>NC_043002.1:56625119-56832619 GCF_006345805.1 Octopus sinensis | reverse complement strand
ATCAATGCAATGGTGTTTCAATTCAGGTTGTGTCTAGCCAATTTACAATGTCTAAGTTGAGCAGGGATACCAGACAGTGACAATTGTTCAAGATGTCAAACTGCAGAAACCAAGACATAATAAACAAGCAGTGAGTTTCTTCTGCGGTTATACTACACCTACATACACACACATTAGCACATAAATATGTGTAATATATGTACATAGACACATGATACATATTTGTACATTCATGTACATACACACACATATATGGGGAGAGAATTCACAAAAAAAAAAAAAACAAAAGACGAAGACAGGTGGTTAGACAACAAACAGGTGTATTAGTTTTAACGCTTGGGAAGTGAAGAAGTCTTTTATGTTTCGAGCCTACACACTTCCACAGAAAGAAACAAGGAGAGAAAATAAAGAATGTGTAGTGGCTAGCGATCCACACACACACACACACAAGTCATTATAGGAAGCTGTCTCTCATGTTGTAGAATTTCAAGTTGTCCTCATTGAAAGGAATCTTTGGATGTGTTTAGGTTTGAGGCCAACTTGCTAAGGAGCAACCAACATATTATGGTTTAAGGAAAATACTGGAACACATGCAGAACAAGACCAAGAGTACCCACATATGACATCTGGTCTTGAGTAGCACCAAATCCCATGCCATGTTGACATATTTCACCTGCTCCAATGTCATTCACACCTATCATTATTGATGTCTATATCTGCTTGAAGGTAAACTTGGTCGTATCAAGTCTGAGTTTTCTCCTGTTACGGTGACCATCGCAACAATATTGGACATTGCTCCACAGAAACACTGACCCACAATAGATACGCAATTATATACACGCACACACACATGCATGTGTATATGTGTGTGTGTATATATATATATTTATAAGTGGATTTGGTAGACAGAAACTGCAAGAAGTCTGTTGTGCGTGCACACACAAACGTGCTTATTGTCTTGACATCACAAGATGGTTGTAAACAAGCATCATCTTACAAGTGAAATTGTTCGCTTCCAGTCTTTATGTGAAAAATAGGTTGTCTCCCTTTGCAATCTTTCTTAATGTGTGTATTTGATACATATCAAAACACACTGTTTTGATATGTATCAAAACAAAAAGGGATTAATGAGGGATTAGTAACCCAAGTGAAATATTTCTTTAACTCTCTGTAGATAAAAATACATCAGGCTAACAAAAAAAATTTTATGATTGGTATTGTATTTCTGCATATAACTCATTATTTCTATCTGTTATATATATTTTCATTCAATCATTTTTTTTTTTCGTTTATTTTTCCAGGTCAGTATGGGTTAGATGAACAAGTACTGAGACTTTGCTACACAGAAGGGCAACTATCCTGCAACTAGCAAAGGTTTGTTTACTAAAGGCAAAAGCATGGTAAACATGAACATGTCGTCAATTGTGACTGATGGTGGCCATAGTGGTTCAAAGGCTGCATTCATTTGACAGCAAATTTAACAATAGTGAAATGACTATTACTGAGAGCAGAGGTAAAGCTATTGTTAACTCATGGTCAGCACACATACTTACTTATAGGCACATGTATACATATGTAAACAGACACACACACATATATATAAAGAAAACAAAAAATGGAACAAGAATGTAACAGGCAACAACAAAACATCCGGACAGTTAGATGATACAAAAAAGGACAGGAAAAACAAGGACGGGTCATTCAGAGCTTCCTATCCTCAGTTGAGTTCCAGAGGGTCAATGCAGGTTCAGCCGGTTATACTTGATATATATACATACAAATATAAGTCTGAATACTTACAAACACACACAGGTCTAAATTATACATATATTCATACACAAATATATATATACACACACAAACACAAATGTCTATTTTACATATGTATATATCAAAAATACGTGTACAGGCATACACACACAAGTAAAAAAGTAAACAAATTTACAAATAGGAGTCAAAATGTTTGGTCAAACAGAATTATCTACACATTGAGTGTATGTGGCTGAGTACTACAAAGGCACTCAAACTGCCAACATAAGACAGCATTACTGTGACTGACCTACAGGAGGAGACCATCTAACATGTTACTGCATGTTGTGTGCGTCTGAGAAATTTAAATAATGTGGCATGTGTTGACCCACAACTATCATAAAAGACAGCCTTCTCCAAGAATGCCATGCAGGGAAATGATAGCTTTGACTTCAGGATTAACCAACCAAACACTGAAATCATTTGACCATGGAAGCATCCATATAAGAATCCACATTTAAGTGCATGCGCATGTGTGTTTGTCTCATGACCATCATGTTAAAGTCCACTTCTCCATGCTAGTTTGGGTCTGATAGAATTTGTTGAGATAGATCCTCTTTAACTGAACACCCTTCCTATTACAAGGAAGCTCCTTAGAGCTCAGCTGTTTCTAAGGAGGTAATAATCTCTTGGTCTATTGAATAATAATAACCAGTAACTAGATAAAAAAAACTAGAAACAAACAGCACTGTTTGAATGAGGCTTTTGTTTACAATCAACAAACACATATGCAGACAAGAAATACAAACAGACTTACACACATATATATATTGAAAGTAGATATAGATCTATGACAAGCTTCTTCAATTTCTATTAATTTTACACACAAAGTATCAGTCAACTTATGGCTATGGTATAAAAATGTCAGTCAACAATGTTCATATGGTGGGGACTGAACCCTTAACCATGTGATTCTGAAGAAAACTTCTTAACCACAATACTATGCCTGTCTGTCTGTAAGCATGTATGGGGGGAGGGGGCACTTGCACACACAATTTTACTCTTTCCTACATTGAGATAAGGATGTGGTACAGATACAAAATGAAATTCAGTCAATCTCACACAAACAACAGTTTCAAAATGATGTGTTTAGAGACATATCATAAAGGCTTTGTCAAGCTCATCTATCTCAATTCCCTTATTTCATTGTTGAATGCATCTTGCCTTTTCCTTGTAATAAATTAAATACCCATGCTGGTGGCATGTAAAAAGCACCCATTACACTCATGGAGCAGTTGGTGTTAGGAAGGGCATCCAGCCATAGAAACCATGCAAAATCAGATTAGAACTTGGTGCAACTCTGGCTTACCAAATCCAGTCAAACTGTCCAACCCATGACAGCATGGAAAGCAAACATTAAATGATGATGAGGAGGAGGATAAAAAGACAAATGAGTAAATGAAAATGTGTGCCAATAAGTGGGTGTGTCTGTTTGTGTATCATCATCACCACCATCATTATTTAACACTGGTGTTCCTTGGGCTGAATGGTTTCAACAACATCCAATGGGTCTCAGGAATGCATCTTGCTCAACTGTCTACTTAGATATGGCTTCTATGGCTGGATGCCATCCCTAATGCCAACAACTTTATTGCTTGTCAGAGCAGAACAAATTTCTTGTTGTAAAGGAGCAAAATGGCTGCTCACATTTTAGAAGAGAGGGTGGGGTTAATCGAGGTGAAACTGGGAAGAGATAAAAATAAAAGTGATGAAGTGTCTGGGTGGACCCCCAAGGTATGAGGCAGCAGAAAGGAGGAAGGGAAGGAAGGAAGCTAGGGAATGGAGGTTGAAAGAGTGTATTTGGGAGTGAGAGATGGAAGAATGGGTGAGACAGTAAACATAATGAAGAACAGCGGCAAGGTTGGGAAGGGCAGATGAAAAGTGATGAGGGGGATGAAAAGTAACACAATGGTTACAAGTAGACATGGAGAGAGAACAGAGATGACAAATGGATGGGTAAGCGATAAGAGTGTGGTGAGTGTATGCTTATCAAAAGTCCAATCAGAATGGTTTTAAAATAGATGAGGCTAATATATTTAGGAAAGATTTCTGAAATCCTCTTGACATTTCATTATGTATGCAAAGAGTTGTGATGCATTTTACTTTCTAGATGTACATCAAAGTATTTCATGCTAATGTTATGTCATATTAAACAGAGAAAACTGAAAAATACAGAGAGAGAGAGAGAAAAAAAGAGAAGTAGTATTATCAAGGATTAAAGAAATGGAGAAATAATGCTACTTAATAAATTGAAAAGTAGGAAAATATTCCTAACCACAAATACATAAAAGTCAGCTAAAAATACTACCAAGAGGCCAGTGTGAGAGAGTATCTACACAATCTTTTATGCACCATGCAATACTCACTGGTACACTCATCTACCACATACACAAATGTGTAGACACACACACACATAATCATCTTTAGCATGCTTTCTACAGTTGGATACCTTTTCTAATGCCAACCACTTTACAAGGTGGACTGGGTGTTTGCCAGACTGCAAAGTGGTTGGTGTTAGGACCACTTTACAAGCACAAGTTCAATGCACATTTATACATATTGACTTGATTGTTTTTGTCTGCTGATGAACACTGAACCTATATGTTTCACTTCTAATGTGTATTTACTTCGGAAATGTTCTAAATTACTGAACAGGTATGTCATGAGCTCCCAACACTATCGAAATTTGATTATGTGTGTGTGCATGTACATATACACACACACACAAACACAGAGTGGTTTCAAAGCCACTTACCTGATGATGTGTGGGTACACAGCTAATGCTGAATCATATTTATTTACATAACATTTTATGTAACAGTATGATATGGAAAACTCAGCAACAGCTGTTACTAATGCACAGAAACAATTGTTGCGTTTTGTGATTAAAACCTGTTCATTCCATCTTGCTTCACACACACACAAAACTGTATCTCAACACACACATATAAGCACAAGCATAGCTGCATAGTTAAGAAGTTTGCCTACTAGCCACATGGTTTCAGGTTCAGTCCCACTGTATGGCACTGTTGGTTAATGATTTCTGGTATAGTCCCAAGCCAATCAAAACCTTCTGAGTGGATTCAGCTGATAGAAGCAAAAAGAAACCTATCGCGCGCGTGCGTGTGTGTGTGTGTGTGTGTTAATGTCTCTTTGTTTTGTCAGTGTGTGATAGTTTTAAATGCATATCACTGTCATAGAAGCAGTGTCAGTTTCTAATCTCTGAAAAGTTGTCAGGCGGAAAGATTACCTTGCTTGGAGAGAGACAAGGGTTGGCAACAGGAAGAGCATCATATTGCAGCCCCATTCAGCCAAGGGATCTTGTATTGTGAGTTACTTGGTCACCTCACTAGTGCTGGTGCCACATAAACAGCAAGCAATACACTCTTAAGCAGTTCACGCATGCACACACAAAAGGGTTTTATGGTCAAGTATTTACCACACAACCATGGGGTCCCATTGCCTGCACCACCTTGGGCACGTGTCTTCTGCTAATGCCTCAGATAGAAAATGCCTTCCAAGTGTTGGTTAAAGGAAGCTACACAGAAGCCAATTGATATATGTATATAAATATTCACATTTATTTATTTATATATAAGCGCCTAGTATGGCTATAGGCAAATGTGTGGTTGCATGGTAAGAAGCTTGCATCCCAACCACATGGTTCTGTGTTCAATTCCACACTGTGGGACCTCAGACAAGTGACTTCTGCTATAGCCCTGGGCTGACCAAAGCCTTGTAAGTGGATTAGGTAGAGAGAAACTGAAAGAGGTGCGCATCACAAGAGAGTGTGTGCATGCGTGACATTGCATGATAGGTTGTAAATGAGTGTCGTCATTATGCAAGTAGTGACCTTTTTCTGCAGTCTTCAATGAAAGACGTGTCCAATCACGGCAAAATATTACATTACTTGGAGAAAGATGAGAGTTGGTGATAGGGAAGGCAGCCAGCTGCAGAAATTCTGTCTACTCATACAAGCATGAAAAAGTGGTCATTAAAACGATTCTTTATATATATCCACAAATAAAAAGTGTATACATATACACACACACACACCTTATTTGTGGAATAAGGATACCAATGGTTCATGTAATGAGAAATCTTAACAATTGTTCAAGCGTGCCACAGGGGTTAGTCTTTGGATGAGAATACCAATATTAGCATGTATATATACACACACACACTACATATATACATATATAAAGAAGTGTATATAAAAATAAAAATGTGTACATGAGTATGCATCTATGTAAGTGTGTGTTTGTGTGGAGGAATGGCTGTGTGGTTAAGAAATTTTCTCAGAAATATGGGGGTTTGGTTCCACAACACACAAACACATGTACAAGTATGAGCACATATTTTTTTGTATTTTTTGACATCTGACAAAACCTTGCAGCTTAGCAAAATGAGACGGGTAGACTAATTAATTGAGTAAATTCATTAATCTGGTGCCCCTGTATGGCCACAGTGTAATGAAAAAAATAAATAAACAAGAAAAATGAAATAAGAATATATGTATACACACACACCTACATATATACACACACATACATATTAATTTATAGCTCTCTCATAAACATAAATAGACATAAAAACATGAAGACACACCCACAAATGTGTGTGCATATATATATATATATATATATATATATATATATATATACACACACACATAAAAATCTCTATATATTATATGTATTTGCATACATATAAATAACATATATATATATACACACACATACATATACACACATAAAGGTATGTACACACACACGTACATGTGTGTGTGTATATACATACACACAAACACACACTAATATACATGAACACACACATTATTTCTTGGTATATTGATTTTCTCGTACTAAACCATGGAGTAGGAAATTTAGTTGAAAGCTAATAACAAAAAAAAAAAAGGAAAAAAAAGATAGAATAACAAAGAAAACTGCCATTTGTGGCAAAGAATGGCTTTTACATATCTAGTGGATTATGGTAGAACACAGAGATGGAAAGAGTGGATCTACCTATCACTGTGCCTAGGTTTTTCAATCACATGACAATGTATAGTTGCATTTTTTTTTCCTTTCTTTCTGTAATTTTTAAACAATTTCTGTGGAGATGGTACAAATGTGGAATTATTTCTAGTGTGACACGTGTGGTTGTATACTTACTGATCTGAGATGTGGACTTGGGGTCGTCGAGGGACTTGGTAGAGTGGGTGACTGAGTGCTGTTACTTAATGAGACAACAGTATTGGATGCTGCTGCTCCTAACGATACGGAGGTCAGCACAGAGCCCGCATCCATAAACATGGTAGTGTTCCGTGGCATGGTGGCATAAAGGCTGTTGCTTGATACTGACTGAGAAGATGAAGAAGAGGAGGAGGAAGAAGAAGAAGAAGAGGAGGAGGAGGAAGAATCCAGCATGTTTGAAGTTTTGTTACCAGCACATGAACTTTTCACACTTCCATTGTGATTGCGTTTGATACTGTTGCTGCCGCTACAACGTTCATCTTGTGTTGGCACCTGCGTCATGACCGAATCGGCCATGCAGGCAATATTTATATATTGTCCGTTAACCAAACCTTGCCGTGAATCAAAACCCGTAACCACAAATCCAAATTCTTTGATTTTAGTCAATTGTGGGTCGATGGAAGGGTTTTGTTTCCCTGTTGGGAGAGTTGCATTGAAGTGGCTGAGGGTGGTACTGCTTAAATTAACATTGGGGTACGCAAAGGCTGCAACTGTGTTATTCGGACTGTAAACTGACATGTTCATTACATTGTTGGAAAAATTCGTACAATTAGGGTTCGAAGTAGCAGCTGAAACTGGGCCGGTTTGTACAACACCACCACCACCGCCTCCACCACCACCACTTCGTTTCCGTTTGGCTACATTACCACCAGCAACAGTTGAGAGCAGCCCAGGGCTTTTTGTACCACTGTCTTTAGGTTTGGAGGATTTGCTGGTAGAGGATTTTGATTTGGGCTTTACAGCACCTTTGTTTGTTGAATTAATTACACTATTCGAACTGTGGCTGCTTCCAGACATGGGGTCAACCATATTAAATTCATAAGGGTCCTTTGAATTTGTGACGAGCTGCGTTTCTTTTGGTAAGTTGGATTCAACGCACAATTTCCTGTGAATAGAACCAAAAATTAAATTACATTATAAAAGCTGAAGAATTCAAGAGCAGTACTCAAACTTTTATCAAGGATACACTATCAGTTGTGCGAGGCCTGATCAAAAAGTATTGGGAGACTGGTGCTATAAAAAGAAAACTACAACCCATATCAACCTGGTTATCCCCATCTGAAGTTATACACTTTATATCCAGCATCGTTTTCATTGATGGAAGCATTCCTGGAACCCCTTTTTGGGGGTAGTGAGCAGTTGTCTTGAAGCATTCTCTTGAATTTCCTCATCTTGAAATCTTGCTCCTATCAAGTGGGAATTGATTTTTGGAAAAAGGAAAGGGTCATTGCCATAAACCCACAATTCATCACCTGCTACGACCATTTTCAAAGAGTTTCCATCTTTTGACACAAGGAGATCCTGCACAGCTGAATCCCTATCTTCTTTTTGAGATGACCATACTCTACACACTTTACTGCTGAGCACTGCTTACAAACAACAAAAGTGAGTGAGAACATTATAACTTAGTGTGCATGCATGACAGAGTTCAAACTCAAGCTGTGCCAAGTAGCTTCACTCTGCGTACTTTAGCAGTTACCATAATACTTTTTGATCAGACCTCATATAACAATCATTTATTATCAATAACAATTATTAGTCTTGGGTTATTGCAAACCCTACAATTTGGGATATGTTACAAAAATAACATTGAATAATTTATTGATAAATATAGTAAATTAAGACATTTTTCACTGCGCATAGAGTAAACTGCTGCTGTATTTGTCAACAAGACAGACACACTACTTTGAAAATTACCATGCATCTTCCATGATGCTACTTAAGAATTGCAGGACAGTTAAAATGAAGAGCAGCAAGGTACCAGACAGATGGCCATTGTTTGGTGATTTTGCTCAATGGCTGGCATGAGCATGCTGGTTTTGTCTGTTATCAGGCATTCAGTGTGAGCCCAACTGGGCACTGATCAATTGTGCAGTTGGGGCTTTGGTAAGTATAAAAATTTTGTTCCTCTAAAATTTCCAAAATCAAGGTGCATCTTCCATGCCACAAAATATGGTTAAAAAAATAAATGAGATTCATAACAACACACAGAGGGCACCACTTAAAAACCTTGCATTTATGTACCAATTCTAGAGCAAATTAACCTGATAGAGATATCTCTTCCTAAGGTGGTCTTTTTTTCACTGGTTTCAATCAATGGACATCATACTTCTTTTATGTCTCATAACTTAACAGCTTGACAAATAGATATTGATAAGAGGACACACATAAATACAGGTATAATTCTTCATCATCACAACAGGGAAGTATTAGATCTTAAAAGCTACGAGGAAGAAATCACAAGTGGGTGTATCTGACAATGAGCTGATAGTCTATCCAGGCTATGTGTACCACCAATTTTGTAAAAGTCTATGTCCCTTGATTACTGGAGATAAGTTAGGACAAATGTCCAGCTGATGACAACTGTTAAGGGCATTAAACGTGTTCATGACTGTCCTCTTACCTCCAGACAACAAGTCTGTCTTTTCCTTAATGACATGTCAACTTTGGAAACTTCGCAATTCATCAGATTATCTCCCCTTCTCACATGGGGCTGGTCTTAATTGCCATTTGGTCATTATGACATCCTCTAATGAAGTGGATCTCAACCATCTTTATACCTATGGAGCCCTTTGATTCCTATTTTGCTTGGCTAGACCCTCAGAGTCATAAAAAATCTTATTATACTTTTAGAATTAAATATTATTAGGAACTGCATAAAAAAATTAATATATTTTGTGTATTGCACAAGTATGACCAGTTTATTGCAGATAAATTTCAGCAACAAAATCTTGTGAACTCTCAAAGGTCATAGGGTTGAGAACTATTGCATCCAGCCATAGAAAATCAGCCTCAAAAAGTCTGACCCATGCAAGCATGGAAAATTAGATGTTAAATGATGATGAAATTGAAAATACATAGTCTGATAGTCTTGCTGGGTGGAGGTGCTTATCTCCCCCTTTGTAAACATAAGGACACAGGAAATGTGTCAAGGCTGACAGCAAGCGGTGCTTCCTAGGGCTAAATAGCAATAGTATTTTTCCCTTTCATGAGACTGTTACATTAAGTTGACAACATATCACCACTTTATCATGTTACTACTGCATAAATTTCTCAGAGAGATTTAGAAATCTATTATTTCTTTACAAACAAAGCTCCATATTTGCAGAAGCCATAATATGTTGGCATCTAAAAAGAAATCAGAGGAAATACACGAGGGACAAACAACTTGAAATGAAACTTACTTATGTGGAGGAGGATGATTTAGTCGTTCCAATACATTGTAGAGAGCAGATTGAACTAAATCACTTTTTCTGTTAAATAAACAGACTCCGTTTTTCAAAAACCGACCTCCAAATGTACACATCTGCAATGGAAATAATCGTTTTTATTATACTTTGAAATAATGAATATGAGAAGACAAAAGAAAATGGAAATATAAAAGTAGAAATAGCATTGTAAAAAAAATTATCTCATAAATATAGTAGTGTGTGTGTGTGTACATACATGTATGTATATACACTTTTTAATGGCTCATGCATACACATGAACAAGATAGCTTTCTGTTGTGTGCTTGTTGTCAAGACAGGAAGCAAGCCAATTTGAAGTACCTTAAACCCATATAAATATTCCCTGCCCCTAGTTATTCTTCTTGTGCCCCACCACCACCACCACACTAACCATAGTAGTTATACACTTGACAGGAGAGCCAAGAGGCTGCACCTGGCTCCAATCTGATTTGGTAGGGTTTCTACAGCTGGATGCCCTTCCTAACTCCAACCACTCCGAGAATGTGAATGTAGTGGGTGCTTTTTACATGCCACTGGCATGGGAGCCAAGCAGGCGGCACTGGCATCGGCCACGTTTGGATGGTGCTTTTTACATGCCAACAACATGAGGAGCCAGTCAGACAGCACTGGCATCAACATCATTTCAATGGTGCTTTTTACGTACCACCAACACACGGAGCCAGTCAGGTGGCACTGGCATTGACCACTTTTGGATGGTGCTTTTTACGTGCCACCGACATGGGGAGCCAGTCAGGCAGCACTAGCATCGAAAAATCTTTTGCAATATAGCCATCAGGCAACAGAGCAATCAGCCTGTTTGCCTGTTTTGTAGTTTCTTTCTGTACAAAGTGAATTATCTAAAATCATTTTAAAACCTTGTTTGGCAGGGTGAATGGTTCTCAGGAATAATTGTGCTAGGGCCTAGCGGGAGAAACATCCTTAGTAGGGGTTCCAGTACCACTTCTGCCATGACAACTACGTCATTGTGTATTGGACTGAACACCAGCCAAATGCATGGCTGCAACAGACTGGCTGTCATCCTGATCTTAGTCAGACTCACTGACATTGCTTTCTGGTTCAAAATTGCTTTAATTCGCAGAATCAGAAAACTCCCTAATCCATAGTAAAATATTTATCTATCATTTTTAGTGTCAACTGACAAAAATATACAAAAACAATCATGGGATACCAGGAAGTGAGGAGGTGGGGGTATTCCACAAACAATGCAGGCCAAAAAACAGATGAAACAAGCTCTGTGGTTGAATGTTCTGTTGCTAGGCAATAAGAAATTAGTTTATAAACATATACACATGGTGGCCCAAAAATTGGCCACTCAAGTTTCAACCACTGTGCATTAGTAGTTAAAAAAACCTGCCACTTATGTTGAGAGGGTTAAGCAGTGAAAACTGCTAGAATTTTGTTCATATGTTTATTGGCAACTAAACAAGTCAAAGTATAGCATTCCATCAAAATTTAATTATAGACATTACTCTTATTCCATTGATAATTCATATTGAAACTCAAGATTTACACAGAAATAACTTACTTTCAGTTCCAAAATACTTCCAGTCATGACTATGCATGTAAAATTTATTCTTTTAAATTAATATATTAAATAAAAAAAATAAAAAAAATTACTGTCCACTCACAGCTTTATTTGTTTTCATTAAATTATCTCCCATTTTTACAGAAATAAGACCAGTTTTGAGAGAAAAAATTTCAAAAGGGCAATCATAATCAACATCTATGTTTCCAATTATTATCAATATAATATTTGGTTCTGATAGCAAAAGTTTCACTTACAGCTACTGGTCGTGGATGGTGATTCAAATAAGTGAAGCCAGATTTACTACTGTGTGACTCATCTCCTTCTTCTTCACTGGACAATCGAGTACAACATTCTGTTGTAGTATGGGAGCTAATAGAACTGAGATTTTCCTCCTTAATATGAGCAGCAGTTGTGGTTTGATGAACATGATGACTGCTAAGAAAAGAAAAACAAATAGTCACTTTGAAAGTGGAAGTGAAAACACCTAAAACAATCAGAAATGAAGCAAAAATTACTCATGAATATAAGGGGCATTCCTAATTTAGTTGTAACCCATTAGCATTTAAACTGGCCCTTTCCAGCCAAAATATTCCATTTTATGTTTAAACTGACCAGATCTAGCTTCTCACACTTAGAATTTCCATGCCGGTGGCACATAAAAAGCACCTTTCGAGTGCTGGGCCTTACAGAGGCAATGACAAATGACTGAGACCTTTGGTATTATGCTATGCTTGAGTAGAAGACCCATCAAGACAAGTGAAATTGTAGTCATGATAGATACTGGTGTCGCACAACTGGCAACCATACAAGTGGCATGTAAAAGCACCCATTACACTCTTGGAATGGTTGGCATTAGGAAGGGCATCCAGCTGTCGAAACCATGCCAAATCAGACTGGAGTCTGGTGCAGCCCCACAATTTGCCAGCCCTGGTCAAACTGTCCAACCCATGGACTACAGATGCTAAATGATGAGGATGATGAAGATAACACACGATTAATTCAAATCAATGTGAATAAATAAGCATTACACCTGATAGAGTAATCTGAATGCCAAAGGGTGAAATGTTGGTACAAAATTTCTTTTCCTTCTTAGTTTTAACTTCGTCTCACGTATAATTTGCAGCTCAGATTATTCAGTCAAAATCAAGTATAAAACAGTGTGACTTATATACAAGCAAGTACAGTCATTACATATAACCTTCAACAAACACATTTTATCAACCAGGTTCTTTTAGCCACAACTATATTGTGTTATTTAAAAGGCTACTGATGTTTAACCCTTTTGGCACCAATCCACCTGAGACTACCTCTGCTTCTCGTTTTTAGGTGATCTAAATTAAAATTCCCACCAAAATCTCATGTTCATTTATGTTCCAAACACCACCTTAATAATAACAAAGTTATTTTACTAAATTGTTTATTTTTTTCAAAATTAATTGAAACAAACGTATTTTAACAGAAGCACAGTAACAAAATGGTTCACTATCTTTTATCGTTTGTTTCAATCAATAAACTGTGGCCATGCTGGAGCACCACCTCGAAGCACTATTAGTTGACTAAATCAACCCCAGTACCTATTATATGATTTTTTAATAACTGGTACTTGTTCTGTCAGTGTCTTTTGCCACACAGCTAAGTTACGAGAGACATAAACACAGAGATAAAGACACACAATAGGCTTCTTTTAATTTCCCAAATCCACTCACAAGGCTTTGGTCAGCCCAAGGGTTTAGAAGATACTTGCCCAAAGTGCCATGCAGTGGGACTGAACCTGGAATCATGTGGTTGGAAAGTAAATTTCTTACTACACAACCATACCCATGCCTGTCAAATTTCTTCATATTGTATGAATTTTTGTGTGAAGAACACAAAAGATCTGAAACTTAATGTACTTGCTAGCATGAAGAAATACCTTATCTATATACTAAACACAAGGTTGGAGACATCATAAAATTTAACTTCTATTGTGCCATCTAATGTTTATGCCAAGAGAATCAGTCACAAGTGATCCTTTCTAGTCAGAAATTTTATTCAACTAATGGGCCAAGCTGTTACATTGAACCAGTAGCTACATGAAACAGAACCAATCCTGTGGGAGCAGACAAAATGCATGCAAATAACATTACTACAACAATAACATCGTATCTAGAAGTGAATTGGTTTAATTTGTTTTGTAAAGAACAGCAACTAACACCATCTGTTATGTTTGTTGCCATACCACTTGTCAAATAAATCATAATCTTTATTAAACAGTTCAGAATGTCATTCAAAGCTTGAAAGACTGCTCAGGTATTTTATCTACTATCAATATTTTGTGTCATTCTAAGGAGGTGGACTGGCAGAACTGTTAGCATGCTGGGCGAAATGCTTAGCAGCATGTTGTCCATCTTCATGTTCTGAGTTCAAATTCCACTGAGGTCAACTTTGCCCATTATCCCTTTTGGGGCAGATAATAAAAGTATCAGTTGAACACAGCAGTCAATATGATCAATTTAATCCCTTCACAAAATTGTTGGCCTTGTAGCTGGCAGAATTGTTAGCATGCCAGGCAAAATGCTTAGCATTATTTCAGCTGACTTTACGTTCATCATCATCGTTTAATGTCCATTTTCCATGCTGGCATGGGTTGGACAGTTTTACTGAGGACCGGCAAGCCAGAAGGCTCCAAGCTGATCTGGCAATCTTTCTTTCTACAGTTGGATGCCCTTCCTAATGCCAACCACTCCAAGTGTGTAGTGGGTGCCTTTTACATGCCACCAGTACGAGGGCCAGTTCTCCTGCCAAGGTCAACTTTACATTTCATCCTTTCAGGGTCTATAAAATAAGTAGCAGTTGTACTCTGGGGTCAATGTAACAGGCTTACATTGTTCTCAACCATTTTTTAATCTAGGGACCCCTTTGATTGCTATTTTATCCTGGTGCCCCCTGCAGAAGCCATTTGATGTTTAAAAACTAGTTTTATAGATGCTTTTTCCCCCCTGAAATTTTGTTTTTCACATATTCACTTGTTTAAGTTGAACTATCTTTTATCTCTTGCTTGTTTCAGTCACTAGACTGTGGCCATGCTGGGGTACCACTTTGAATTTTTAGTTGAATGAATTGATCCCAGTACTTTATAAAAACAAAAAAAAGTACTTATTCTATCGGTCTCTTTTGTGAAACTGCTAAGTTATGGGGATACAAGCACACCAACACCGGTTGTCAAACACAAATATCAAGACACACACATATACAGCGGGCTTCTTTCAGTTTCCGTCGACCAAATCCATTCACAAGGCTTTGGTCAACCTGAGGCTATAGTAGAAGACTATTGCCCAAAGTGTCACACAATGGGACTGAACCCAGAACCATGTGATTGGTAAGCAAGCTCATTGGCATACAGCCAAGCCTGCACCTATATATATATATATATATATATATATATATATATAAAATCAAATCAAATCAAAATAGATGAACATCAATGGAATTTGTATCTTTGTGGTACCAGTGCCGGTGGCACACAAGAAAACCATCCGAACGTGGCCGTAGCCAGTACCGCATCGACTGGCCTCCGTGCTGTGGGCACGTAAGAAACACCATCCGATCGTGGCCGTTCGTCAGCCTCGTCTGGCACCTGTGTCGGTGGCACATAAAAACACCATCCGAGCGTGGCCGTTCGCCAGCCTCGTCTGGCACCTGTGTCGGTGGCACATAAAAACACCATCCAAGCGTGGCCGTTCGCCAGCCTCGTCTGGCACCTGTGTCGGTGGCACATAAAAACACCATCCGAACGTGGCCGTTCGCCAGCCTCGTCTGGCACCTGTGTCGGTGGCACATAAAATCACCCACTACACTCTTGGAGTGGTTGGCGTTAGGAAGGGCATCCAGCTGTAGAAACACTGCCAGATCTGACTGGCCTGGTGCAGCCTTCGGGCTCCCCAGACCCCAGTTGAACCGTCCAACCCATGCTAGCATGGAAAGCGGACGTTAAATGATGATGATGATGATGATGATGATGATATATATATATATATATATATATAATATATATATATATATATTAGAAGTATTGGGGGTGATGTACAGATTTAATACATATGAAAGAAAAAGGCATTCAGAATGCTGGATGGTTGTATATAAAATATATATATATATATTATATATATATATATATATAAATATTTATTTACATAACACATATTATTTCTTCAAATCACATATTTAATTACATATTCAAGTGCTTTCAACTACTACTGTAGTCTTATCAGAAATGTCAGTTTATAGAGTTTTGCCTGTTTTTATATTATTGGTGAATGAAGTGGGGGATGGGAGTGATAAGGAAATAGATCGATCCCAGTACTTGACTGGTATTTATTTTATCAACCCTGAGACGATGAAAGGCAAAGTTGACCTTAATGGGACATGAAGTGAGAACATATAAAGCCAGAAGAAATGCTGCCAAACATTTTGTCTGACATGCTAATGGTTCCACCAGCTCAGCCTTAATAACAACAACAAATACAACAGCAACAAGTAAAAAAAAACAAAAAAAATTATCAAAACCAACCTCTCTGTTAATAAATTAGATTTAGAATTTTTTGATGATTTCATCCCAGAGGCAAACCATTTGTTAGAAATATTCACATGTTGTAAAGCGGCAGCATCTTTACCATTTGTTGTTTCTGCAGTTGAATGCTTGGCTGCCCCCGAGGTTTGTGTGGTGATGGTGTTGGCTCCTGCTACGACTCCACCACCTCCACCTGCACCACCACTGCCACCGCCGCCACCTCCTCCTCCTCCACCACCACCACCGCCGCCGCCGCCACCACCACCACCACTACCACCGCCACCACCTCCTCCTCCTCCGCCTCCCACACCACCAGTGCTATTACTGTTCGAAGAAGTGGATCGGGTGGGAATCAAACTTTGGAGACCACTAGCATTCACACTCGCACTGGTATTGCTCGGAATAGTATTGGCAGTACTTGGTGTGCTGTTACTATTTCCCGAACAATTCCCAGAGTGAGCCAACGACCCTGATGCTGGCGCTGTCTGTGCAGCCACCCTCTGTGCTGCGGCCACATATTGGGCATGTACTTTCTCTCTTTGGATGGCCTCCTTCGCAGCTCGATGATCTTTGAGGAGTTCATCAAAAGGTTTCCGGCGTCCAACCACAGCTCTCCGTAATGACAAAGCATGAGTCTAGAATTACAAAAAAAAAAAAAAGAACATCATTAGAAACAGGAGACACTAACGCAGTTAATCACTCATTTAATGTGACAGCACTTTTAAAGGGGCACCACCATTGGGTCTGCTGCAGGCAATATGTGTTTTTTTGGGGGGGGTCTGGGGTTGGCAAATGGAAGGGCCACTCCATGCAGCACATGCTCTAGCTACGCTAGGGCAGCTCACTGCTTTGCAATGATGGATACTATATTCAGTTTTGTAATTAAATAAGCATTTTGTCTTTTAGACGTTGAGAAGGAAACTTCATACAAATTCTGCATTTTGATAACTACTGGCTTTGTGGTACCTGATATATAAGACCAATATAAGTCTGAAAGAGGAGAAAATGGCACTGGCTCTGCACAAAAATACCCACAATAACAATAAAACCCTGCTGCATTATGGGGTAATTTATTGAGAATTTATAAAAAGGCTAAGGGGGTAAAGCCTTATAGAATATACAGAGAGGAACCCTCAAGCAGATATGTACAGTTATAAGTAATATCTGGCATTCCTTGCGGTTCCACGCATGTCACAAATGTATTGATTTGTCTTTCCTTCACAGCATATCCACGAGTGGAGAGGTGGTAAGTGTACTCAAGGTGAAGCATTTGCTTCTGGAAACATCCCAGGTACAGCAGAGCAAGTGATTAACCTACTATCTTAGCAGTACCCATTGACCCTAAACGAAAAGGGCCAATCACGGTTACCTACCCATATAATTAAAGTAATAGGCCTTAGAGGCTGCTACCACTGTGATCGTTTTTTTTTGGTTTTGTTTGTGGTTGATATAGCAGTTAAGTTCTTCATATATACAACCTGTGATTTCAATTTTATTTCAATATAGAATAAGTTCATTCAATGTAGTTTGAGAAACTATAAATGCTCTAACTTTGCTATTACCAGCAATATTCTACTTTCACAAGCTTTATGAAGTAGCTGCCATCTATATATCTATATATATTTGTCCAACCCATGCTAGCATGGAAAACGGACGTTAAACGATGATGATATATATAAAAGAATATAAGTTGATTCAAAAAATTGAAAAACTTTCAGTTTAAAAATACATCTTTTTACAAAAACTTTTCCCTATTAAAAGAATTAATCCTGTATTCAAATGGTTTTCTAAAAACAACATCATCATCGTTTAACATCCATTTTCCATGCTGGCATGGGTTGGATGGTTCAACTGGGGTCTGGGAAACCAGGAGGCTGCACCAGGCTCCAGTCTGATCTGGCAGTGTTTCTATAGCTTGATGCCCTTCCTAATACCAACCACTCCAAGAGTGTAGTAGGTGCTTTTTACGTGCCATCGGGGGTTTGCATCAACTACGATCGGATGGTGCTTTTTATCTGCCACCAGCACAAGAGCTAGTCGGGGCAAGGGGGAGAATTAATAAAAGAAAAAAGATTTCCAAGTTTATCTTCTAAAAAACAGGAACCTAATAAGCTTAATAGAACTCAACATTTATACTGTACCATCTTACCTGCAAAAATATACTAATGGTACCTACTCTGCTATACTGGAATTATGGTTCACTTCCAGATAATTTAATCAGCAAGCTAATCAAGGAAGGCATGAGAGGAAATGATAAGAGGCTCATAAAATACAGTTGATATCTTAAATTAAAGTCCTTCTCCTGATGATAATCTCTGGCAACCTGCAAACAAGAAAGTTGACTCACCTTACACGTCAAAGACCGGGTGCAGGGTTTACTATCATTTGCTATTTTCACACCACAATGTTTGTTAGCATCGAATTCTCGATCTGAAATTTCAAAAAATAAAATTTGAAAAACTGATTACATCATCATCATCAGTAAAACTATTTTCTATGCTGGTATGGGCTGGACAGTTCAACAGGAGTTGGCAAGCTAAAGGACTGTGCCAAGCTCCAATGCCTGCTTTAGCATGGTTTCTATGGGTGAAAGTCATTCCTAATCCTAACCACTTCACAGTGTACTGGTACATTTTATGTGGCACCAGTACTGTTTACAGAGGTAGAAAATATTAATTCTACAAATGACTATCACTACAAATTAAACAACATTTAACTGAATTACAGTTCTTGCTCAATGAATAACATCATTCCTATTAAGACAAGTAAACAAACCTTGTTATACCCAAAAACATCATATTTTCTGGCATACAAGTTGAATTTTTGGACCAAAATTTACAGCAGAAAAAAAAGGCATGTCAATTTATACACCAAGATGACTTTGGAGGACCAACATTTTCATCTGAAATCCAGAAGGATTTGGGAAGACAGAGATGACGTTTGAGTTTTGCACCACATCTTTATATATTATGTCAACTTGTAAGCAAGAAAATATGGTCAAGTTTTTTTTAGCAAAAGAACGAGTAAATAAAATAATTTTATTCACTTCATCATCATCATTATTATCATTGTCATCATCATCATTTAACATTAATGTTGTATACTGGTACATTCTTCAATTTGATAAAAGGAATCTGTTCTTACAATGTAGTTAACCACAAAATAACAATTAATGATGCATTCAACAAGTTTTAATGATTTTTTTTTCAAGATTAATCTTCTGGTGTAAGCAGAAGTCCTGCATTTTGTTGAAAACTATTTGTAAAACACAGAGATGATATATTTAATTGCATTTTATATAATGCTATCATTTGTTGTGAAGGTGCATGGCCTAGTGGTTAAGGCGTTCTACTCATCATCATAAAATTGTGGTTTCAAATCCTGGACTGGGCGGTGTATAGTGTTCTTGAGCAAAACACTTAATTTCCTGTTATTCCAGTCCACATAGCTATAAAATGAGCTCCAGTGATACCTGGGAAGTTAACCCTGAGATGGACTAGTGTCCCATTCAGGGAGGGTGTTGTAATCTCAGTTACTTATACACCTTGGAAACTAGATTAAACCCTGGCCTTATGAGTCCTGGGGGTTCATGAGAGAGCCAAGTCTAAATTTTACATTCCATAGCAAATTTAGATATTTGTATATATCAATGATGCAGGCAATTTTGTATCTGTGTGCTTTTTTGCAAAATCATTGATTCAACTGAAAAGAGAATATGATACTTATTTTGCCTACTCACTCTCTTTCTCTCTTTCTCAAAAGTAAGTAATATATCATACCAAACAGTAAAATGATATTTAGGAAATTTTAAACACATGACTAGAAACTTAGCACAATATTGCATGAGTTGAACATTAACCTTTTCATTACCATATTTTTGTTTTGCCTCAATTCATTTTGAAAACAATGAAAAATCTAGTAAAATAACTGTCATTAATAATCTGATATTTGGAACATAAATTAAAATGAAATTTTGATGGAAGGTTTTAATTTTGATCCTTATAAAACAGGAAGTTTGTATCATAGAACCGAGGTAGTCTCAGGAAGGTTTGGATCAAAACAGTTAATAATCAACATTAAATGCAACCAACAGTGGCAAAGAGTCACAAGGTTGATGCTAAACTGAGATCTATCACAATCTTCAATGAAGACAAAGAAGGTAAGTAAAGATCAAATAGTTATTCCTACGAAAAATTAATAAATCTTCACTTTTTAATTGGCCAACCCATCTTCTCTGCCTACTATCCTTGTGAGAAGTTCAAGAAAGAGAATCCTCGGGCCCCTCATCTATAGGGTCCTATCAGAAACAACAATCTATTACACTTTTCAGCTGCATTCTTAAGTGTGACCATCTGAGCCACTGGTCAATTGGGCACTGTCCGAGGGCCCAGAGCTCTGAGGAGCCTGCACTCTACATGTTAACTACTAAATCAATGCTAAGGGACCCAGTAAACAGTTATGCCCGAGGGCCCTTAATACTCTCGGTCCACCCCTGCTATAAATATTATCCAACCAACTTGTTCTTTTTCTACTTGTAGATCCCCTGCCAGTTGGCCCTACTTGAAGAATCCATCTTCTATTCACATGTCCATAGTACTGGAGCTGTGATCTCTCAATGCAGAGAAGTAGCAACTCTTGACCAGATCGTCAAGCTACATGCCTCATTGAGTAACATTACTCGAGAGATCATTTGGGGAGAAACCCTTTTAGGCTGCATTTAAAAAAAGAGAAAGAAACATGTTTGCATTAAAGGAGTGATATTTATTTTGTAATGAGAAATAATATTTTCTATTGCGATGAGTATTTATCTCCCTTGGCTTTCAATAAATATGCCTCTTGTTAAATAAAAAATCTGCTACAGAACAGATGCCATAGTTATTCTTGATGGCAGCATGACTATCGAAGTAATAGCAAAAGTAGTAGGTGGTGGTGGTGGTGGTTTGACAAAGAAGTGACAGAGCCAGTACCTACAGTAGATAACAGGAATTAGTAACCACCTTAGTCATTTTACTCTTATATTTATTAATTGATTCCCAGCAAATTATAAATATATTCATAGAATGGCTCATCGTAACGACCACTTTTACTTTACCATGCTCCCATGTGTCAGATGGAATTTGTTGAGACAAATTTCCTATGGCCAAATGCCCTTTCTGTCACCAATATTTTAAAAAATTTCCTTTTAACTCTACTTTATTTTTGGTACTATCATAAACGACATTGATGACACTATTACCATCCTTCTCACATTTGTTTTTAGTTTTATGCTGGCATGGATGGGACTTTGTTTATCATCATTTTTTCCATGCTAGTATGGATTAAATTAATAGATTACTGAAATAGTGTTTTACACTCTGATGTCTTTCCTATTGCAAACCCTCAACTGATTCTCAAATAACTTTGAAGGAGCAAAGCTAAGGGACAACATTGGTGAAGGGGGTGAGCTGTCAGAATCCTTAGCATGCCAGGGGGAATGCTTTATGGCATTTCTTCCAGCCTTACATTCCGAGTTCAACATTGCCTTTCATTCTTTTGGGGTTGATAAAATAAGTAGCAGTTGAACACTGGGGGGTCAACCAGCCCCCACCAGCCTGAAACTACTGGCCTTGAAACCAATATTCGGTGAAGTGAAACGTAAACAAACACAGAAAGAAACACATGTGTAAACACACACTATGGGCTTCTTTCAGTTTCCATCTAAGCAAACTTGCTCACAAGTCATTGGTTGGCCCAAAGTTATAAAAGACATGTAGTGGGACTGACCCTTAAAACTGTGTGAGTGAAAAGCACACTTGTTAACCACACATAAGCAAAAGAAGAGAATTTTATTGGATACTAAACACTCCTATTTGCCATTAGGTTTAGTGTGTAGATACAAAAATTTAGATTGTGATACTCTTAATACTGACTCTTAAATTCTGTATGATGTTGACACAAATTGTTGAGTTAAATCTGGAAAATCACTAAATTTTAACAACTGACAAATAATTTCAGTTAATGCCATGTTAAAGTTTTGAACATTGTATTTTAATTTTTGTGAATAATCTAGAAAAAATCCCAAAACTTTTGAATACTTTTGTTTAGTTACTTTCACTAGAGAATAACCAGCTCGGGGATAAAAGTGGGGGACAAGAATTAATGAGAATTATCATCATTATCATTTAAGATCTTGATATGGATTGGCTGGTTGAAAGGATCTGCTTTGGCACTGTTTCTATGGCAGGATGCTCTTCCTTACACCAACCACTTCACAGAGGTACCGGGTGCTTTTTTCTTAGCATCAGCATAGTGAGGTCGCCAAGTAACTTGCAAGAAAGAGTTCTTGACTGAGTGGGAGGGTGCAGCAGTGATGGAGAGTAACTTTGTGCTAGATGTTGAGGGGCTAAAGTATGCTAAGACAGGAATAGGTGTCCTGCCACGATGGAGATACATGACAACCCCAGCTGCAGTGGGAAAAAGGATGCTGGTGATGAGGTGTTAGGATGTACCCACAAGGAACAAAAAGGTGGATGTCTGCTAAAATAAGCAAGAACAAATATCTACTTTCAAGAACTGGGCAAGTCCTTTTTCTGAAGCCACTTGAGGTTAAAGTTGGTGGTGAAAAATATTCTGTGATGTATCCTGAATAAGGACAAGTAAAAGGAACAATTGTGTGGATTGACTTAAAGTAATGAGCCAAAGGAGGGTCTTTAATCTATCAAAATTGGCAGTGGATCTCCATCAGTTGCACGAGGAGGATTTTGTTGTTTGATCAATTGAATCACCAGCTCCTGAAAGTGTAAATGAGCGTGAATTCCAGACATGTGTCTCCTTATTTACATTTGATGGGTATTTGTTCTCATCTTGTTTGTTGTTAATACAACGTTTCGTCTGATATACCTTCCAGCCTTCATCAGGTGTCTTGCGGAAATTTCGAACCTGGGGTCTCAATCCTAAGGTATTTTTTAATATTATTATTATCATCATCATTCAGGTCACTGCCTGGAATCGAACTCAGAATCTTGGGGTTAGTAGCTCTTAACCACTATGCCATATGCCCACAGGCATAGTGGTTAAGAGCATGGGCTACTAAGCTCAAGATTCCAAGTTCAATTACAGGCATCGAAAAATACTTTAGGAATGAGAACACAGGTTTGAAATTTCCCCAAAACACCTGATGAAGGCTGGAGGGTATATCGGTCGAAACATATAAACACCAAACAAGATGAGGACAAATATCCGTCAGATGTAAATAATATACATAATTCCTCATCTCTTAAATATAGAACTGTATATGTCTCCTTAACATAATTCTTAGGCAGAATCAGCATGATATCATGTGCGACAGGAATGAACCTCTTTGAATTACAGGTACAATCCAGCCAATGGGCTTCCATATAGTTTTTGCTAACAATAGGAGTTAACATGAGGCTATACAAATTAACTTGTGACCAAGATACCAAGCAATGGATAAATCTTAAACTACACCCCTTGATTACATACAAGGTATGTTTTATGTAAGTGATTGAATTGGTCTCGCCATACCAATAAAACTTCCTTTACTCTTTTTGAAGAGAAAGTTTTCAATCTCCTTGTCTTCATTACTCTATTTCAGTGTTTCTCAACCGGGGTTCCCAGAACCCTAGAGTTCCACAAAAGGTTCTTAAGGGTTCTGTGAGAAAGAGTGAGATAAACTAATGCTAATTTCATGATCGTAATATTACTATAGATGCACAACATGTAACTGGTTATTGTAATATAGTCATCATCCTATCTAACCTATTATGTTATCAAAACAATATAACAACCATTGGGGATATATTTAGGGATATCTGTAATTTATGGACACTATATCTTTATATATATATATATGATATTTACAACATGAACTACAATGAGAAAAATACGAGAAAGATATGGTGCATAATTTTTTGTGCAGGGGTTCCTTGAGACATGTAATTTATTTTAAGGGTAAAAAGGTTGAGAAACACTGCTCTATATTGTTTGTTCAAGTGTTTGTAGAGTCTGTGCCACATAAGGAGCACTGGTGAAGGTGCTATGTAAAAAGTAAACTCTGTAAAGTGATTGGTATTAGGAAGGGCACCCAGCTGTAGAAATCATGCTAAAGCAGACAATGGAACCAGCTGTGGCTCTTGGCCCTGCCAGCTCCTATCAAACCATCCAATTCATACCAGCATGGAAAACAGACACTAAATGATGATGATTGGACACCTGGCAAGGTGTTTAACCCCTTCGTTACTGTATCTATGTCAAGACAAGGGTATACACACACACACACACACACACAGTAATACATGCCAATGCTTCTTTCAGTTTCTACCTACCAAATCCACTTACATGGTTTTGTTGGGCCTGGGGCTATAGTAGAAGACATTTGTCAAAAGTGCTGCACAGTGGGAACTGTCCTTATGTGTTTGTAGGTCTTTACACCCACCCCTCCTATTGGCAATCACAATCATGTACAACCCTAAATTTGTAAGGTAGGTGTATAGTTGATTGAATTGTTCCTCGTGTATTACTGGTATCTATTTAAGTGACCCACCCCACCCCACTCACTACAAAGCTATAATACCAAATACTGCAAAGTATTTAGTGCATGAATCTGTGATTTTTAATAATAATAATTCTTTCTGCACAAGGAGCTTGAAATCCTGGCAGAAGGAGCTAGTCATTTACATGAAACCCAGTACTCGACTGGTACTTATTTTAGCGACCTCGTAAGGATAAAAGGCAAAGTTGACCTCAGCGGAATTTGAACTCAGAATGCAAAGACAGATGAAATGCCATTTAGCATTTTGCCTGACATGCTAACAACTCTGCTAGCTCACTGCTTTAATAATAATAATAATAATAATCATCCTTTCTGCTATAAGCACAAGGCCTGAAATTTTAGGGGAGGGGACTAGTCAATTACACTGACCCCAGTGTTTCACTGGTACTTAATTTATTGACCTCGAAAGGATGAAAAGCAAAGTCGACCTGGGTGGAATTTGAACTCAGAACATAGCGATGGATGAAATGCCACTTAGCATTTTGCCCGCCATGCTAACAACTCTGCCAGCTCATTACCTTATTTAATAATAACGATAATAATTGTTTGTAAGATGGTAGAGAGCCATCAATTAGGGGTGAGAAGAAAAAAGTTGATTACATTGACTTCAGTAGTTGGTAGGTACTTTTTATTATTGGCACCAGAAAAATGAGAAACAAAGAGGACCTTGGAAGAATTTGAACTCAGAATGTAAAGCACCAAAACTAAACCCCATAATGTATTCAGTTTGGCATTTTAATGATTCTCCTCATCCGCTGCCATAGTGATGATGGTGGTGATGGTAATGAGAGTGAAAGTGGTGAAGATTAGAAATTATTAATATTATCAACAGAAAAATAATATAATATACAATTCATTCGGCTTGTTGCACCAAATGAGTCACATATATATATATATATATATATATAAAATCCCCCCCCCCAAAAAAAAAACATGGTATTTTAGCTTAGAAAGACATTCTAACCTTTACAGGGTAATAATTTTTCTTTTTTCTGCGGTTTTTGACAAACAATTTTGTTGCAACAGTTCTGATAAGCCATGGCGTTGGGCAGAGGTAATGCTGCTGAGCAATCTCTACTTGTGGTTGTAGTAGAAGAGGCACCAGCCTGAGCAGCAACAGGAGGAAGAATGGGCGCAGCATCTTTCAGAGTTCCATTCGTAATGGCGGGTTTCACACTACATTGGTTTGGGGTTGAAGCAACACTGTCGGAACTGCTCGTGGTGGTGAAGTTAGTATTAGCATTAGTATTAGCACTAACATTACTACTATTGGTGTTATTGTTGACATTATTGGGGGTACTGTTTGAATTGGTGTTATTAAGAAAATGCTTCTTGACTGGTAGTTTCTCCGGCATTCGTTCCACTTTGACCACTGGCATGGCATGGTTTTTCTCCTTACTGGCGGGGGCATTGACTTTGGAATTGTATGGTGGAGACACAGTGCTTAGTAATGACGGTGGTAATTGCTTTATGCTTGCTTTTGAAGGGTGTAACCGCATACAGCGCTTTCCATGCCGTATTGCTGCAAAATATGAAGAAAAAAACAAGGTATCAGATAAAAATGTAAAACACTGCTAGTTCAAACATGTAAAACATCACAAATATACGATTTTGAATTTTTTTTTTTTTCTTACAAGCAAATAAAAATATAAATAATTATTGTTGATATCAGCATTACTGTTTCAAACTAAACTGAATACAAATTGATCAATCCCAGAGTGTATATGTGAAGGTCATGAGCATTGCCCCTTCCCCTAGAAGGGACCATTAGAAATAATGATAACTATAATAATTCTTTTTTACTATAGGCAGAGGACTTGAAATGTTTGGGGGAAGAAGTAGTTGATTTCACTGACCCCAGTAGTCAACTGGTACCTGTTTTATTGATCCTAAAAGGATAAAGAGTAAGGATGACCTCAGCAGAAATGCCAACAAGCATTCTGTCCGACACTAACAATTTTATCAGGACACTGCCCTTCTTTCTAATTTTTGGCACAAGGTCTGCAATTTTAAAGGAGGGGATAACCCCAGAGCTCAATTGATTCTTATTTTATTAGCACTGAAAGGATGCAAGGCAAAGTCAACCTCAGTGGAGTTTGAATTGGCTGACTGGTCCCATGTCGGTGGCACATAAAAAGTACCATTTGAGCGTGGTCATTGCCAGTGCCACCCGACTGGCCCTTATGTCAGTGGCATGTAGAAAGCACCCACTGGGGTGGTTGGCATTAGGAAGGGCATCCAGCTGTAGAAACCTCTGCCAGATCAGACTGGAGCCTGGTGCAGCCTTCTGGATTGCCAATCCTCAGTCAAACCATCCAACCCATGCCAGCATGGAAAGCAGATGTTAAACGACGACAATGATGATGATAATGAACGTAAAATGTCAAACCAAATGCTGCTAAACAAATTATCTGGCATAGTAATGATTTTGCGAACTCACCACCTTTTTTTAATGGTTAATAATGCATATATTCCCCCACCAGGATTACTTTTTGCCAGCTGGAACAACATGGAACACAACCCATCACCCAGTTCAGGAACTGAAACCACAATCTGGTGATCAGGAGTCCAACACCCTAACCACTCACTAAACCATGCACCTCCACAATAATATTAATAATGATAATAATAATTGTTTCTATTTTGGAGGTGGAAAGGGTAAGTTGAATACAGTGACCCAGTACACAACTGGTATTTATTTCATTGACCGTGAAGGGATGAAAGGCCAAGTTGACCTTGATAGAATGCAAAGAGAGAAGAAATGCTGCTAAGCTTGCTGCCTTCTCAGTAATAATAATAATAAAAGACTAAGTTTCATTTTGGTTTCATCTGCAATTTATTCCTGGCAACCACCTTCATTAATTATCCCTTAAGCTTCGTTAGACCTTATAATAGATTCTTTTTGTTTTTGTTGTAATATGAAGATGCCTCATCCACTTAAAATTTTAAAAAGAAACAGTGACGCCTTTAAAAGGAAATGTTTTAAAAAGACAACATTTACAACTCTGTTAATGGCTACAACTAACAAAACAAAAACATTAATATTTCACACAATCCTCCTTGCTTCTTTCCTCTAATCATGTTTTAGGCTGACAACAAACTAATCTGGTTGACCTGATTTAAAAAACAACAACATATCTTTCCTAAGTTCATAAAATCTCCACCCCCACCAACCTCATCTGTGGCCCTACTACCACCACTACTCAAATGCCATATCCTCCCTTCCCTCCATTGAATGTATTGTATACCTCCTACCTACTGACAGTTTACAAAATAGACATTATTACAGTCCAACTACCAAATAAACAGAATCAAACAACCAGCAGCGTAATGGCTGCTTCATCTGCTGCTCAATAAGGAACTAAATTTCACAAATAAATATGATGATAATATAAAAATAATCCTTTCTACTATAGGTACAATGCCTGAAATATGAGGGGGAGGGTACTAGCCAATTACATCGACTCCAGTGTTTCGTTGGTACTTTATTTATCGACCCTGAAAGGATGACCTTGGCGGAATTTGAACTCAGAATGTAGTGGAAGACGAAATATCGCTAAGTATTTGCTAATGATTCTGCCAGCTCACTGTCTTTAATAATAATAATAATAATGAGAAGAGGGTCAAAAGCATGACTCACATTGTTAGTGCTTGTGAAAGACTTACGCAGAAAGAGTACAAGTGCAGATACAAGGTAGCCCAAAACCTTTACTGGCTACTATGCCAGAAGTATGGATACAAGGTAACGGGTGCTTGGAACCAACATACATCGGAAAAGGTAATGGACAGAAAGGGGAAAGCAAAAATCCTCTGGGATTTTGACTTCGAGATAGACAAGGTGTTAGAGCATAGAAGACCAAATATAGCAACCTTTAGGAGGGACAAACAAGAGTGCCTAATAATCAACGTGGTAGTGCCAGGAGATCAACATATCATGAAAGAAAGAGAAAAGATTGATGAATATGGAGACCTGAGATTTGAGATTGCTAAGATGTGACAGCTACAAGAGTCAAACATAAAGGTTGTCCCTGTTGACATCAGAGCATTGGGTTCAATTCCACCCAACCTGAAGGAACATGTGGAAACTTTGGAAATACCCTACTATCTAGGTGTATTGCAAAACTTGGCATCACTTAGAACTACACACACACATTGCGTAAAGTACTGTCAGTCTGAGGTCCTTGTGACTTGACAGACAGACAGACAGACAGACAGCGCGCACGCACGCGCACGCACACACACACACACACACACACCTGATAGACACAATATCTTCAATCAACAACATCACAATATTGGATACAGTTAAACGCCTTAAATAATAATAATAATAATTCCTTCTAATATAGGTAGAAGGCTTGAAATTTTGAGGAGAGAGGGCAAGTTGATTATATCAACCCCAAGGCCACAAGGATCACAACATTTAAGACAATACAAAGACAGAAGGGATTTACATAAACAGTAATGGTTTTAATTTTTAGCTAGTAACTTTGAGAGGAGTGAGTAAGACAATTACATTGAGATCCCCACCCCTTACCCCCCTGGTACTTTATGTTATTGAGCCCAAAAAGACGAAATGCAATGATCACATGAGCAGGATTTAAAGTGTCAGAAGAAATACATAGCATTTTGTTTGGTTGGCTCACAATTCTGCCAACTTACCAACTTAATAATAATCCTTTCTATAATAGGCACAAGGCCTGGTACTTATTTCATTGACCCTGAAAAGATGGAAGCCAAAGTTGACTTCGGTGGTATTTGAACTCAGAACGCAAAGCTGGATGAAGTGCTGCTAAGCATTTTGTCCAATGTGGTAACAATTGTGCGAGTTAACCACCCTAATAAAATAATAAATGAAATCAAACATGAAATGAAGCCCTGTCACCATCTGCTTTTTGTCTTGTGTATGACAACTGCAGCCTTTGAATGTGGAAAAGAACAAAAGCTGCGAATGAGTTCAAAGAAAGGAAAGATAAGATCAATCATCCACTTTTTATGAATGACCTGCAGCTTTATGAGAAGGACAAAAACCAGTTGAGTACAAGGATTCATTCAGTGCATTACTTTAGCACAGACATCAGAATGGAATTTGGTCTGGAAAAGGTTAGCTTTTGCTGTTGTTGTTATTAAAGTTCATCATCATTTTGTTTGCTAAACATGGCTTAAGTTGGATGGGTCATCACAGTCCAGATCAATTCCTAATGGGAAGTACTACTTTCACAGATTGCTGCAGATAGGCTTTGTTCTGACTTGGTTTCTACAGCTGGATACTCATCCTACCCACCCTATCATCAACCACTTTTACAGAGTATCTGTTGTCTGGTCTCTTGATGTTTTTGCACACCGAAGGAAGGGAAGAAAATACTACCAATGGGTCCCATACTTGATTGTGCAGATCAGAAATTTGTGGTCTGCATAGCTAAATGACAAAATGTGGACACACTATTGACCTAATAAAAACTATCTCAGGACAATCTGGATATTCTACTGTGCTTGCTCAATACCAATACAGTCACATTCAGAACATCCAGTTAGTATCTGTTGGACAGTTGGAAATGTTTGAGTAGCTTTTCCAGGAACTTTCACTTGAGGAAATCCAATCATCCTACTTTGGCTGAGGCAGCCAGTCACTAGTCTGAATGCACTGACTTTGCTACCACATATTTACCACCTGGGTTCAAGAAGATGTCATCGGTACCTCAAGTTCCAACCCATTTTGCCACCCGATGACTACATTTCATAGTCATTAAAAATGTGCTTGAGTCTGTGCCTACAAGAAATTATTCTTCCACTGATGGTAACCACATCTATATCTAGTGACCTGAAGTCATTGAGGAAGTGACTTAACTTCCACACAAACACCAGGCTATATATATATATTGATACTTCTTCCTAATCTATGCATAGCCATGCCAATTGGACAAAAGGGAAATTGGTGAAGTCATGAGATCCAGTCCTTTCACTGGTTGCAGAAATGAAAAATCTTGTCTGAGGTACATTTTTTTTGTTTCCAGCCCACCTTGTAAAGTTCAATGTCTGATAGGTGTTTACAATTTAATAGCCTGTATATGTCTGTCTACATTCCAGTCTATCCAAAGGTGCTTTGGGTTGGAGTAACTTGATACGAGTGTATTTTGATCAGTCCTCCACTACCATCGTTGTCGTCATCCCCAATACATTGGCAATGATACTCTATTAAACAACGAATTGCATGAGTAGATAGTGTGGATACATACATACATGTACATACACAAATATAAACATACATAGACACACATATATACATGTATTTATACACATACATGTATATATATTATACATACGTTTACATCATGTATACATACACTCACAAATGATAAACCTACTAAACACGAAGTATAGATTGAAGATTCACAATAATGAAAAGTTTCAAAGTTTCTATATAAACACTAATTTGCGAGAAGAATTAGAAGCTACTCTTCAAATGAAAATTTAAAGACTGCTAAAAAAATTAATAAAAGTATAACGATAAAAAAGACAATAAAAGTATGCGCTATTTATTTACTACCAGGTGTCTTTTGCTTAATTTAATTTCTTATTTAACTGAAATATTTCTTTGTGTTTGCATTCACTGAAGCAGTTCTCATCAGTAAGCGTATTGATTAGATGTTCTGTTTAACAAATGAAGGAATCAACTTGTAGCCTTGAGGCCCTGGAGAAGAATATTTGTTGATCTTTCTTCACTCTGGAAGCATTAAGATTGTGAACTTGTGTAATGAATGCATCAATGAGGATTTATTCGTAACCATTTTGAATAAATTCCTTTATTACAATGGCAATGAAAGTGAGGAATACCTTGATTTCATGATGCCACTGCTTCCAAATAGCCAAGCATTAAACAAGGGACGGTGGGATTAATTCATACAGAAAGAAGTTATAATGAGGGTTGGGTTTTCATTGGTGAGATTTTGGTATTGTAATTTTTTTTTTAAAGCATTAAATGCTAAATAATGAGCTAATTGAATTATACACAAACAACATGCATTTTATATAAATTATCTTTCATCATCATCATTGTTTAACATCCGTATTCCATTCTGGCATGGGTTGGACGGTTCAACTGACATCTGGAAAGCCAGCGGCTGCATCACACTCCACATCTGATCTGGCAATTTTTCTACAGCTGGATGCCTTTCCTAATGCCAACCACTCTGAGACTATAGTGAGTGCATTTTACATGCCACCAACACAGGAGCCAGTCAGGAAGCCCTGGCACCGATCACGTTTGGTTAGTGCTTTTTATATGTTACCAGCACAGGAGACAGTCAGGGGGCACTGGCATTGACCATGTTCGGATCGTGCTTTTTACGTGCCACCAGCACAGGAGCCAATATAATAATAATTGCAAATATAAATGTTTGTTGGTTAGTTGAATAATTTTTCTAGTCATGTTTCACATCATTTAGAGAGTGGGGGACGGGGAGAAAGATACAAACAGTTGATATAAGAGGTGCAGAATGAGGTGGTAGGTAATGAGTAAAGGAATGGTGTGTCTCTCTCTCACACACACAAAGTCAAAAACAGAAATAGAGATGGATGAAGAGAGTGAGTAAACGATGGAGGATTTCAGACTTTGCAGAGACGGGTTTTTGATGGAGAAAATTGGGATTATGCTCATTAAACTTAGAAAAATATTATCATATTATTTATTGCAAATATACAAATGAGAAATTGGCTTTATTTAAATCCATTTTAAGGTAATAGATATATTTTCCTTTCATCAATTTGTATAAACACCAAGAAATTTGAAGACAGTTAAATTGTAATTATTGGATGCGTGTTACATTTCTTGACATTACGCATGGTAGCAAAAATATATTTCCAAAATTATCCATCATATGATGGGCAATGTTGTATTAACAACAACAATATCAGTTTCAAATTTTGACACAAAGCCAGCAATTTGGAGTGAGTGAAGTCAGTTGATTACATCAACCCCAGTATGTAACTGGTACTTGTTTTCTTGACTCCGAAAGGATGAGGCAAAGTCAATCTTGGTGAAATTTGAACCCAGAACATAAAGATGGACAAAATGCTGCTAAGCATTTTGCCCGAGATAAGCCAATTACATTGACCCCAGTGCACATCTGGTACTTATTTTATTGACCCCCTAAAGGATGAAAATTAAAACTGACCTCAGTGAAATTTGAACTCAAACTATAAAGACAGATGAAATGCCATTAAACATTTTGCCCGGCATGCTGTTAGCTTGCCACCTTAACAATAAGGAGCAGCAGCAATCAAATTGCACCATTTTTAAAAATTTAATTTATCACTCAATAGTGCTTTTGTCACTACTTCATCACTCAGTTATTTTGCTGTTCATATTTAGTTTACTTCCAGTAAGGAAGCTCTCGTTTTCTTTATATGTTCAAGTGTTCTTTTCTTTTAAATTTGATGGTAGATGAGACATTTATTTAACCCTGTAGCATTTAAACAGGCTATATCTGCACAAAATATTCTACTTGCTTTAAATTCAAACCAGCCAGATCCAGCCTCTCACACCTACCTACAATGTCTTTCTAAAAGATAAACAATCAGAGTACTGAAATCTCAAAGCTAAAAGATAATGCATGATTAATTCAAAACAATGTGAATAAATAAGCTTTGTATTTGACGGAGAAATTTGAATACCAAAGAGTGAAATCTACAGCAACATTTTTTTATTCTTTGCTTGAAATTTAAATCTTGGGATTCAAGAATCTAAATCATTATTTGAATGTTTAAGTAAGTCTTAGTAATTAAATGCAGGTAGGACACAATATTAGGTAGACCATTTAATCCTTTGACATTTAAACTGGCCACTTCCAGCCAAAATATTTTGTTTTATGTTCAAACCGAACTGATGTGGTTTCTCACAATAACCCCACAATATCATTCTAAAAATTAAGCCACCTCATCAAAATCTCAAAGCTATGATTAATTCAAAACAATGTGAATAATTAAGTTTTCCATTTGACAGAATAATGTGAATGCTGAAGAGATCTGTTATTTGTCTGTTTTCCCAGACCTTGCTTCCACAAACTTTCAAGAAAGACTAAGAAGTAAATGTACACTTTAAAAACAGTAAGCCAGTTTCCCTACCCCCTTTTTTTTTCTAAGCCAGTTCCTTAATGTACTATAATGTTATTATAATTAAGAAAATTCTGCAACTGTGCTCAGCACTTTATTTAGAGAGTAATTTTGATGTTTGATATGAAGGAAATATCATCCATTCATAATTAGAACTCGTATGTTTTTATATATTCCCATCGGCATAAACAACAAGTAAAATATAGTCTTGTAAAAAACCTCTTGCAGCTATATGATAATAATAATATATTAACTAATGCAACAGCAATGTTAAATCTTCAACAGAAACTGGCAGAAAGAAGAAATGCCCTAAAGCTAACTAAAATCAATAATTTGAAAATTTACACAAACAACAGAAATAAGTTTTTATTATCATTATTATTATTTTTTACTGAAATAACAATGCTTAATGATATAATTTTCAGGATTACAGGTACATCGACATGAAAATTGCAAAAATGATCAATTATCAACAAATGCAAGAAAAGAGAATATTAATATATCTTTCTCTGTAACATTATTTGAAACGTTAAGGTTCTTAAATTCTTTAATGTGGTGCCATAGAGTCAAACTAAAACGGCTGGGCAATTTGAGTCAGCAATCAATCCATCATTCAAACACACTTGATAAAAGTACAGCAGACAATTTATATTTCTTTCTTTATAAATTCAGAGACTTTTACGAAATAACTATTTTCTAGAAAATAAACCCCTTCCCCTTTTTTGTGTGTGTGTGTGTGTGTGCAATGACAGAAAGAATTTCCATGTATTTCCAAGAGCTGCTAATTACAAACCAACATTTATCTACTTAAGGCTTATTAGTTTTCCTAATTTGACAAAAACATTATTTTTCATTAGAATGTTTTATTGCTTTTATTCCAAAATTTCTTCCATATCATAAAAAAACTGTGAAAGCTTAGTGGTTGGGGGTTTGCCCTTACAATTAATTACAAGGTTGTAGTTTCAATTCCCTGACTGAGTGATGAGTTGTATTCTTGAGCAAAATACTTCAGCTCACATCACTCCAGACCACTTGTCTGTAGATGAGCAACCGGGTGATGGACTAGCACCCTGACCAGGAGGAATTCTTAGGTCTCACTCATTTATATGCCATGAAAACCAGTCCTGGGACTCAAAACAGTACTTATTTTACTTAAAAGAAATTGCTCTTAAACATATCAATACAATGACTTTCTACAACTGAGACCTTTGCTTGTACTGTATTTTCAAAAGCCAAAAACACACATGAAGATCTGTTCTCATTCCTTTCTTGTCACTCACAATTTTCTCTTCTCCCTCTCATTAGCCATCTTGCATAATAAATAGCCTGTGCAATCTATCACCCTGAGAAATGAAACTTTAAACATTCCTACCTATGTTACCTTCTAAAATACCAAACTGTAATAACTTAAAATTAAACATTAACCACACAAGCCTCAATTACATTTCCTAATTTTCTAGTCTGAAGAACGTCTCTAAAGAGCTTTTATTTATTTATTTATATATATATATGCTAATGTCTCGAATTTTCTCTACGTATTAGTTTATCTGAAGAAAGAAAGGTAGTATATATATATATATTATATATATATATATATATATATATATTATATATATATATATATATACATACATATATATATATATATATATATATATATATACATACATATATATATATATATATATATAATATATATATATATACATATATATATACATATATATAGATAGATAGATAGATAGAGAGATACTACCTTTCTTCCTTCAGATAAACTAATACGTAGAGAAAATTAGAGACATTAGCATGCACGCACACACGCATACACACACAAACACGTTACTCAGAGCCACACCCAACCTTGCTCAAGTTTATTCATTTCTAAAATAAATATAAACCCATTAATCAACCATGTTTTAGTTAAATTGCTTTAAAAGATTCTGACAATCATTGGTCGTTTTGAGAATGTTGGTTTACACAAAATTGTTGCATGCAAGCCATCCACAAGTCATCTGAAATAGAACTAGGCACAGCCATGGTTGTGTCATTAAGAAGCTCATTTTGCAATTTTGTCGTTTCAGGTTCAGTTTCACTGCATGGCATCTATGGCAAAAGCTATGGGCAAACCCAACGTTTGTGTGTGTTTATGTTAGTCCCCACTACACCACTTGACAATCAGTGTTGATTGTTTGGCTAAAAATCCTTTGAGACAGTGCCCTAGCATGGCCTAAGTCCAATGACTGAAACAAGTAAAAGATAATATTCTAACATATTTATTTGTATGAGATGAGGAGGGGGGTGCAGTAACTTAAATATTGCACTAGTTTCTATTTATTGTCCTGTTAACACTAATTATTCTGTCAGTGGTTCCCAATAGGGGTCCAATTAAGATTTTGTTGTGAAAGTTTATCTGCAGTAAATTGCTTATTAAAGCACTCCATTGGTTATGACGACGAGAGTCCCAGCTGATACCATCAACAGAACAGCTTGCTCATGAAATTAACGTGCAAGTGGCTGAGCACTCCACAGACACGTGTACCATTAATGTAGTTCTCAGGGAGATTCAGTGTGACACAGAGTGTGACAAGGCTGGCCCTTTGAAATACAGATACTACTCATTTTTGCCAGCTGAGTGGACTGGAGCAATGTGAAATAAAGTGTCTTGCTCAAGGACACAACGCATTGCCAGGAATTGAACTCATGACTTTACAATCGTGAGCCGAATGTCCCAACCACTAAGCCATGTACCTTCATAAATTGCTCATACTTCTACAATAATACAAGGTATTTTAACAGTTCCTAACACTTAATTATAAAAATGTAATAGAGTTTTTTTTTTTTTTTTTTTCAAACAGCAAAATGGCTATAGGGGTTCAGTAGAGTAATATAGGAACTGAAAGGGTCCATAGGCAGAAAATGGTTGAGAATCACTGGGAACACAATTGAAGACATAATCTAGACATAAAATCTTATAAAGATGTGTGAGTGCTAAACTTTGAAATGAGATGGAAGACAAGCTTTTATAATTATAACAGATATTCCTATTATTCCTATTATTATTATTATTATTGTCTGCTGTTATGTTCTGAGTTCAAATTCCGCCAAGGTCGACTTTGCCTTTCATCCTTTCAGGGTCAATAGATTAAGTACCAGTTGCGTACTGGGGTCGATCTAATCGACTGGTCCCTCCCCAAAAATTTCAGGCCTTGTGCCTAGAGTAGAAAAGATTATTATTATTATTATTAAAACAAGATTATTTCCATCATGAGTAAGACATATTGACTGATAAACAAGTATTATAAATCATGTATGATATATTTTCTTTTATTCATTTACTACATTCAGTCATTGGATTGTGGCCATGCAGGGACACCACCTTCATCGGTTTGATTATATTGACCCTAGTAAATATAAGTTATGAGACATATAAGCAACAGTTTTAAGCAGTGGTGGTGGTGGTCATCATGATGATGATGATTTCCTTCTACTTCAATGTATGAAAGTCCAGTTATTCAATCAACTGCATTGAATTAGCAATGGAAACTGGTTGAGTATTCCACAGAAATATGTATCCTTAATGAAGTAAAATCAATGTGATACTAAGCAGTAAGGTTGGATATTTGAATTCCAGGCATGACCCATTCAACAGAATCCACACAGTTCCCATTTACTGAAAGTCACTCACAACTCACAAGACCGAAACATGGTGCTACGCTAAAGGCACTTGCTCAAGATGTCACACAGCAGGATTGAACTCAGAGCCTTAACATCCATATAAGGGGTTCAAAAACGCCTCTTTATTCAAATACTACACACATTCTCACAGATAATAGAACCCTAAACCAACCTTTATGATTGCATGTAGAAAGATGCATTCACATATCAGGGTTTTTATTCAGTCCTGTGTATTTGTGGTTAACTGTTTGTGCCTATACTGTTCTCTTATATTACAGATCTGTACATACCTATATAAACACACACACACATATGTGTGTATATATATGCATGGTAACAGTGAGTGCATACATTTTCACATATCTGCCTGCAATGGTATACATACACTTAGCAGGGTGTGTACTTAAGAACATGTAGTACTTCTCCATAACCATGCATGTTCGTGTACAGATGCATGGTATATGGTTGTATATGCAGGGAATGTATACAGGCTTCCATATGTATATATGCAATCCTCGTTGTCATCATCATTTAGCAGCCATTTTCCATGCTGGCAAGGGTTGGAGTGTGTCACAGGAGCTGTACTGGGTTCCATTGTTTGTCTTGGTAAGGTTTCTATGGCTGGATGCTTTTTATGTGGCACCATCACAGATGAGCTTGAAATGCTTGCATACTGTACATATGCTTTATGTACATGCATATATATATATATATATATATATATATATATATATATATATAATAACGTGGTGGTGGAACAATGCTTTAGACAGGGCTATTAGAGAAAAGAGACAGGCTTGGAAGGACTGGAAAAATGGTGGTAGCAGGGAATTGTATCAGACTGCCAAAAGAGAAGCTAGGAGATAGATCTATTTAGCCAGAGGGGAAGCAGATAAGAAAAAATTTGCCAATGTTCTGCGCCGTGATGACCAAAGACTTGAGGTATTTCATGTTGCAAGACAGTCTGTGAGAGAAAATCGTGATGTGGTAGGAGAGAAATGTGTCCACATGGATGATGGTTCACTTGCGCTAAATGATGATGCAAAGAGAGGGGTTTGGAGACGCCACTATGAAAGGTTGCTGAATAAAGAAAATGAATGGGATAAAGAGAGTCTGCCGAATGTCGACCCAATAGAGGGACCAGCTATCCGAGTTGACAGTTCCTTAGTAGCTAAGGCAATTAGAAGCATGAAGACAGGGAAAGCCTCAGGCCCATCAGGAATTGCTGCAGAAATCCTCAAAATATCTGGTAGTGTCGGCTATAGCCTAGTCACCAGTATAGTTAATCAGGTGATACACAAAGGAGTCATACCCCGATCCCTTATCTGGTGGTCAATGAGGAAACTAGGGATAGATGAATGGTTAGTGAGAGCTGTGCGAGTCATGTACAGGGATGCTGCTAGTAAGGTGAGGGTTGGCAGTGAGTACAGTGAAGAATTCAGAGTAGAGGTAGGGGTCCACCAATGTTCAGTCCTCAGCCCCTCCTATTTATCATAGTCTTCTAGGCAATAACGGAAGAATTCAAGACAGGATGCCCCTGGGAGCTCCTCTATGCTGGTGACCTTGCTCTAATTGCTGAGTCACTATCAGAACTGGTGGAGAAGTTTCGGGTGTGGAAGCAAGGATTAGAATCGAAGGGCCTTAGAGTCAACCTAGCTAAAACCAAAGTCCTAATAAGTAGGAAAGTAGACAAATCACAAATGCCTTCAGGTAGATGGCCCTGCTCGATCTGTAGAAAAGGTGTAGGTAGAAACTCTACAAGATGCACCAAGTGTAAGCTATGGACACATAAGAGGTGCAGTAATGTCAAAGGAAGGCTAACTAGGAAGATAGTTTTTGTATGTGGCAGATGCTCGGGAGCAATAAACACTGAAAATGCGCAGAGACCAACTTCCACCACATCCCAGGGAGAAAAACTAGAAATAGTTGATAGCTTCCATTACCTAGGTGACCAAGTCAGTAGTGGGGGGAGGTGCTGAAAGTGTAACCGCTAGAGTAAGAATAGCTTGAGCAAAGTTCAGAAAGCTCTTACCTCTGCTGGAGACAAAAGGCCTCTCGCTCAGAGTAAAAGGCAGACTGTATGACTCATGTGTACGAACAGCCATGCTACATGGCAGTGAAACATGGGCCGTGACTGCTGAGGATATGCGTAAGCTCGCAAGAAATGAAGCCAGTATGCTCCGATGGATGTGTAATGTCAGTGTTCACACTCGACAGAGTGTAAGTACCTTGAGAGAAAAGTTGGACCTAAGAAGCATCAGTTGTGGTGTGCAAGCGAGACGTTTGCGCTAGTATGGAAGTATGCTGTGCATGTGAAGACCTGGCAGGATAAGTGAGGCCATAACCTGTGGCCTCTACCTGGGATGTAGCCAGTCCACTTATGCATACCATTCCTCCTTGGGACACAAAACTCCACTTGTGAAGACCTGTTGAGGCAAGTGAAAATCTAATCAAATCAAAATCAAAATTGAAATCGATCAACATCAATGGAAATTGTAGCTGTGATACCAGTGTCAGTGGTATGTAAAAGAACCATCCGAACGTGGCAGTTGCCAGCGCAGCCCTGACTGGCCTCCGTGCTGGTGGCACATAAAAAGCACCATCCGATCATGGCCGTTTGCCAGCCTCATCTGGCACCTGTGCTGGTTCGCACGTAAAAAGCACCCACTACACTCATGGAGTGGTTGGCGTTAGGAAGGGCATCCAGCTGCAGAAACTTTGCCAGATCAGACTGGGTCTGGTGCAGCCTTCTGGTGCTTCCCAGACCCCAGTCGAACCATCCAACCCGTGCTAGCACGGAAAACGGATGTTAAACTATGATGATGATGATGATATATATATATATATATTTTTTTTTTTTTTTTCAAGTACATATCTACACACACACACACAGCATTTATGTGTATGTGTGCACACATGCATACAAAATATAATATATACATTCATGTACAGCATTTGCACGCATGTATGCATCCACACATGCTCCGATTAATTCCCTTCGTTTAATTAGGTAAAGTTGTTATTAACAAATTTAATAATACGTCTCACACACCTATATTGTTTCCTCAGTAAATCTTAGTTGTGTCACATCCCAAGCTGTTCAATATTAATGTTGACTCCCTAGTTTTGGCTCTCTGCATTTCCTTGAATAGCTTATGATGCATTGGTTTACTATCATACCGAATTTAGGGAGATATTACTAACCTTACCTCATAGCATTTCTAACATCTTTAAATGTGAGAAACGATAATTATGTAACTCCTGTTTTATGCAAATTTTTTCTATCCTTCCTTTGATAGATATCAAAGTATTTTTATTTTAGGTTTAATTTTTCAATAATTACTGAGACTTACATTTATATTTCAAGACATATTTCTGATTTATATTTTAAGTGTTATTGCTTTCTTTGATGTATTTTTCACTTGATGTCTTTTTTGCAGCTTGATTTATATAAAAAAAAAAATTTTTTATGATGTTTTGTATGTGTGTGTTTTTATTTCTCATTTGAATACGCTGAATCGGAAATTTGATAACGAGGTTACAACTTATATCATTCCCAAGGGAGACTGGTTAAAGTTGAATGGGTGACATCAACTGTAATAACAAATATTCAAACACACTCATAAGCACAATGGAATGAATATAGTCTGATATAGTTGTTTGCATGAAGCATATTTTATGAAAACAGAATGAAATATAGCAAAAAAAAAAAAAAAAATCCTGATATATAATATATTAATGCTTCATATAAGGCAAGTAGAGTTAAGTTTCTAACACAAGATGCATGGAACCAGATACATTTTTGCTAACATTGAAAACCAAAATTAAAATACAAAAAAATAAATTAGCTGATTATTTACATTTGACGGATATTTGTTCTCATCTTGTTTGTTGTTAACACAATGTTTCGGCTGTATACCCTCCAGCCTTCATCAGGTATCTTGGGGAAATTTCGAACGTGGGTTCTCATTCCTAAGGTATTTTTTGATGTTGTTGTTATTATTATTATTATTATTATTATTATTATTATTATTATTCAGGTCACTGCCTAGAATCGAACTTGGAATCTTGGGGATAGTAAGCCGCACTCTTAACCCCTACGCCATATACCCGTGGGCAAGATGAGGACAAATATCTGTCATAATGTACATAATTCCTCATCTCTTAAATATAGAACTGTATAAATTAACTGAGTTGCTATTTCTTTTATTTAAAACAAAAAAGAAATTATCCATTCTGTATCAACGGAATGCCTGAACTCATTAGCATTCTGATTACTCTGATAATGTAATGCTTATTTATTCACATTGTTTCGAATGAATCATGCATTATCTCATAGCATTGAGATTTCGATGATGCGATTGTTTATTTTTAAAATGACATCGTAGAGTAAGAGTGAAAGGCTGGATCTGGCTAGTTTTAACATAAAACAGATAAAATAGTTGGATACTTCAGTGTTTGGGCAACTAATAATCTCCACAACAACCTATCTAAGGATTTGCAGCACAATGGTATAAGTTATGCCTCAATCAATATATAGTCTACGATTTACAATTGAAATTATAATGGAGCAGATTTAAAGGAAACACCTAATACAGGATTAAGTGAAGGGGTGTGGCCTAGTAGTTACAGTGTTGACCATAAGATCATGGTTTTGATTCAGACAAGTAGTGCTTTGTGTTCTTGAGCAAAACTTTTCATCTCATATTGCTCTAGCTCACTCAACAGTTAATGAGTCCTGCAGCAATAAAGTGATGTCTCATTCATGGGAAATACTGTGATTTTGGTTACTCTTATGCCATGAAAACTGGGCCACTGCCCTATTGAGTTCTAGGATTTGAGACAGTATTTATCCAGGTGCTGATGATGAACAAAGAAATACCACAATGGACAAAATACACCATTGTGTTTTGTTTCTTTTGCTTTGAATCTGAGTTCAAATTCCACCAGTGATAAATATGTCTGTCTATCACTCTTTCAATAATGATAAAAAGACCAGAGTCAGTATATGCCCCCAACTTTTTTTTGTTTCAAAAAGTATCACTTGTGATTACAAAAATAAAATCAAAAACTTCAGACTTCTTTCAGTTTCCACCTACCAAATCTATTCACAAGGTTTTGGTCAGCCCAAGGTTATAATAAAAGACACTTGTCCAAGGTGGCATGCTGTGGAACTGAACTCAGAACCATGTAGTTGGGAAGCAAATTTCATACCACACAGCCATGCCAGCTGACTTTAAAAACAAAATAATACAATTTATTAATCAGGTGCAGGTGTGGCTGTGTGGTAAGAAGCTTGCTTCTCAACCACATGGTTCCAGGTTCAGTCCCACTGCATGGCACCTTGAGCAAGTGTCTTCTACTATAGCCTCAGGTCAACCAAAGCCTTGTGAGTGGATTTGGTAGATGGAAACTGAAAGAAGCTGGTCGTGTGTGTGTTTTGTCACCATCACCACTTGACAACCGGTGTTGGTGTATTTATGTCCACATAATTTAGTGCTTCAGCAAAAAAGCCTGATAGAATAAGTACTGGGCTTTAACAAGTAAGTCCTGAGGTTGATTTGTTAGAATAAAACTCTATAAGCTGGTGCTCCAGCATGACCACAGTCAAATGACTTAAACAAGTAAATGAATAAAAAAAATAATGGTTTCGAATTTTGGCACAAGGTCAGCGATTTGGGGAGAAGTGGAGGTTGGTCAATAACATTGCATCTAGTCTTGACTGGTATTTTAGTTTATTGACTCTGGAAGTTGACCTTGGTGAGATTTGAAACCAGAACACAAGGACACAGAAGAAATATTTTGTCCAGTAATCTAATGGTTCTGCCAATGCACAATCAACAATAATAATGCAGATAAAGAAACAGAAGATGACGACGACAACAGCAATGAAAGATGGTGGTTATGAGTTTGTAGTCTCATGGATAGAAATTATGATTCACCATTTCCAGAGATAAAACATGAGAAGCCGTTATGATTTTAAAACCTGAGAAAGTAGTCAAACAAGTCTAAAAAAACCAAAAATCTGTACTGCTAACTTAAGTAAAATGCAAATCAACATTAGATTTATGACTTTGTCATCTACTTTACCATACTTGAAAAGGTCAAATGGGTTAGTCTGGCAAGACTACCTCAATTTTATGCCATCACAACAGCAGACGCAGTGCCAAACTTTCTTTTTCAAAGATAACAAAACCACTTGTTACAATACCTCACATCTGACCATGCTGACAAATTAACATGCTTACTACATCATATTTATTCACTGAAGTCTCAACAACTATCATCATCATCCTCATCATTTAATGTCCACTCTTCCATGTTTGCATGGGTCAGGCTGAATTTATTGAGGCAGATTTTTCTATGTCTGGACACACTTCCTCTGACCAATTTCTCCGTAAAAGCAAACATTGCTTCTATGATGGGCGATGCTCATTTACGACCATCACCAGGATGTTAAGACACACACATTTATTCAAGCTACTGTACAATGGGACTGAACCAGAGACCTAATGGTTGAGAACCAAGCCTGTCAACCACACAGCAATGCCTGCCCCTATCACTAAACCAGTTTGCTTTTTATACATAAGATAGCAACAGAGGCTTGGCTGTATGGTAAGAAGCTTGCCCCCCTACCACATGGCTCCAAATTCACTCTCACTGCATGGCGCCTTCAGTAAGTGTCTCTACTATAGCCTTGGGTTGGCCAAAACCTCTTGAGTGAATTTGGTGGGCGGAAACTGAAAGAAGCCTATCATGTGTTTGCCCCCCCCCCACACACACACCACCACCAATTAACAACTGGTATTGGTGTGTTTATGTCTCCATAACTATACAGTTCAGCAAAAGTGATCAAAAGAATAAGTATCAGACTTTAAAAAAAAGTAAAAGTAATGGGTTTGATTCATTTAAGTAAAAATTCTTCGAGATGGTACTCCAGCATGGCTGCAGTCTAATGACTGAAACAATTAAAAGATGAAAGAAGTTAACTAGATACTTCCTCATTACCAAGTGTTCCATTGGCTAAACGGATCTTCTGTCTTCTACAGCATGCCTTACGCTTGTTCTTGACTCAATATCAAGATTCACTGATTGGTAGAGAAAACTCTGAGTGTCTGACAATGTTTGTGCCACTCAACTGTAGAAATACTTTCAGGCCAAGAATCTTTGATTACAGCCATACAGGGGAACCACCTTTAGTCAAGTAAATCAACCCCAAGACTTACTCCTTGTGAGCCTAGTACTTATTTTATCAGTCTCTTTTGCCAAATCACTAAGTTACGGGGATGTAAACACACCAGCATTGGTTATCAAGAGATGTTGGGGGGACAAACACATACATACATACATACATATATATACGATGGACTTCTCTCAGTTTCTGTCTACTAAATCCACTCACAAGGCTTTAGTCGGCCCAAGGCTATAGTAGAAGACACTGAACCTGAAACCATGTGATTGGTAAGCAAGCTACCTACCACGATTCTCAGAAGAGTAAATAAATTTTACAATAATAAGTATTTTGTTTTGAATGATGCTCATTTGAACAAAGGTGACTTTACATAATATAAGGATCTTAATAAGGAGAATGAAGAGAAAATAAGGGAAGATTTATGTATATTTAAAGATTGAATACTATATAATGCACCAAATAGGTGCAGGTGTGGGTGTGTGGTTAAGAAGTTTACTTCTGAACCACATGGGTTTCAGGTTCAGTCTTGTTGCAAGGCACCTGAGTCACTGTCTTCCACTACAGCTGATCAAGGCAATGTGTGAGGATATGCAAGATGGAAATTGAAAGAAACCGCGCGCGTGCGTGTGTGTGTGTGCATGTGTTACTGTTTGTAATATCTCTGAACAAGGCATAAACAGTAACTGCATAACAATGTGAAGTATATTTGCCATCTAAATATGGCTAACCACTAAGGGTGGATGTTACTGTAGCTTGTAGCCTCAGGAGAACATCTTCTCCAGCTGGCTATTGACACACTTTCTGTGCCCTATCGGTATTTGCAAAGGGAAGCCATCCTTCCCATCATCGACCTACGTGATATGCACGGATCCAGGTTTCTGGGTATTTACCCGTCATCAGTGCATGACAATCACTGGTTTTCAATGTGAAGGGGTCCCAATGCAAATACATATATCCTTTTTCCAGTGACTTTTTGGCACTGATCTCATGCTTGTTTACACTTTTTCAAGATCAGTGATAAAAAGTCACTGGAAAAAGGATATTTGTATTTGCATTTGGACCCCTTCACATCGAAGACCGGTGATTGCCGTGCGCTTATGAAGGGTAAATACCCAGAAACCCGGGTCTGTGCGTATCATGTAGGTCGATGATGGGAAGGATGGCTTCCCTTTGCAAATACCGATAGGGCACAGAAAGTGTGTCAATAGCCAGCTGGAGAAGATGTTCTCCTGAGGCTACAAGCTACAGTAACATCCACCCTTAGTGGTTAACCATATTTAGATGGCAAATATACTTCACAGAGAAATATAGTCTTATTCAGAAACAGAAGTGAGGGTTGGTGATAGGGAGGGCACACAGCAGTTGAAAATGTAACTCAACAATTACAGTTGCGAGCTGATCTAGGTGTATACATACCATTTGTCAACAAACGGGATATATTCTCCATAACAAAATGCAGTGAGTAGCTTGGTCACCGGTTCAAACAAGTTTCGAGCATATTCAAACTCCTAATAACATTACAATCTAACTCAACAAGTTTTGCCCAACCCATGCTAGCACAGAAAAGTGGATGTTAAATGATGATGAGTGGAGGGGACTTACAGATGTGGTCCTTAATGGGACCAAAACTAGTCAACAAAGCAACAGAAAGAAGATGATAAAATAATTAGCACCGAATCATTAGATTTAAATTGCATTCAATTTAAAAGTTTCCAAGCAGTTAATAAGTTTATACTCTTAACAGAATGAGAAAACTGAAAGTGGAACAAATAAATTAGATTTAAAAAAAGGGGGGGAAAAAAATTAAACCCATTCTGAATGTGATGCTGTAGTAAATTAGATACGAAACATTATCAGAATACAAACAAACCAAAAAGTTAGAGAGAACTGGTGCTTATTCACTGATTGATAGGCTAAAGAAAGACAGCATATTAACTACTATGTAACTACAATATGCTGTTTAATGAACCATGCATTAATTAGATACAGATGACTGGCTTGTCCATGTGAAGTGTATAGAAAAGCAACATCAGTTAACAACGCATTAACAAAAATAAAAAAAATATATCTGAAATTCTTAGAGATGGTGAAGGTTGACTTAAAGAAGCTTTAAACAGGAAGAGAAAATAGCCAAAGGCTGTACTTGTGTAAAACATTAGCTGAGTCAATCCATCTAATGTGGCAGGAAAGAAAAACGGTAAAAAGTGATGATGATGATGATGATATAATTAAATTGATACTTTTAAAAATGAATTTTATGAAATATAGCGAAAGTGTTGTTGTCTCCTGCTTCATTGTCACCATCACCAAACAAGGAGCATCACAGCAAGAAATGACAACCAAATCTATCTCAAATTATACCTTTCTGTCTTTAAAAAACCAAAATCAGGAAACACTAAACAATACAGACACAATTATACAAACAGACAGGATGGTCATGATCAGAACATCTTTGATCAAAGGTTTATCAAGAGAGACCTTGGGTTAAATAACAATTAAAAAAGCCTCAATAATCCACTCGCTGCATGATGTAGAGACCCCTGCCATATTTGTCTTCATTTATTCAGGCCCAATCACCCTAATTAGTTTCAAGATGTGCATTTAGAGTGTGAGTGTTATTTCTTCTCTTTTTCCCTATTTCTTGGTTCTGGAGCATCAATGATAGAATAAAAGACCCTTTTATAAGGGCTGGTCTTCACTTCTAAACATAAGTATAAAGTTACTATCACGATCTGTATTACACAGGTGATTGTCTAAATTAACAAGAATAAACATCTCTGATATAAGCCTGCCACTTTATATATTCGGTTTATATTCTTTAAATGCCTTCTCTCCCTCCACTTCATTATCAAAATTTTAACATTCAGTTTTCCATATAATCTAGTGGTTCTCAGCAGCCATATTTTGCCTATGGACCCCTGATTCTTATTTTATTCTACTGGTGTAGAGGTGCAATGGCCCAGTGGTTAGTGCAGTGGGATTGTAGTTTCAATTCCCAGACCAGGCATTGCGAGTGTTTATTGAGCGAAAACACCTAAAGCTCCACAAGGCTCCACCAAGGGGTGATGGCAACCCCTGCTGTACTCGTTCACCACAATTTTCTCTCGCTCTTCCTGTTCAAAGGGCCAGCCTTGTCACATAGTGTCACACTGAATCTCCCCGAGAACTACGTTAAGGGTACACATGTCTGTGGAGTACTCAGCTACTTACATGTTAATTTCACAAGCAGGCTGTTCCGTTAATTGGATCAACTGGAATCCTTGTCGTTATAACCGATGGAGTGCCACAACGACAACGATTCTACTGGACTTCCAGAGGCACTCAATGTTTTAAAATAAAAATTTCAATATATCTTTATGATTAAATATTGAGAAGGGGTTGGGGGTGGGAAATTGTCAAAATATTTTGTGCATTGTAAAAGTATAGAACCAATTTCTTGCAATTAAATTCTAACAATGAAATCTTAAATGGACTTCCAAGAATGAAGAAGACAACTTTTAGAAATTAGGAAATAAGAAGATGTGATGTTTCACCATTTGTCAACAGCATGAGTAATGTAGGTGAAGTGAAATTACAACAACCAGGAAGTGAAACAAAATGAAAGCATGATAAAAGTATTCATATATTTCCGAATTAGCAGCTGTTACTTTGTAGATATATATCCATATGAGAGTAAATGAATAAATACATTAGCAGTTAAAACATTGTACAATACAAACATTATTTCGAAGAAATGATTTGAATACAAAGTCGCAGTACTACAAAGGATCAATTTTGTCCTTTCACACAATGTCCCTACATGGGACTCATGGTGTTAATTTGAACACTAAATTATACAATTGTAATTTGTAACTGCAAGAGTAAAACAAAAAAAAAAAACCCCAAAAATTTGATATTTTTCTGGCTGTGCAGCAAAATACTCTCAGATGTGGGTGTGGTATGGCAAATTTTTAAAGCATGGCAGGGCAAATAATGAGCTGAATGTAGCCAAGACAAATGGTAGGGTGGGTGTGGTAAGGAGAAAAGACATGATGAATGGAAAAGATAAATGGAGGGGAAGTGACAGGGAATGAAGTACAAAGTGTCTTAGATACATTAGGGTAGGAATAAAGAACTATTTTTAAGCATGACTGATTGATGTCAGTAAATGCAGAAAGTTGTGTGTGTGTGTGCGTGTGTATAAAACCCATCTCCAATAATTTATGGAATTATTGGCATTTGCAGGCCTCAGGTTATAAGTACAATATTAAATAAGAAAAACCAACTGAAAATTATTGATGAAAAAAAAGATTGAACTTGTCCATCAGCCAGGTAAGAATTAACTGAAGTAACACCTGGAATTCAAAGACATTGATGATGACCTTTGCTGGCAGTAATAAGTCTGTTGGGGATGGGTTGTTAAGTTCAATTTGCTAAACTCTCCCAAGAAATAAATTTATTATTTTTTATTAATTTATACCATGCGTTTGCCCTTGTTTGCATATTCCCAGATGAATTATCACATGTTAAATGGTGAAAATACAGGGAAGCATCTGAGCAACTCAGGCAGAATAAATACCTCAAAGGGTTTTATTTGCTGAGCTACTCATACCAGATAGAATGTAACAACATGAATTGAACAGGACAGAAGATTTTATGAAGCATTTCTGATGCTTTTCATTGGTCTTAATTGCTCCAATCAGAGACAATACATCTGATACAAAGACCTGATGAATTTATATTGACTTCCATGGCAACCATACTGAAAGAACTAAGTAACAAACTATTATGGTATTCAAAAAGTCCAGCACAGGAAAGGATTTAAAAGGTAAAAGTGTTTTGAGACCACGTAAATAATAAATAAACACTTATTCCGAGTAATATCAGTTTATAAAACCACCACTTACTCTTGACACCAACTCCTCTATTTGTAATAAGACTAATAATATACTTAAAATCACTCAACATAAATATATAGGCACAAGTTGGCTGTGTGATAGGGAGCTTGCTTCTCAACCACATGGTTCCAGGTTCAGTCCCTTTGTGTGGCACCATGGGTAAGTGTCTTCCACTACAGCCCACTGTTAACCAAAACTCAGTGAATGGATTTGGTAGGAGGAATCTGAAAGATGTTCATAGTATAAATAATGTGTGTGTGTGTGTGTGTGTGTGTGTGTGTATTTCTTCTTGACAACCAGTGTTGGTGTGTTTACATCTCCATTACTTAGCAGTTCAGTGAAAGAGACTAAAGCAACTGAACATGTGACCATTTTCAGAGAAATAAATACCTAACTGTTTCTTTTCAAAATTAAAACACTGAATATAAATTTTAAGAGAATGTAACCTAAAATATATTTATATTAGAAGATATAGTTAAAACAAAAAAGTATATTTTAAAAGATTGAAAAGTTTCGTTCCTATAAAATTTATTAAAGAAATGTTTTTAAAGAACAGCAGTTAAATCTAAAATTTACTAACATCCTGTTCTGAGAAACACAATTGCTGCTCCTTTGTCACAAACAAACTCTTTTCAGTCAAATTAAAACCTGTGAAATGGGAAGGCTTAATGCATTCTTTTACAATTTGATATTGTTATTGGAATTGGTGAAACTGTATCAATTTTGACTCCAATAAGCTAATAATAGTGTCTGACCTTATGTGTCCTACTCTTATTTAAGAAGGAAGGGCGAGAGTTGAAGGAGAATTGGTTGTTATTTCTAGCAGGTTGAGCTACCTTGTAGAAGCTTCCTTATCATGTAAAGAGCAGTGGAGCAGCATAGATGTGCTTTTATAGGTCAACAGTTTGACAAGCTGTTACTACTAACTAGCATTAATAAATAAAAAAATTCTCCTTGCAGTCAGACACACCTTCAGAGGTACATGTTTCATAAGGAAGGATAGTATTTATTGTACTCTTTTATTTTTCTACTTGGCTCAGTCATTTGACTGCGGCCATGCTGGAGCGTTGCTTTTAGTCGAACAAATCAACCCCCAGGACTTATTCTATTGACCTTTTTACTGAACCGCTAAGTTACATGGATGTAAACACACCAACATCGGTTGTCAAGCGATGGTGGGGAGACAAACAGATACACAAACATACATATATGTGGCGGGTTTCTTTCAGTTTCCGCCTACCAAATCCACTCCCAAGGCTTTGGTCGGCCTGAGGCTAAAGCAGAAGACATTTGCCCAAGGTGCCACGTATTGGGACTGAACCCAGAGCCATGTGGTTGAGAAGCAAGCTTCTTAACACATAGCCACCCCTGCGCCAGGGTCACGCCTGTAGGAAAGAAGTCACAAATTAGTATAACCACTGATTTCTTCAGAAAATGGATAACACAAAACTACACAGCAAAATTTAGTCTGTTCAAGTGAACCAAATGGAAAATTAAGGATAATTAATTAAAAAAAAACATTTAAAAAAAAAGAAAAAAAGATGGTGGCAGTTTCTTAGTGAGCAAAAGTAATGAAGTTCGTTAGAGTATTTAGTAGCAGAATACTACTGAATAACGAAATGGAATTTGGTGTGAAAAACCATATTTACTTTGTCATTAATTTTACTAAATAACTTTGTCATTAAATAACTTTGGTTGGCCCACTGGTGGTTATAATATAAATTGACATGAAATTTTGATGGCAGGTTTTAATTTAAGTCATTTTAAAATATGAATTTTATATCTATAGTATGGGGGGTCAATCTGGAGTGGGTTAGTAGCAAGAGGGTCAAACAAGTGATTTACTTTTACACAATGCTGTAATATCATAACACATACACACATGGCACCTGTGTAAAAGGGAAATCCAGAAAGATAAAGGATGAAGTAGTGAGAGCTGATCTCAAGATGTTGGGTCCTACAGAAATATTGTCAATGGACTGAGATGTCTGGTGACATGATGTTCATGAGAAGACCTGTCCTGCCTCAGCAAAACTGAGTTTTAGAAGCACTGCACCATTGCTGTCCTGTTGCTTGCCCTTAAACTGCATTCTTGCTTACTGCATTCTCCCTTTCCCTCCCCTTTTTCCTTCATCGCTTTTGTGAAATCCCTACTCTCATACCCCAGACAATCCTTTACCATTCCATTTATATTCACCGCCTTGTATCTTGAGAATATGCCCTGGTACATACATTCTCTCTCTCTCTCTCTCTCTCTCACTCACACACACACACACACACACACATAAATGTGTGTGTGTGTGTAGGGCTATGTATGTTTGTATCTCCTTACTTCGACATCAGGTGACAGTTGGAGTGTCATTGACATATATATAAGCAGTGACATTCATTTCCAATATTTTGCATAAAAAAAGTATATCTGACCATGGGGAAATATTGCCTTGCTTGGAAACAGATGAAGGCTAGCAACAGGGAGGACAACACCTGACCACAGAAATTCCACCTCAGCAAATTCTATCTGGCCCATGCAAACATGGAAAAGTGGACATTAACCCTTTCGTTACTATATTTCTGACCAAAATACACCCCTTATGTGCTTCAATTAATTTCTAACATAATCATAAATTTAGTCTGGTTTCATTAAACAGCTATAACTTTTTTATTTATCAATATATTAATGAGATTTTTGGAAGATAATTTAATGAAAAGTTCTAAATCAATTCTATACTATAATTTTTGTCACAAAGTGACTCTAATTGCAGGTAGATACAGGTAAATTCAACAAAATATAAAATTATTAAAATTTTGCTCAAACATCGCTATAGAAAATGGGTTATTAGCTAATATTCAATTAGGTATACAACAAAATTTTACAATAGAATTTGTTATTCTGGGTAACTTTCTGATACCCATAATAATATTTATGGCAAAATAGTCTTAATTTCATTTAAGGTTGTGGGAAACCACTAACTATCCTTTCTTTCGCTTTGTTTACATTTAGCGTAACGGTTCGTTTCCGCCGTAATGATTTCAAATAGGCTCATTCGAAAAAGTAAAAAGAAATAGTCTAAGGCTTTACTCTTCTGGGAAAGTCTGTGGCTTGGTCCAGTTTCTCCAGAAAAATTACCGAAAAAAACAGTTTTTAAATTTTCACTCCATTCAGGTACCAATTCATTTTCTTTATTGCTGTCGGAGCTCTCGGATTCAGTTTTCACTTTCAGAAAATGAAACATCAGATTCATTATCAAATACCACATGCTTTTTTTTTTCAGTCATAGAGTTAGATTTATGAAGATCTTCAGTAGAAAATCCTTCGAATTCTGACTCGCTGCTTGATATAATGAAATTCGTATCCATTTTTTGTCAGAATTACAAATTTTGAAAACACAATAGGAACAAATTTCGGAAAAAAAATCTCCCAAAATTCACGGAATTAAAATTACACTTCGATTGTTGTACAAAACTGTAGTTGAACTGTTTACGAAGTATAATACGTGTTTTCATGAATGTACTAAAGAGATTTGCTCTGATATTCTCATTTAAATATGAATAGGTAAATACGGGCGGGTTTGGGCGGTTTGGTCACATTAACCAAAATTTTTTTCGGGCGGCTTTGGGTGGTTTGGTAACGAAAGGGTTAATATGATGATGAGAATGGTGATCTGTATTATTCTAATTTAGCAAATAATATTTGAATGCGAGATTTGAACAATTTATGAGTAGATGTAGGAAATATGGCATCTGATATTTACTTAGGTCACAGTGAGATGTAGCAAATGAAAACATGTTTGATATTTCTATTAAAAACCAGTATTTAAGTTATTTAAACCTGATTAGTAAAAAAACAAATATAATTATCATGATTGGTTAAAACATTTTTCTAATGTGGATTGCATGACAGTACATATTTAATATGCCTGGACAAAGTTAAAATAAACATTAAAAAGAAGAAAAAAATTACGAATAAGATAATTTAATTTACAAAAAGATTTTTTTTTTCCTAAATTCAGTTTTTTTGTTTTTACGATCAGATATTTAATTTCATATTGTATATAATATCGCCATGGATATGCTTAATTCTATCATCACCATTGTTTTAATGTCCACTTTTTCATACTAACATGGGTCAGATGAAGTTTACTGAAGGAGATTTTCTACAGTCAGCTGACTTTCCTGTTGCCAGCCCTCACCCCTTTCTAAGCCAGGTGATATATTGTAATATTTCCCCCATGGTCAGGCATGGTTTTGTACAATATTGGAAATGAATGACACTGCTTCTATGACAGTGACACTCATTTACAGCTGTCACACCATGTCGACACACACACCTGCTACTTTGTCATTTGCCCATTGCCACAGGACTTGAAGGTGGGCCTGGGATGGTATAATGTCTTTATAAGGCGGCGAGCTGGCAGAAACGTTAGCACGCCGGGCGAAATGCTGAGTGGTATTTCGTCTGCGGTTACGTTATGAGTTCAAATTCCACTGGGGTCGATATAATCGACTTAATCCGTTTGTCTGTCCTTGTTTGTCCTCTCCGAGTCTAGCCCCTTGTGGGTAGTAAAGAAATAGGTATCATGTCTTGACTTGCACATGACATGTACTTAAAGTGAAGAGGGTGGGGCACAAGAGCATTGTCACTCTCGGCTGTTCCAATCTGATTCTAGTGGCAGGACGAAATCAAGACGACAAGAGATAAGTCAGGATAATTACACAAATGACTCGAGATGACACAGGGACGGACACATACAAAGTGGGCTTCCTCCAGTTTCTGTCAATCAATTATTATGGAAATTTCCAGAAATATTCCAAGAACAAAAGGAAATACAGATAAGATTATATCTGAAATAACTGGACAGAGGTATAGGAAAGGATAAATAATGAAAAGTGTTATTTTTCCCATTCTAAAAACAGTGAGAAACAGTGATTGACCAATTGGAAAATGTACCAAATGATACTATTATCCACTAAAAGAAATATAAAATAATATAACAATTAAAATAAATATACTGTTTGTTGCAACAAAGCTTTAAATTGTAAATAGTGAAATATGTTTTGTGTCAAAAAAAAAAAAAAGATAAATTGTCACAAGCTTTGAAAATAATTATTTACTTTTTTGGTAAATTTTCTATATTTTTGAGGGAGAAACTTATTTCACAACTTCCTCGCATCATTTTTCAGAGTTTATCACAAATGTTAAGTCAGGACAATCCATAATTTACGAATGACTAGCTTGCAAACAGACTTGGCTCCTATCAAGCCAATTATATTAAGAATTCTAGTTCCGTATAAAGCTGGTTAACAATGAACAGGTGGACTGGCTCAAAGAAGTATCCCACATCATTTTTTTTCTCTTTTGTTGCATCATGTAAACACTGCTGCGTGTTGTTTGTGATTTTTGGCTTAACTCATTCAACATCAATCTGTATGAAGCAACTTCTAGTAAAGTGTTGAAATTTAAATTTAAATCTTGGCTTGAAATATTATTACACAAAACATGACATTCTAATATGTGAATATTTAAGGGAGGTACAAGCACTTTCCCACACACATATACACAAGACAGGAATGTCTGCCTCTCAAATTCAATCACAAGGCTTTGGTTGGCCCACAGCTATAGCAAAAGGCACTTGCCCAAGCTACCAAGCAGTGGGACTGAACTTGGAGCCATGTGATTGGGAAGTAAGCTTCTTATCACACAGCCACACTTGGTAAGGATGGGAGCCACACCAAACTTTATTGCCTGTTTTAGCATAATTTCTACAGCTGGTTACCCTTCCAAATACAAACCACTTTACAGAGTGTACTGGGTGCTTTTTATGTGGCACCAGCACCAAGAAGGTCAAGAGGTACTTTGCAAATGAAGAACCCTCTCAGTTGGGAAGAGGAAGTAACAGTGAGGGGGGGATAGTTTTGTGCCACTTGATGAGATTAGAGGCATAGTGGTAGACATTAGCATGTCAGGAAAAATGCATAGTGGCATTTCATCTGTCTTTATGTTCTGCGTTTAAATTCCATTGAGGTCAACTTTCCCTTTCACCCTTTTGGAGTCGATAAAGTAAGTACCAGTTGAGCACTGGAGTCGATGTGATCAATTTACCCTCTCCCCCTGAAACTGCTGGGCATGTGCCAAAATTTGAAACCATTATTATTATTATTATTTTCAATAGCATCTTCTTTCAGTTCTGTTTCCATTTCTTGCTGAGTGTCTTCCTGACACCTAGGGCAGAGAAATGTACGGTATACATTGGTAGGCCATTAAAATAAACCCACCAGACTGTTCATTTACAAAGTCTATTATTATTATTATTAAAGATAGGTTGGGTAAATTAAAAGAAACACCTGACTCTGAAGTTAAATGCAAACAATATGTAACTATCCAACATCCATACAAATCTGATTTAAAGACAGACAGGAGAACAGTATTCATTGGTAATCCACTCACTGCTTGTAGTTGAAATTTATTCATTGTTTTTTTTCATAAGTCTACTCTTAAAAACAAGCAGAGTAGATAAGTTATGTGAGAAGTAAAACTATTGACAAATCTCAGGCCACTGATTCGACCACAAACTGAAATAGTATATTTTAGCTTGGCAGCAGCCTTGTGTTTTACTTTTATGACAGACGGAGATACAGACAGACAGACAGGCAGACAGAGAGAGAGAGAGAGAGAGAGAGAGAGAGAGAGAGAGAGAGAAAAGACATGATCAATAATTTAATAGAGCATCCTATATATATATCAAACTTCGCTGGCTTTCTGCATTTTAATTCAACATAATTCTAGTATTCAGTAATATTTAAAATCTGTTCAGTATTGTTGATCCTAGGGATTTTCAAAGAGTTTTCTTTATCATTATTATTTTCCATTCGAAAAGATAATTTCTTTTGACCCTCTGAAATTAAATTTGCATTAAAAAAAAAGTTCACAAATATTTCCCTCTTTGAAACAACAGGGGGTTTGTCGTAAGAAGGAACTTTTAATTCACATCTGTTAACAGATTATTGGTTACAGCAGTGGTTGTTAACCCTTTTTTTTTTTTTGTTTTATCTATGAACCCCTTTAGTTACTGTTTTAATCTAGTGGACATGCCCACCCTCACCAGCCATTTAATGTTTAAAAATTTATTTTATAGTCATTTCTTTTGAAATTCCTATTTTGTTATTCATTCATTTATATAAGTTGAACAACATAAAATGTTAGAGCAGTGGCTCTCAAACTGAAATCAGCAGACCCCTGGTGGTCCATGAACCAAATTAAAAATTTCACACACACACATATATATATATATATATATGTGTGTGTGAAATTTATATATGTGTGAATATATATATATATATACAGTAGTACCTCGGTTTTTGAACAACTCTGATCATTAATAAATCGTGCTTCATACACATACATATATATATATATATAACTTATCAGTCAGGAGACTCCGCTAGCCAAATAGACTTCATCCTCACCAGACAACGGGATGCAGGGTTGCTCTTGAATACAAAGACCCTCCCGGGTGAAGAATGTATCCCTCAGCATAGACTAATCATCAGTGACTTTAAGCTTGAGGCCAGAAGGACTCCAAGAAACAAACCAATCCAGAAAAGAAGGATTTGGAGGCTAAAGAACCCTTCGCATGGTCAGAAATTTAGGGACATACTCATCAAGAAATTTGATGAGAGGGAGGAGGAGCTTCAGACGTCAGACATAGAAGGTAGCTGGGAATTCCTACGGGACAGCTTGTTGAGTGCCACAGACCAAGTCTGTGGATGGTGCAAAGTCCCTTCCAGACCTAGAATTACGTGGTGGTGGAATAGTGCAGTAGATAAAGCCATCTGTGAAAAGAGACGGGCCTGGAAAGCCTGGAAGGATGGGGGCAGCAGGGAACTGTACCAGATAGCCAAAAGGGAGGCTGGGCGGCAGGTCTACATTGCCAAAGATGCAGCAGAAAAGAAGAAGTTTGCCAATGTCCAGCGTCGCGAGGATCAAAGAGCCGAAGTATTTCGGATTGCCAGACAGTGTGTCAGAGAAAATAGCGATGTTATAGGAGAGAAATGTGTCCGCATGGATGATGGGGCACTTGCTTTTACTACTAGTGAAAAGAAAGAGGCTTGGAGAAGCCATTATGAAAGACTGCTGAATGAGGAGAATGAATGGGAGGAGGAGAGCCTGCCAAATGTTGACCCAGTAGAGGGACCAGCTTCCCGAATAGACAGCTCCCTTGTAGATAAGGCAATTAAGGATATGAAACCAGGCAAAGCCCCTGGCCTATCAGGAATCACTGCTGAGATGCTTAAAACAGCTGGCTATGTGGGCTATGCCATAGTCACCCGCATTGTAAACCAGGTAGTTCACAATGGAGTCATACCCAATGACTGGTGCAGCAGCACCATAGTCAACTGCTACAAGGGTAAGGGTGATGCTCTAGATAGAAATAACTACAGAGGCATCAAACTGTTGGACCAGGTGATGAAGGTCTCAGAGAAGGTCATAACCAATCTCATTAGGGAGAGAATTTGTTTAGATGAAATGCAGTTTGGTTTTGTACCAGGTAGAAGCACCACTGATGCTATATTCCTGGTCCGACAACTGCAGGAGAAGTACCTAGCTAAAGATAAACCCCTCTACATAGCTTTTGTAGACTTGGAGAAAGCCTTTGACAGGGTTCCCCGTTCCCTTATCTGGTGGTCGATGCGGAAACTGGAGATTGAAGAATGGCTAATAAGGGCTGTACAGGCTCTATACAGAGAGGCTGTCAGCAAGGTTAGGATTGGCAACGAATATAGTGAAGAATTCCGGGTAGAAGTAGGTGTGCACCAGGGCTCAGCCCTCAGTCCCCTTTTATTCATCATAGTCCTTCAAGCAATAACAGAGGAATTCAAAACGGGATGCCCCTGGGAGCTCCTCTATGCCGATGACCTAGCTCTCATAGCAGAATCACTACCGGAACTAGAAGAGAAATTTCGGGTGTGGAAGCAAGGGTTGGAATCAAAGGGCCTTAGAATAAATGTAGCAAAGACCAAAGTATTAGTAAGCAACAAGAGGTACTCAGCACACATCCCCTCGGGTAGGTGGCCCTGCTCAACCTGTAGGAAAGGTACAGGTAGAAACTCCATAAGATGCACCCAATGTAAGTTATGGACACATAAGAGGTGCAGCAACATTAAAGGGAAATTAACAGATAAGATAGCTTTCATGTGCGGCAGATGCACAGGGACAATAGACACAACAGACACTCAGAAAACAGATTCCATCACACTCCAGGGAGAGAAACTAGAAGTAGTTGATAGTTTCCGCTACCTGGGTGACCAAGTTAGTAGCGGAGGTGGATGCACAGAGAGTATCACCACTAGAATACGAATAGCCTGGGCAAAGTTCAGAAAGCTCCTACCCCTACTGGCAACAAAAGGTCTCTCCCTCAGAGCAAAAGGTAGATTGTATGATGCATGTGTGCGAACTGCCATGCTTCATGGTAATGAAACATGGGCTGTGACTGCAGAAGACATGCGTAGACTTGAAAGAAATGAAGCTAGCATGATCCGCTGGATGTGTAGTGTCAGTGTGCACGCAAAACAGAGTGTAAGTATCCTGAGAGAAATGCTGGATATAAGAAGCATCAGATGTGGTGTGCAAGAGCGACGCTTGCGATGGTATGGTCATGTGCTGCGGATGGATGAAGAGAGATGTGTGAAGAAGTGCCACTCCCAAACAGTTGAAGGTATCAGGGGGAGAGGTAGACCCAGGAAGACATGGGATGAAGTGGTCAAGCATGACCTCAGAACATTGGGCCTCACTGAGGCAATGGCGAAGGACCGAGATCTCTGGAGATATGCTGTGACTACAAAGACCCGGACTGCTTTCTGCAGCAATTCCACATACCCCCTACCCATTCTAAGTACCCCGGATCCCCAAAGTACCCTGGATCCCCAAAGTACCCCGATCCCCAAAGTACCCCGGACCTCGTTGCCCCCGTGCCGCTGACACGTTAAAATGCTCGAACCGATCGTGACGATGCCGGACCCTCCGGCCTCTGTGCAGGTGGCACGTAAAAAGCACCCAATCCACTCACGGAGTGGTTGGCGTTAGGAAGGGCATCCAGCCGTAGAAACTCTGCCAGATTCAGACTGGAGCCTGGAGCGGCCCCTGGCTTCCCAGACCCGGTCGAACCGTCCAACCCGTGCTAGCGCGGAAAGCGGACGTTAAACGATGATGATGATATATATATATATATATATATATAGAGAGAGAGAGAGAGAGATAGATATAGCATATTAAAAGGGTTTCTGCAGGAAAACTCATTTAAATAAAGAGGTTGTGAACCACTGTGAAAAGGCTGGGAACCACTGTGTTAGAGAAAGAAACCTAGATGTTTCTTGCAATACATACATTTCAATCAAAACATTTCACAGACCCTATTTTGCGAGCATGGACCTCCAGGGGTCATATGGACTCTTGCTGAGAGTTATATCCATAACTGCTATATTTATATTGCATGGATGATACAGGGTGCAGTAGAACGCACTCCATCCTAGGTGTTTCAATGCATATTAGCTAGTGAAGTTAGGTAGGTGAAAATAGTGTCTTCATGTAGTTAATATTTTTACTCCCCACTCATTGCACATTGTAGCATTTAAACATTTCTCAACCAGTACAACGTGGGAGATTTTCTGCCTTGCCTTTTATTCAGACATACACGAAGAGAAAAAAAATGTAAATACTTTAGTTATCAAAGCAAATAAAACTGACCATCTTTTTCTGGCTAGATTGATAGGATAATAAGGGAGGAAGCAATGGATTTGATTTTACACAATAATCATACAATAATTGAAATAAGTAACATTACAATTTCAAAAACAAGAAACTTTTAAGTTCTTTTGAAAATTAGAGAGAAGCAATTCCTCCTGATGAGTGTAGGAGGTCGGGTGTATGAAAAGTGAGCAGGCTATGGGAGTGACTGAAGAAGAGGAAGTGCATTGGTTGGAGACAGAAGTGATGTTAGCACACAAAAAAGTTGGAGTGGTTATGTAGGAGAAAGAGAGAGAAAGAACTAAACTAATATGGACTAATATAATTTGAAACAATGATGGCTGTTGGGTGAAATATTGCCATGGCTTTGATGATAATCAGTGCTCATTATATTGAAGGAAAACTTAAGCAAAAAATGGCTAATATTATTATTCCGTGTTCGATTCCTGAATAACAATAATTGCATCGAAAAATACCTTAGGAATGAGAACCTAGGTTCGAAATTTCCCCAAGATACCTGATGAAGGCTGGAGGGTATATCAGCTGAAATGTTGTGTTAACAACAAACAAGATGAGGATAAATATCCGTTAAATGTAAATAATGTAAAATGTGGCTAAATCAGAAAGGAAAATGTAAATTTTATTTATTTATATATATATATATATATATTTATATATATATATATATATAAACACTAACATAAAGAGAGATGCTGCATTGTAGATCTTTCCAATTCATGGTGGCATAGAAAAATATTTAATGTGTTTACGATGAAGGCTGGAACAGTCTTGCTACCGTTTTACTGAAACCTTTGAGAAGAACATGAATGCAACACCTTGTTTGTGCTGACTGACTTTAACCCAAATGACTGTTAAATGTAATGCTTATTTATTCATATCAGTTTGTATTAATCATGCAGCATCTCATAGCTTTGAGCTGATGTGATTATAAGGTCAAAATGGCAAGTATAAAAATATCAAAGCAAATGATGAATTTACCATTCTCTTATAGTTTAAGCCTACATAAATTACCAATCTTTAGATTTCTTGAAAGAGAAAGAGAGAGAAAGAGAAAGAGAGAGAGAGAGAGAGAGAGCAAGAGTTTGTTTGGGGGTAGGAAATGAAGAAAAGTAGGTGTGAAAGTAGTGACAGAAATCTTTTTTATCTTGTATTTGCTGCAGTCATTGGGCAGCAGCCATGCTGGGGTGCCACCTGGAAGGTTTTTAGTGAAACAACTTAACCCCAGTACTTATCTTTTAAGTCTGGTACTTGTTCTATCAGTCACTTTTGCCTAACAACTAAGTTATGGGGACATAAACAAACACACACAATCTTCCACACAGTTTCTGTCTACCAAATCCACTCATAAGGCATTGATCAACCCAGAGATACAGTATAAGACAATTGCCCAGGGTGCCACACAGTGAGATTGAACCTGAAACCATGCAGTCGCAAAGTAGGCTTTTTAACCATATACAGTGGTGGTGGCGGTGGGGTGGGGTTAGGGTTTCCTTGTCCTCTTTTTTCTTTTGTTTGTTTCATTTAGATATTGGTTTGAAATTCTGGCACAAGGATAGCATTTTTGGTGGTGGTGGAAATTAATTAGATTGACTTCCATGTTTAAACTGCTGCTTATTTTATTGACTCCAAAAGGATGAAAGGCAAAACTGACCTCAGTGAATTTGAACTCAGAACATAAAGATGGACAAAATAATGCAAGAAAATATTTTGCCTGGCATGCTAATTCAGTTCACTACCTTATGTTTCCTTAGATATTGACACTAGTAATTAACTAGCTAATTAACTCAACAGAAAACTAAAATAAAAACAAACTATTTCAAGTGTAATTTTTGTTACTAACGGGTATAAAAACTATTCTCCCTTTTTCATATATTTATCAAGTTCACGAGGATCAATTGCTTTGAAAAATCAGGTCATTTAAATATCAACATGTTAAAATATTACAATCTTTCATGTAAAAATGTGATAATCTATTTTACTTTTCAAAGAAAAATCTTTTAATTACCCTTTCGTATTTTATAAACTTCTATATTTTATAATCCAACATGTAAATACAATAAGAAATGTGAAAAATAATATTCATTTTGAACCAATGTAGCACAAACTAATAACAATGCATTTGTATCTTTTTCAGTGGTTTGATGCTATTAGAAAATCATTGACTAAATATAAAGTTATATGATAACTTAAAAAAAAAAAAAATCAGAAAAAATGTTTGCTTATTAAAACAATTTATGAGCAAGACTCTTCTAAGATGTGTGTTAAAATAAATTTTAACCCTTTTGATATCGACTCACCTGAAACCACCCCAGGTTCTATAATACAAACTTCCATCAAAATTATGCGTTTGTTTATGTTCCAAATACCAATTTAATAATGACAATATCAAATTTTTTATTATTTTCAGAATTAATTGAAACAAAGGCAATGTATTTCAGTAGAAACATGCTCACAAAAGAATTAACTCTTTTGATGCCAACCCAGCTGTGACCATCCCTAGTTTTATGATAGAAACTCCATATTTTAATGCAATCTAAATTAAAACCTTCCACCAAATTTTCATGTTAATTTATGCTCTAAATACTAGTTTAGTAATGACAAGATTATTTGACTAAATTAATTAAAACAATGACAGTGTATTTCAATGGAAATATAGTAATAAACAGATCAAGTATCTTCTCTTTAATTACCTGAAGTGGAATGGGGGTCAAGACCAGAATACAATATAATGAATATTTTTTTAACTCAACTGTGTTGACATTTTATCAATTTGAATACAAAATCTTCCAGTGTTAGAATTAAAAATTATTCTATTTTTTAAAACATACCTGATACCACTGAAAGAAAACTAACACTTGTGGCATCCATTCAATGCTATGAATACCACAAACTTATAACAAGACTGTAAACAGAACTATAATTAACCATTTTGTTGCCCTATTTCTGCTGAAATATTCTTGTTTAGGTGTTTAAAACAAACATAAATTGAAATTTTGATGGAAGGTTTTAATTGAGATCACTTTGAAAACAAGAGGTTTGTATCTTTATATCATAGAAGCAAGGACAGTCTCAGGTGGTTTAGTATCAAAAGGGTTAAAATTCATTTATTACAAAACAGTGAAATGGACCATGATTAACTATAAAAACACTTAGACATTTCATTCCTTTTCTTTTCTTTTTTTTCTTCATAAGATATCTTACTGGTTTCAATTTTTGGCATAAGTCTAGCAATTTTGGGGGATGGGGTAAGTCAATTACATCAACTCCAGTACTCAACAGGTACTTATTTTATCAACCCCAAAAGGATGGAAGGCAAAGTCAACCTTGGTGGAATTTGGGCGAAACACCACTAAACATTCCCCCCAGAATGCTAAAGATTCTGCCAGCTTGCCAACTTTAAGCAAGTTAATATTACAAATGACTTGAATAATTTCGCCCCTCCCACAAAAAAAAAAAAACTGAAACAAAGAGTTGTGAAACTCAACTCCATCCCTCTTTCCTAAAGATCTAAAAAAGATTTTAATCAACTAAGTAAAATTGGTTGGTGCAATGACTTATTTTTTAAAATCCCTGGAGGGCTATTTTAACAGAAACAATAATTTTTAATCCCCATCAGTTAAGAATTGCCATAAGAACTGAGATTCTTAATGAGAATTAGCAACTGTGTCAACTCTGCAGGAAGTGTGCAGCAAATATACCTAAAATATGTTATTCAACTTATGAAGTGATAATAACATTTATTACCTCCACCTTAGCGAAAGCAGTGGTATTGTTTACAGTCATATTTGTTTGTCCGTGGACAAGATATATCAAGAACTGCTGGATGGAGTCAGATGAAACTTTCAGGGATGTTTGGCTTCATGACTGGCACAAACTGATTAGATTTTAGGATCAATCTGGTACCGGACAAGGATTCTGGATTATTTTTCCTGTTTTTTTTACTTAATTTTTGAGAGTGGTTGGGTACATTTTTAATATTCTTGTTTGTGAGAGCAGTTGTGTTTATTTCAGATATTCTCATTTTAAAAATCATCTCTGGCTAATCGTTGAGAAGATGTTGGTGTTGCCTCGGTGGAGGTTTGCACTCTCTGAATGCTCTTGTTACTGTTGTTGTTATTATTATTATTATTATTATTATTATTAGGTGGCAGAAGTATTAGAGCATTGAACAAATCGCTTAAGGGCATTTCTTTGAGCTCTTTACATTCTAAGTTGAAACGTTGTTTTTCATCTTTTCAGGGTCAATAAAATGAAGCACTAATCAAAGTGCTGGGATCAATAAGTATTAAGCTCCGTCCCCAACTCTCAAAATTGCTGGCCTTGAGCCAAAATTTGAAACCATTATAAATGGCAGTGAACTGGCAGAATCCTTAATCTGCTAGCCAAAATACTTAGCAGCATTTCATCATCTGAGTTCAAATGCTGCTGAGGTCAACTTTGCTTTTCACCCTTTCTAGGTCAATGAAATAAAGTACCAGTGTGAAGTACTGAGGTTGATGTAATTGATTAGCTCCTTTCCCCATAAGTTTCAGGCCTTGTGCCTACAGTAGAAAGGATTATTACTATTATTATTATTATACACCATGATCCCTTCCAATAAAAGACAAGAATTTATTCCAATCATAACATGGTCTATAAGGAAGGTAAAAGATGATTAAATCTACAAGATTTGCATCAATAATTTCTGGGTAAGATTAAAAAACCCTGGAAGACCAGAATAAATAAGGACAGCATACTAAAGCTATAAATTTAACACCAAATTCCCCAAAAATGGGAACAGCAAGCACTTGATGCAAAAACCTTCTTACATGATAGAACATTAATGGCAACATCTGAAAGGTAAAATAAATCATCACCTCGGATCACACTCTACCATTTTCTCAACAAAAGAACACATTCAATATTGTAATCTTGGGGTAACTCTAATCATAGGGTTACTTGATTAGGGCTCCAGTGACATAACAACAACAACCACAAAACATGGTAAATTAGCTGTAAACCCCAAAAACCTTAATTGGTACTACATTCATAAAGAACCATTTCAAAGGCAGTGATAATGAAAATGGTGGGCATCAATGGATGCATGAATCTAGCTAGAAGGCAAGTTCATTGGTAAAGCTTTCATGAAAGGTAACCAAGTGTAGCAGAGCAGGTGACAGCTTATGAGAATGTAATGATGTGTTCTTATAGTTAAAGAAATAAGACAAAAAAAAAAAAGAAAAAGGCCACAGATTTATTTGGCAAACTCAAGGCTAGTGGGATTTGAACTCAGATTATAAAACATGACATAAATAACAATACAGTGGAAAAGTGATTAAAAGAAACTAGGAGTGGAGCACTTGATCCTTTCATTTTACTAAATATATTTGATTTCATCATTATCACAGTTTAACCCTTTTGATACCAACGTGGCTGCAACTGCATCTGGCTCTGTTGTACAAATGTCTCGTTTTCATAAGTTCTGAATTAAAATCTTCCACCAAACCTTAGTCACAATTTATGTTCCTAACACTAGCTTTCAACCATTCACGATAACTAAGTTATTTTAGTAAATTCTTTGTTATATTTAGAATTAATTGAAAGAAACGCAGAACATCTCAACAGAAATATGGTAACAAAAGGGTTAATGTTTGTTTTCCATGCTGGAAGAGCAACTGATGAGTCAGCAGACTGTACCAAGCTCCAATGTCAGCTTTGGCATAGTTCCTACAAGTGGAAACCCTCCCTAATGCCAACCACTCCATAGAGTGTATTGAGTGCTTTTTTTTTTCTCTTTCTTTTTGTGGACCCAGGGTTAGTGAAGTCACCAAGTAACTCATAAGGCGAAACCCTTTGAGTGAATGGGAGTGTAATATTCAAGGAGGTGGCTTTATAACAGATGATGAGAGATTCACAGGTTCCCTAGCTGGTGAGGATGTACCCCACAAGGTACAAGGTGAATATAAAAGAGAATAGAGCTAGAGCACTGGTGGGTTTGTATTATTATAATCCTTATCCATGTCTTCAGATCAGTTGTTTATCTCTAAATTAAATTATCTCCACTCTCACACTTTCTTTCACAAACTGGATTTGTAATTTTAAAGGAAATGCGACACAGACAAAAATTTTTTTTTTTAATCTGCATTAATATTTTGTCATCCATGTTACAAAGTTTGTATAAATCTACTGATGCGTGTCATGTTGTTATAAACAGTGTAATGGCAGTTGTAGAAAAAACTCAGTTAGCTGGCAAGTATGATGCAATCAATGCTACAGGGTCAAAATGTAACCATCTGTGAAATAATGGGTTTTGTAAGGAAAGGACAGAATGAGTGAGATTATAGTTAGGACAAACAGAAGAAAATGCCAAAACAAGTGACACCATGTCAGGTAGTAAAACAGAGAAGAATAAGTGAAAAGCCTGGGGGACATGGTACATGACAAAAAACTAAGTAAGAAATAGGACAAAAAATAGCAGAGCAGATGAAAGAGAAGATACAGAGACAGTGCTGAGCAAGTTGGAAAGAGAAGATACAGAGACAGTGCTGAGCAAGTTGGAAAGAGAAGATACAGAGACAGTGCTGGGCAAATTGGAAAGAGTAGATATTGAAACAGTGCAAATGCCATGTGAGGAGGTATAGTGCTACCTGCAAAGAGATGTAGCTGCATAAAATATGGGATAAGCAAGACGAAGTTGAGGGCTGGAACAAGGTAAACACCATGATGGATGAGAATAGAAACAGCAAATGCTAAAATGAAGGGAGGGAAACACATCCTATATTGGATGAGTTAGGATGAAACAATGGACAGAAGGAAAATACTGTGATGCGAAGAACAGTTCAAGTGCTGTAAGACAGAAATTCAACAAGCACTGGAGTAAGTGTAGCTAGAAAGAGCAAATATTTAAATGAATTACATAGTGAAAATGTTGAGAATGAAGGGAAGGAAGAGGTGTTTACAATGTTTAAAAACAACATGAGTGTGCAGGAGTTTAAGAAAAATGAAAATCCACATGATAAGTTTAGATGTCACTTGCAAGCAAGTACATTCTGGTATCTTGTACTATAGTTTCACTAATTTAAGGGCCTATGTAGTTGTAAGCTGACATGGACACCTCTACATACATCTCTATCCATTAACTCAGTGCAGCATCAAGGATGTAATAGCTAGAGGGTAAGAGAGTTGCACCAACAACCAGGTGGCAATAATTTTCAGCTAGGACTGGAGCAATCTGAAATTATCTCCTTTACTCATAGACACAATACGTCACCCAGTCCTAAAACCAAACCCTTGACTTTGTGATCCTGAGTCCCACATCCTAATCACCAGGCCACATACTTTCGCACTTTATAAAAATAAACAATTATTGCAGTTAAAAATATCCGTGTAACAATATTTGTTTCAGGTGTTGGGTACACCTGTCAACAAATGTGGATGCAGTTTATTGCAATTTAAACTTTTATATCATTCCTACCTTTTACACACTTTTGCCATTTATAAAACTTATACTTCTTTCTGAACAGACATCATACATTTTAAAATAAGACTTAAGTTTAGTATATCATCATTTCAGGATGTTTTACTTCATCAAGCCGTTTGATATCAAAATGCCCGAATCCAGCCCTGGTTTTATAATGCAAACTTCTGGTCTTAACCCCTTAGTATTTAAACCAGCCATATCTGGCCAAAATATTTTGTTTTATAGTCAAACTGACCAGATCTGGCTTCTCGCACTCACCCGACAATGACATTCTAAAAATAATTATTTCATTGAAATCTCAAACTACGATTAATTTAAAACAAAATGAATAAATAAGCATTATGTTTGACAGAATAATTTAAATGCTAAAGCATTAAAATGATCTAAATTATAACCCTCCATCATCAAAACTGCAAGTTAATTTATGTTCCAAATACCAGATTAACAACATGAGTGTGCAGGAGTTTAAGAAAAATGAAGATACACATGATAAGTGACCAATTTAGTGAAGTAACTTCATTCACTAAATTGGTCACCCTTTTCATAATTAAATGCAACTCAATGTATTTGAATATGGTAAAAAGTATGGTAACAAAAGGTTTAATACCATAACAAGTGATAGTGATGTAATACTGGTTGAAAATAATCCTAATGATAAAGTCATGGTTGTTAGAAACTATAAAAGAAAAAAAACCGCAAGTTATGTTAACTTTCTGGACTTTTAATGAAAATATAAGAAGGAAAAATAGATACAAAAGCAGTTGAAGAAATAAAGTTACTTGAAAAAAAATAATCAAATTGGGTGAATAAAACTAATGTTCTATCTCTTCAGCCACCCCACATATGGTGGATATTAAAACATGCTTAATACATGTAATAAATGCTTGGCTACTTTCCTAAGTGTATGATGTTTAATGATCACCTCAAAATCTTATTCTAACCCATTTAAAACTAAACCCTGCATCACTTAATAATATCTTATTAACTGTTTTTATAAACATTAAATGAGAGAAGTAGTTAATGAGAGAGTGGGCAGTTAAGTTCATTGACAGATTGATTTAGCCAAGAGATTTTATCAACATATGTACAAACACGTAAAGATAAGGTAACTTTCAGCTATTTATATCGAATTTATCTATCACAATTCTGTATTCAGAACAGGTGAAGTTAGCTTAATAGCTGTGTAATGAGATTAAATAGTAAAACAATTTAAAACAGTTCCAAAGTTATGACTTATTATTGAGTAACAGAGCAGCAGTTGTTAGCTATGATGTTAGGGATAAGGTTAAGGTACTTGTCTACAATTTGAAAAGTTGATTGCATACATCCAGCTGTCTGCAATCAAGATACTTAACTCTTGCTGCTTCAGCCCACTAGTAATAATAATAATAAATAATAAATCAATGTGTCAAAGTGCCTGAATGAAAAAAAAAAAAGAAGTGCTATTGTCTTAATTTTAATATGAATTTATCCTTGATAAATTGAGAAATCATTACATAGCTTTAGAACAGTGTTTCTTAACCATTTTCTAACCAACATACTTCTTTAATTCTTGTTTTACTCTACTGGATCCCCTGTAACCATTTGATGTTTTAAAAAATCCCATTATATTCTTGTAATTAAATATTATTAGGAATTGTCTCAAAAATTGTTAAAATATTTTATGTATTGTAGAAGAATAACCAATTTGTGGCCCATAAATTTTAACAAAATGCTATATGGACCCCACAAGGGTCATTGGATGATCACTACCAGATCAATGTACTCCATAAGACAAAGGCTTTGACTGGTGCTCCAAGTTACAGGACTGGAAACCCACCTGTGGAGGTGGAAGGTTAAAAACCCTGTAAGCTAATCACTATCAACAAAAGATAAAGGCTTTATGTTATTGGTTCATTGCAAGTTGGTGTGGAAGATGGTGAATCAGCTGGTGCTCAGAAAGTAATATCTACCAGGTGAAAAGATAATCAATTGAATGTAAAACTTGTGTGAAGTGATAAAACATCTCCATAATCAACAGGAAATCTCACAGATTCTTTAACTGTATTCTTATTAAACAATAAGAGGAGGGACTGAGGGTGGGGGTGAAAAGAACAAGCGGAAGACAAGGGAAAAGTAGTAGAAGGGCAAACTGTAGGCTGCAGAGAGTTATTGATTTCAATGTTGTTCCCTAAATGTACTTGATGAAGGTACCAGTCATAGCACATTTTTCTGCCCTCTCAGTTCTTCTTGGTTTTGCTTCAACATCAATATTGAGATCAGTTTTAATATTTCTAATAGTTTCACAGTTGACATCAATTTCAATATTTCTAATAGTTTCACAGTTGACATCAATTTCAATATTTCTAATAGTTTCACAGTTGACATCAATTTCAATATTTCTAATAGTTTCACAGTTGACATCAATTTCAATATTTCTAAAGGTTTCATTCTCTTGGAAAATGGGTACATTCTTGGGTCACCTTCTCTCTTCCCTAAAAGTGACTTTTTGTCAGTGTAGTCTTTTCTATCTAACAACCTCTTCAACATCAAATGGACTGACGGGATCTTGACACAGCTAATCCTCGTCATGTGCTAACTAGTTTACAGGAGTGACTTCACCAGCTTCCACAACACCTTTGATATGGTTATTTTCTCATGTCTTTTGACCCCAATTCAACAGCTATGGAACAGCATTTTCATGTTAAATTTATTGATCAAAAGGTTCTCAGATTACAATCCATTCTTCCAAATGGCCACTGAATTAGCTTACCATTTGATTTAAGTTCTTTCCATGAAGATATCAATCTCTTGTGACTCTTTCATTACAACATGAGAGAGATGAGGGGTGTTGATGTACATCAAAGTTCACATTAAACTCATAACCAAGTATAATTGTGGTTTGATCTAAAATAAAAATCAAACACAATTTACATGAAAGTTTTTATCACCTGCTCTTATGTCCAAACTTCTGGGGTGCTTTTTTTAAAAAAAAAAAAAAAAAGATCAAACTTTTCTTTTAAAGATCAACAAATGGTATATTAGTTGTGATTACTAAGTTCTCAGTTGACAGTTTGTTTAACTGACCAAATTTTTGTCAATGAACTACATTCATTTGCAAGAACCCTACCTCCCAATAATATAGGTTCAAAAATTGATGACAAGATCAATGACATTTTCACCATCAACCCCAATTATTTCAGTTCCAATGCTAGATTGGTAACCAAATTTTCCCACTATTCATAAGAATGTTTCAGAAACCATGATTTTAACAATGCACATTAAGGGACCTGGCTCCTAAGTTTGGACAAAAAGGTATTTATCTCAAGGAAATTAATTCTTTGGGATAAACACAAATTCTTGATGGTTTTCCATGTCCTAAACAAAAGATTATCGTATTTTGCATTTATTCTAGTAATTTTCTGATTTTTCACCTTTCGTTCTGTGAATCAAATTTAAGATTGGATTTCATTCATTGTTATTCAGAAAGATGTCAAATTTTCTTCACTAGGCCTTTGTTTCTTCCTGGCATAATTTTGGTTTCAAATTTTGGCACAAGGCCAGTAAGTTTTTTTTGGGGGGTAAGTTGATTACATTATTCTCAGTACTTAGCTGCTGCTTATTTTATTGACCCCCCACCCCAAAAAAAACAAAAGATGAAAGCAAAGTCGACATTGGTAGAATTTAAACCCAGAATGCAAAGACAAATGAAATGCCACAAAGCATTTTGCCTGGCATGGTAACGGTTCTGCCAGCTCACTGCCTTCTTTCTGGCATATTATTCTCTCTTCTCTGCTTTTAATTACCCTTCTTCCTTCCAGCCTTACTCACCACAATTTCTCTCCCAACCATGTCATCCGGCTAACAAATACTTCATGTATTTTCTACTTTTTCTCTTTAGTTTAATGACATGTCACTTCCTAGACTTCCATGCTGCATCCAGTGTCCTAGAACCATGTTTTCAAAACTAACAAAAGCCCTAACAGATTACTAGAAAAGATTGGTAAAATATTCCCTCATTTCAAGCTATCACGGCGTTGCTCAGGTTTGTAAGGGAAATAACTATAAAGCATTTTTAGAGAGTTATAGCCAAAAAATAGCCAAAAGATGGAAAAAAATGATGGTAAATTTTTTTTTAGTTAAAAAAGGTGGAGTTGCGTCCCCTAGACAGTTTGCGGTTTGTGTTTCTGATTCTCGACCCCATGTCGAATTTATCGATTTTTTTCAGAACTGGGGGAACTTTTCAAAATTTTCGCTGCGTTAGTTTTGAATTATGACATTGGGCTATGTGTGTGTCAAGTTTCATCAGAATCGGTTGAAAGCCGTGGTCAGGGTGAGGGTACGAGAAAACAGACACACAGAAACACGCACAGACAAACTGCCGTTTATATAGAGAGAGATATATATTCATAGCTGTAACCTATACCAGCATCACATAACCATCCCACTCAAAAGTACCTTGGATTGTAGGGCGACATGCCGTACCTGAGGAGACCTATTGAGTCAAGTACATCAAAATCAAATCAAATGGAAATTGTAGTTGTGACCCTTGTGCTGGTGGCACGTAAAAAGCACCCACTGCACTCATAGAGTGGTTGGCATTAGGAAGGGTGTCCAGCTGGAGAAACACTGCCAGATCAGATTGGGGTCTGGTGCAGCCTCCTGACTTCCCAGACCCCAGTTAAACTATCCAACCCATGCTAGCATGAAAAATAGACGTTAAATGATGATGATGAAGTACATGATGATGATGAAGTACATCAGATTTGTATATCATGAAGGAAAACTAATAAGTACATGACAAGGGTAAGACAACACACACACACTTCAAAGTAGAAATCTGTCTGTGCCCATATGTGTAAGAATCCACATGTGCAAGTTTGTCTCTAGTAGATAAAACTCAGAGACAAATAACGACGCAAATTTAAACGAAGGAGAAGGGCAGTGCCAGTGTGTCTATTGGCCTGCATTAACAGGGGTGGGTGGGAAAGAAGCAGGGTTTAGAAGGCATTAATATCTAGGTCACAGCTAGACATTCAGTAACTATAGCAACAGCCAATATGCATTAACAATCACCATTTGTGTCAAAATATAACAGTGTAGTTATTATGGAAGGAGAAAATAGGAAATATTATATTTTATTTTACTAGTTGTTATTAAATTCTGAAATACTCCATTCAACCCTTACTTCCATTTATTTGCATAGCCTTTGATGAAGAGGAGGAAGCTGATGATGATGAGCAACAATGATAGTGATTTTTTTTTTTTCTTCTTTTGGCTAGGCAGAAGGCCAATTTTTGCAGAGAAGTGATATAAATTTGATTGATTTGGTACGAGTATATCACTGGTTCCTAGATTATTGGCAATGGAAAAACACAAAAGTTGCTAGCATTGGAGTAAGACCATTTTACAGTTAGCACCAACTCACCTGTCATCAACAACAAGAAGAATGATAATTTCTTTTATATAATTATCATTATTAAGGTGGGAGCTGACAGAATCGTTAGCACACCAGACAAAATGCTGCAAAACATTTTGTCTGTCTTTATGTTCCAAGTTCAAATTCCACCAAGGTCGACTTTGCCTTTCATCCTCCTGGGATCAATAAAATAAGTACCAACTGAATACCAGGGCCAATGTAATCGACTTACCCCTCTCCTGAAATTGCTGGCCTTGTGCCAAAATTTGTGATTATTATTATTATTATTATTATTATTATTATGTTACATTAAGATGGCAAGCTGTCAGAATTGTAAGATCATAAGACAGAAAAAAATTATCATTCTTGAGCTGACAGAATTGTTAGCATGCTGGGCAAAATGCTTTGTGGCATTTCATCCGTCACGACATTCAGAGTTCAAATTCCGCCAAAGTCAACTATTCCTCTCATTCATTCAGGGTCAATAAAATAAGTGCCAGTAATCAACTTAACCCCTTCCCCCGAACTTACTGACCTTGTGCCAAAATTTGAAACCATTATTATTATTATTAACTGCATAGGAAGGCCTTGTGTTTTGGAGTGGGTATATAATTTAATTAATCAACCTCCATAGTTAGTTAGTTGGCTGGTGCCTTTTGCTACTCTGGAAACGAAGTGCAGAGTAGACCTCTGTGGAATTTGAACTCACAACATCCCCATAACTAAATTCTCTGCAAAGTATTTAGTCCAACACTGCCATTTTTCACCACATGCATTATTATTGTCATTTGAGGGAAGGGGGACATATAAACAATTGAATAATTCAATATATGAATGTATATATATATATATATATATATATATATATCACAAATCTTGTCGGACTGCCAACACACACATACACACACTCGTGCATATGTGTGTGTGCGCGTGCTTGTTTCTATTTACCTAATAACTAGATTTCACTATGAGAGAGAGGGAAGTGTACGTATTGATTTTTTTTTTTTTTTTTTATCTAGCCTGCTTGCATGCCATAGCTACAACTACAGTCCATTAGCAACAAACAACTAGATCACTGATTCAAATTTTGATGGCTAACCAGTGATTCTCTGAGCTTCTTCAGCACACAAACACACACTTGTCCGCTTAGTGTTGTCATCATACCTGTGTATGCAAGGAGGAAGGAATAATTGTGGAAATCCATCCATTAAATTTTTTGAAATGCTTTTTCTTATATGCAACCACATGTGTGTGCATGTACACATATAGACACACAATTCTGGTTGGATACCAACAAAATCTACAGAACAAACAACAATTAACAAAATGTATCTAGGGACTAGATTATCCAATAAGCTCATCACTCTTTAACTTCAGTGCTGGTGCCATGTAAAATAAAAAGCACACAGTATTCTCTGTGAAGTGGTTGGCATTAGGAAGGGCATCCAGCCATAGAAACCATGCCAAAACAAACAGAGCCTGGGGTGGTCACAGCCTTACCAGCTCTGATCAAACCATCCAACCTGTGCCACCATGGAAAATGGACCTTAAATGATGATGATGATGGCTAGGCAACCATGTATGGGTTCTTTCAATAATTTCAACAAATGCACATTTATGGAGATTCTGTCATAAATCCATTCTTACAGAAAGTGTCTCATGTGTAAGCAAAAAGAATAATCACAATTTTGCTTTTTATCACTTCAGAATCGTTAAAATGTATACCAATCAGGTATTGGGGTTTATTAAATCAGTTAGACCCCCTTCTCATACAACAAATGTGCGTTCTTCTACCAAAGTTACAAGTCAGTTATTACTTTGTAATCATTTTGATGCTCTCACCCCAGTACAAAAGCCATCTGAGCCATTAAAGGTACATACACTGAGTCATTAAGGGTAAATATACAACCTGAAGTTACATATTCCCTCTGAGCCATACTATCTGAACCAATGAGATATACCTACTACCCAGGTCAGGGTACATCTACCACTGAAGTCATTAAGGTACACACATCCAAGTCATCCTGTAAAGGAGTGTATTTAAGGTTTTAAGACATTCCTTGGAATCATAAATGGAAGTAAAAGAGTTCTTCAATTTCTATTACTCAATTCAACATTGAAACCCCTATTTACAAAACCAGATTTTTACATCAATAGTTCACATTTCTTGATGCATTGATATAGAGGACTTTGGAAGGCTAACATGCCTTTGCCCCACTGAGATGCTATCACCATTGGGAAACCCACAGCAATCAGTGTATACAGCCTGACAACTTATTGTTGTAAACTAGTTTCTATGTTGTTGTTGTTGTTATGGTGTCAAGCTGACAGAATTGTGAGGATGCCAGACAAAATGCTAAGCAGTGCTTAGCAGCATTTCTTCTGGCATTCTCCAAGTTCAAATGTCACTAATTAGTTGTGGATTGGCTGAATCAGTAAAGCATTGCAATAATTGTTCTGATTCATTACATTCCAACTCCACTTTGCCTTCCCTTCCTTTCAAGGTTGATCAAGTCAAACAATGGAGTTAGTTTTATTGACCAATTCCCCTTCCCTGATATTTCAGACCTTGCTGTTTATATTAGAAACAATCATAATTGTTATCATAGAGCAGAAGCTAATTAGCCAGAGCAACAATTTCCAGAGGAACAGTTCAATGTCTTAGTAATGCGAGTTCAAAATCAGAGAGAGACTAATTCTGTACCCCTTCCCTTAAGGAGTAAAAAAAAAAAGTAAAGCCCCCCCCCCCCCCCGGCATTACTGTCTACAAGCCCAAGGACTCATAGGAGCAGTCACCAAGCTTTGAAGAAATGTGTGTGTGTGACCAAAATCACAACATAGCCTCCTGAATGGGGTGCCAGTCCATTGCAGAGTTACTCGTTTGCAGTTGAGTGAACTGGGGTAACATGAAATGAAGTATTTTGCTCAAGAGCACAACACACCACTTGGTTCGTTTCATGATCATGAGTGCAGCCCAACCACAAGGCTCTCTCAGATGTAACAAAAGCAAACAATGTGATGGCTATAAATCATTTTAAAGTTTTGTGTGTTCAATACATCCTTTTTTCATTCTTTTTTGAAGAGTTGTGAGGTTCGTGGAAGGAAGACATGAAACTGAAAATATCTACTCTGTTCTTAAAAATACTAAGTAAAAAAAAAAAAACGAAGCCAATACAGGCAATATTTTGTAATCATGTTTTGTATGAGTTACACATCAATGTCCAGACTTAATGAAAATCAGATCATGACTATATAGAAATTATTGTCTCTTCAATACATTTTCTGAGACTGAAGGGAAAATCCAGTTTTTGCGTACCAAAGGTTCATTAAACAAAAAAGAATGAATTGACTGTCAGGTAAAAAAAACCTTGCTTCCCAACCACATGGTTCTGGGTTCAGTATTACAGCATGGTACCTTGGGTGTGTCTTCTACTATAAGCCTCAGGCCAACCAAAGCCTTGGGAGTGGGTTTGGTAGACAAAAGCTGAAAAAAGCCTATTGTGCATGCATGTGTGTGTTTAGTTTGTCCCCCACCACTGCTTGACAACCTGTATTGGTGTCTTTACATCCTTGTAACTTAGTGGTTCAGCAAAGAGACCAAATATTATTCAAGGCGGTGCCCCAGCATGGCTGAAGTCTAATGACTGAAACAAGTAATATGTATAATTATATATGATGATGATGATGATGATATGTGTACATATTATTCCTCCTGCCATTTTAAAATATAAAACAAACTGTATCACAGTACAACCATAACACTATTAGAAGACTTTAAAAGATAAAATTGCATCTTTATTAGCAACAGTACAATTATTTTTACAAATATTTAGATTCTGATTTCAAAGAACTGAGCTTTTACAGACTTTCAATATCATTTTTCTATTGTGTAATTTTCTCTAATCCTTATATTGTTGTTTAGTGGGTTGCAGGAAAAACTAATAACGTAGACCATAGGAAGCAGCATCTACTTGAGGTTGTATTTTACTTGTATGAAAGAGAGAGGAAGAGAGATCATATATTTTAGCTTAGCATAATAGACTAAGATGAAAATACTGAGATTGGTTAATGCAACTCCAAAGCTTACTGGGCTGGTAACAGACTTAGAAATAAATTAGATTATGTAACCATCACATTGTCCAAGAACGCTTTATCAAACATAAAACTGTAACCACTACTTGCTAATGTTCAAATTTCGATACAATGATATTAGTGCTTTCAATGGAACAACTTGGTCGCATATATGCTAATCTATTGTTAATATTTCATTAAAACTATTTTTAGACTAAAATTTGGCCACAAATACAAAATACATAGAAAACATGAAAAATGTCCAAAATCCACTCCATTCAATACTCATTTTTTATTTCTCTCTCACACACACACATCATCATATTTCTAGTGTTCACTTTCTAGTGCTCACATGGGTTGGATGGAGTTTACTGAGGGAGATTTCCTACAGTTGGATGCTCCTCTTGTCGCCAATCCTCACCTGTTTCCTCGTAAGGTAATATTTCCCCAAAGCCAGACATATTTTCAAGGCTGGAAATGGGGGACACTGCTTGTATGACAGTGATGCTCATTTACAACTAACACATGATGTTAAGACAAGAAAACAGTAACACACACACACACACACTCACACATGTTGGTTTATGCTGGCTGAATGAAAAAGGAATGTTCAATAAATATTGCAGAGGATGTTGTTCTTAGCTGAAACTAAGTCTTGTCACTCAAGTTCCCTGCTATTGCAATCCCACCTAAGGTTTGCAGTGACCAACATAATACTCAGATTACAAGACAAATCCTTAGTTTCAGTTTCAATAATATCTACATTGCAGGTTCTTTCGGTTACCATCTACCAAATACACTCACAAGACTTTGGCCAGCCCAGAGTTATAGCAGAAGATGCTTGCCCAAGGTACCATGCAATGGGACTGAACTTGAAACCATCCAGTTGTAAAACAAGCTTCTTCACTCCCCAGCAACAGCTACACACACACACACCCACCCTATATTTATTACTCATACTTAGTATATAAATATTCTTTGATCAGCCCAAGCTTGATGCTAAAAACCATTTCAAACACTGTATCGAGATTTTCAGAAAACCCATCAAGGATCAAGTTGACCTACAGCAAATAATACATTCTGATATTACCAATAAAAAAACATTTAGTATTTGTACAGCATTATCAACTAATAAATTATACAACCACACACATAACAATACTGTGGAGCGTTCATGTAGAAACAGAAGAGATGCTTAAATCTACTGGTTCAAAGGACAACCTTTCCAGTCGGCTGCTGACATTGTGCCCTTAACCCTTTTTGATAACAGAATTACCTGGGGACTGACGTGGGGGAGGGGAGACATACCCAGAAATGTAATAAAGAGATTTGCTTGTTTTGGGGGGAAATACAGTGGAAGAATTTGTTACGCCAATAACATGTACTAAAACTCCAGTTGTCTAGTCATACATAGCCAGTAGTGAAATGTATAGTTGTTGGAGAGAAAACAGTGATGTAATAAGAAACAACATAGTTGGCAGTGGTGGTGGTGGGGGGACAATATTGAGGAAGAGGAGGAGATTTTTCTTTTTAGTTTCTTTGTTTTCAAAGTTGTTCAGAGCAGGCATTCTGGTAAGCTGTGCTTAAATTCTTGGAAAGTTTATACACTGAGCATTAAGAAAGGGTAGGAGATGGATGAAGGATATAAAAGACAGTAACTACAAAAATATTGAGAAAGTCTTTTGTTTATGAAGTGGATTTGTTATTAGAAAAATGAAGTTTGAAACAAAAACTTTGGGCATTATTTCTGTTGTACTGTTGTTCCTTTGAAACAGTGCAATAGGAAGAAAGTAACCTGAAACTTAAGCCCTACAATGCAAGAACACACACACACATACACAGAGTTAAACTGTCACTAGAAGAATAGAAATAAAGACATTTTTATTCTGACAAAGAAATATGCACTGAAGCATGCTTCAACATGGATGCAAATATAAATTTAGAACAAAATAACCAGTACAAATATGTTCCATAGGGAAAATCTTTTTGATGCCAATCCATTTGTGACCATCCCTCAATCTACAAAACAAACTTCCTGTTTTAAACTGATCTTAACTAAAACCTTCCATGAAAATTCCATGTTAATCATTTCACATTCAAATTACTCTGCCAAAAGTAATACTTATTTATTCACATTATTTTGAATTAATCATAGATTATCTGATAGCTTTGCGATTTCATTGATGTGATTGCATGTTTTTAGAATGATAGTGTAAGGTGGGCAGGAGAGGCCAGATCTCACCAGTTTGAGCTTAAAACAATATTTGGTTAGTTTAAAAGCTCAATGCTTAATTTATGTTCCAAACATCAGTTTAATAATGATAAAGTTATCTTCCCAAAGTCTTAATTATTTTCAAAAATTAATTGAAAACAGGCATATTTTAAAACCCTATTTCTGCTGAAATACAACAGAAATATGGTTTTAAAAAAATTTTTTAAAGATAAATCTGTGTACAAAATTATGACTAGGTCTGCTATAAAAGATATTTTACAACACCATATCTGGTTTATCAGCAGAAACTGGAAGTGGTAATTTTGATTGAAATCAAAATATCACCTGCCCTACTCCCTGCTTCACATTACTAAATATATTTAAAATATATAATCAATACCCGAATATTTCCCAGAAATAATATAAAGTTTCTATTCACAAACTTTAAATTAAAAGTATGTTGTCTTTACATTCTCCTAGTTCAGCTTTATTTACACCATCATGTATATTAAGTTTTAAATACGCACATAAAAAGCACCATTCAAGTGTGATTATTGCCTGCATTGCCTTACTGGCACATGAAAAACAACATTCAAGCTTGGTCATTGCCAGTGCTGCCAGACTGGCTCCCATGCAGGTATCACGTAAAAAAACACCTTTTGAGTGTGGTCGTTGCCAGAACCTCGTGCTGGTGGCACACAAAAGAACCCGCTACACTCTCAGAGTGGTTGGTGTTAGGAAGGGCATCCAGCTGTAGAATCTTTGCCAGATCAGATTGAGCCTGGTGCAGCCTTCTGGCTCACCAGTCCTCAGTCAAACCGTCCGACCCATGCCAGCATGGAAAGCTGATGTTAAACGACGACGATGATGATGATTTTATTATTAAGTTGTCAATGAAAGGCAAAATTAGTAAAATAACTTCTTACTCAAAACACAGAAAAATAAAGCTGGATTAAGTTGGACTAGAACCTGTTCATCTTATAAGATTCACTACTTTATGTACTAAATATTAATGTGTCTCACCCATCTCTTTAGCCATCACCAGTTCTAATGTGTGTGCACATCAAAGTTAATTTAGCTGTCACCACACTTTCACAATGTCTGAATTAATGGAAATTTATCTAGCTGTTACTTTCACTATATTTCATGGAAACATCCAGTCTACTCAAGTTGAAAACTGAACAGAAATGTACATAAGTTTAACTATCCGTATATAAATTGAACATGTGCGTGCATGCATACGCACACATATACACATACATATCGGTAAGTATATTTTTTTTGTTTTTATGAAACGATAAAGAGGATTATATTATATTCAATGAATTCTTTTCAAAGCAATTTACTATAAAACTGAATATTTATCACCTGTGAATTTTCCACAGGTAGATACTAGTTAATAATAATAATAATAATAATAATAATAATAATTTCACATTGAAAAAGAGTCACAAAAGAAAACCTTGTAACACACACAGGCACAAATACACTATAATACATAATGTTTTTAGTTAAAGCAGCAATTCTCAAAACCCTTTTTTGCCCATGGACTCCTTTGTTTCTTATTCTACTCTACTGGACCCTCATAGCCATTTGATATTTAAATAAAATCCTATTATATTTTTAGAATTAAATATTAATAGGAATTGTATTTTTAAAAAATTGTTAGAATACGGTTAAAATAACATAGCCAATTTATGTCACATAAATTTCAACAACAAAATTGCATCTGGACTCCCAAGAGTCTTTATGGATCCTGATTGAGGACTACTGTGTTAAGGTATAAAATGACAATGTTTAAGAATAATAATAATACTCTTTTCTACTATAGGCACAATGCCTGAATTTTGTGGGGAGGGAGACAATCGATCACAACAACCCTAGTACTCAACTGGTACTTAATTTATCGACCCTGAAAGGATGAAAGACAAAGTCGACCTCAGAATGTAAAGATGGACGAAATACTGCTAAGCATTTCGCCCAATGTGCTAACAATTCTGCCAGCTTGCTGCCAATGATGATAATCCTTTCTACTGGGAGCACAAGGCCTCAAATTTGGGAGAAGGGGTTAAGTTGATTACACCGACCCCAGTACGTAACTAGTACTTATTTAATTGACCCTGAAAGAATGAAAGGCAAAGTCGACCTCAGTGGAATTTTAACTCAGAACGTAGCAGCAGACGAAATACCACAAAGCATTTCGCCCGGCATGCTAACAATTCTGCCAGCTTGCTGCCTTAATAATAATAGTAATAGAGGTGGGTTAATGAATACCATTGCTACCAGTACTTGAATGGTACTCTATTTCATCAACCCCAGAGATGAATGGCAAAGTTGACCTCAGCAGGATTTGAACTCAGAATGTAAAAGAGCCAGAAGAAATGCATCTAAGCATTCATTCCAATGTACTAACAATTCTGCCAAAATTCACTAATAATTTCAGAAAGAGCTAGTCAAGAAGATAATGTGTGTTTCTTTAAATTATCTATCTACACATTCAGTTTTGTTCACAGGTAGGGTGTACAATCTACAGGTTTTCTTTTTCGTCAGCATCTACTGGCTTGTATGTAGTTGGCAATTGAAATATTTAGAACATTGGCATTCATAGCGAAAAAATATATATATATATAAAAAAAAAAGACGGTAGGAGAATTATTTTAGAGACTAAATATGAATGAAGATGAGCATATAGCTATTTCAACTGTTTCTAAACAACATAGGATTAGAATATTAGAAATCAGCTAACCCCAACCGTATTTACTTGAATATTAGTTGCATATTTTGTATTTATTTTTACTGAAAAAATTGGGGTGCAACTTTATACATGGAGCAAAGCTAAAACTATGATGGAAAAAAAAAAAGAATTTGTACCAAGATATAGCACTAAATGAGGGGTGCAACTTATACACAAGCAAATATGGTTTACACATGCACACATCCATTCATGAAGACCTCCACTCCACTCATATGCATATATTCTAAAAATTTGATGGAACAGAAATTATTGCAGGTTTTAGCCAGTCAGATGAAATTATAAAGCACAATCCAGGAGACAAGTGTCTGCGAGAATTCAAATGGTAACCCAAATTACAATTTCAAACTAAGAGGAAAAGAATTAATGCTTTTGTTACCAAACTCCTGTTGAAATAAACTGCCTTTGTTTCAAATAATTTGGAAAATAAAGAATTTAGGAAAAAAATAAAAAATATTTTACATTATTTTACAAACAATTAATAATTTTTATTATTAATTGTTTACAAAATAACATGAAATTTTAGTGGAATGTTTTAATTTAGATCACAAAGTTTGTACCATTGAACCAGGGTTGGCCTAAAGCAGGTTGGTATTAAAAGGGTCAGAGGAACAATAGAAGCAGCCAAAATTGGTGAAAAGTCACCAATGTCAACAAAAACAGTCATGAGGGAAAACAAACTTAAAATAAAAATGTTTTTTGTTGTTTCTCTAATAATGAGATAAATTCCATTTAGTTAAGGTGTGAAGATCCTTAATGCTGAGGATCATATATATATATATATAAATGAGCAGTTAACAGTATAATGCTAATTTAAGTATTATGTTTTGTCTTAAACACTAGCTGCAATTAAACTTGCCTTCATTTGTTTATAGTTCACTGGCTTATTGATTATTAACTTAAAGTTGAATACACCCAAAAATAACATAAAAGATTTTGCAAAAATTGTTGCAAGGTCAAAACAAGAGACCACATTTCCTGCAGAAATTTATCAAACTTTCATAATGCAAAAACTACAATATAAAAAATATCATAATATGTACATTTGGTATTAAGTATAAAGTGAATCTTCACCAGATTAATGCATTAAGGTTTATATATTTGGGCCTGATGAAGCCTTCCGGCTTCACAGACCCCAGTTAAACCGTCCAACCCATGCTAGCATGGAAAACGGACGCTATGATGATGATGATGATGATATATATATGTATATTATATATATTATATATATATATATATATATATATATTTATACTTTTATATGTATATTTTTAAAAGGTTGAATGCAAGTTCGTCCTTCTTACTGGAGTAATTTCAAAAGATGTCTAATGCTGTTTCTTCATACATTACTTTCGAATTTACTAGTGTAAATTAGGGGGGTAGATAGGAAAACTTATATATATATAGCTGAGTGGTTAAGAAGCCTGCTTCCAAACCATTTCATCCTGGGTATAGTCCCACTGTACAGTACCTTGAGCAGGTGTCCTCAGCTATAGACCTGGATCGACCAAAAGCCCTGTGAGTGGATTTGGTTGACAGAAACTGAAAGAAAACGTGTGCGTGTGTGCATGTGGGTGTCTTCTTGTTGCAGTGTTAAAAAGTAGTGTCCTTCATTTCCAATCTGCCATGAAAACATATCCAGCTTTGGGGAAATATTATTTTACTTGGAAACGGGTGACAGATGGTGACAAGAAGGGCATCCAGCAGCAGAAATGTTTCTGACCAAAGCCAGCATGGAAAAGCAGACATTAAAAACAACACACACACACACACATTTGCAAAATTAAAGTGTTTAGTTGCCAGTGTCTACTGGTTTAAGCTGAACATATTTGAGGCACAATATAAAAAAAAAATTTAATTAATGCATATGCTACTGATCTGTGGCATATTTTAATATATGCATAAAAACTATGTCCAAACGTAACTTCCTTTAGCAACTAGCGATTTTATGAATGAATTGCAGTTTTCTTTCCTTGGTGGTTTGCATATCAAAAATAGCTTCTCTTAAAACGGTATTTGATACACACACACATACATGCATTTATGATTAAATAGCATGATTAGGAATTTTATAAACATACTGAATATTGTATGCGGGGGGGGGGGCATGCGCACGCACACACACACACACTCACTCACATGTGGATGAATGTATACACATACACACATTTACTCTTTCTTTACTGCGAGGTGACTCTTACTGTTTTGTTCTAAGGGAATTCCCCTGGAATGCAACAAAACTCACCAATCATTAAATATATTAATATACCTTCTTCTGCTTGATGTAACCCCCCCCCACCATCCACCACCATTTTATTGCTTTTTCTTTCCGTTTCAAATGCAATCGCCAAATACAAATTGTGTGTATACACATCTTCACATGAGTGCATGTGTATACCAATATACTCCAGAATATATTGGTATCTCTAAACATTCTATCAAATATCTATATTTTATCCGTATAATTTTCACCTATAAAAGAGATAAGTCTTAAACTTAATGTCTATCCTTATCAAGGATAAGGATAGACATTAAGCTATTTTTAACCTGGAGCCGTTGAAATAAAAAGAAAAAGCCAGTCTCTTGTTCATTCATTTAAATATATTAAGACTAGGGTGTCTTTTTTTTTTTTTTTTTCAAAAACGGTGAAACTAAGAGTGTGTGTTTAAAGATTAGAAATAATTTTATTCTACAGATGCTAAGACTAATTTCAAATCATGTAATTAATATCAATTGTGTGATTTCTTGTGGAAGATCTTGATAAACACCAATAAAAAGGTAAGTAGGAGAGTTTTATAACAAACCTAGACAACTGCTCTTAACTAGTGGAGTTTATCAACTTAACATTAAAAATCTTAAGTGCTCGTCCTCACTTTAGCAATGTAAACCCAGATAAGTTAATATCACAAGCCTCATGATTACATAGGTTTACCAAACTTTACAAGTAAAACCAGGAATCTGCGTACTAATATACAGTATCTGATTATTAGAAATAATTACTACTAATTAATAATAATAAGGGAAGTTTGCCAAATACCCTTGTTAAACCGATCAACTTGTTGCATAATGTTTATTCGTTTTAAAGGAGTTCCCTTCAATGTCTGCGAGATACGATGCAGCCCGCCAGTCTGGCTGGAGGCCGTGGATGTTGTTGGAAGAATATTACATTACATTGAGATTTGCAGACGTTTCTTTTCTCAGTTCTAGACTATCAGAAATTCAACTTACTCAGACCCAACAACCACTTCAATTTCCGTCCTTATACTCTGAGTAATAACATCTGTAATCAAATCACCAGTTAGTTCAAATGTTTGGAATAATTTCTCGAATGCATCGTACAGAATGCGTGAAAAAACATCATAACTATTAGTGCGACCAATCGGTTCTTTTTCTTTATATATATATATATATATGAATGTGACTGAGCTCTCATAAAATATAAAAACCAGTGAGGCAACTAAGGAGTTTAAAGAAGACATCCATCACCGATTAATTTTCGGATTAATTAAAAATATAAATAAATAAATACAATGATCGGTATTCACTTCAAATGAAATAAATGGGTTATATGTTGACATTGAAATAAGCATTGGTAAAGTATTCAATTTCATGTTTCAATCAGTTAATTGAAAAATAATAAAACGACGTCCAAACACTGATTTATATTTACAACAAATAAATCGAGATATTGACCGAATTTCTCACAGTAATTCTCTCACCATAAAAATTAGATGTTTCATTTTATATTCAAAACCGATTCTCATTGAAAAAAGAGAAAAATAGATTTACAGAATGAATAATTAGATAATTCAATGAAAATTAATCAAAATAATTAACCTAAAAATGTGAATTAGGTCCCCCTAATACGTAAGAAACGAGTAAAATAGATAGGATAGAAAAGGGTGCAGTCATGACTGGTGTGTATAAATATATTAAATGTAGCGGGGATTGCAGTTGAGATCCGTCGAAAAATTTGATGTAAATCAACTTGCAGACAAACACGAACATGTAAATATAATGAGAGCAGTGTCTGAATTATTTAAGACTTAATAACAGTCCATTTTAAAACAATACAAAGCTCTATGTTATAATAACAACAGCATATAACCATTAGTGGAGAAGAGATTTAGTCTTTTCCATCACCAATAACACTATCATCGATCGTTATAGATACATAGACATGTGTTTCCATTTCAAAGAAAGCCCGAAGAAATAACGGCAGATTAAATAAAATGCCTTTTTCCTAACCAGAACGACGACGGCGATGGTTGCCATCGTGATAAAATATTTTTTAAAGAAATTAAGCTTTAAAAAGCAACCATAAATAAATTTTACAAAAATACGTTTGAAGTGTTGGAGATAAAAAGTGAAAGGAGAGAGAAAAAATAAAATAAGTGAAAAAATTTCAAGTAAGGGCGAGTGGTCATTATGTTGATGGCATTTAATTGAATTTTCACAACACAGTGCCCTCCATTATTACATGACGATGTACGCGTGTGTGTGTATGTGTGTGTGTGCGTGTGTGTTTGTGCGTGTGCGCGGGCGCGCGTGTGTATGTGTGTGTATACCTTTGTAGACACATGTCAGCATGCAATTTACATATATTCACACACGCATGCGTAACGGTTGCTACCAATGTCTGCTCGTATTTCTAGTCCGATACAACAAATCACTATCGCTTTTGATTGTGGATATGTTTGTATGAATATGTGCCTGGTTGTGTGTGTGTACATGTGTGTGTGCGTGCGTGCGTGTTCGTGGCCTAAAGAAATGAATTAAAAAGATCGACAATTGGAAGTCTGAACCATCCCTTACAACCACTCGCTTTGTATTCGTTGTAGATTCAACTAAACAACAACACCAACACCAACAATAATAAAAGACATTTTTTGTTGATTAAAAAAATTAATAAAAATATTTAGCATAATACTAATAAATGTGTGACCCGCGTAATATGATGACGGGTAGTAGTGGTAGTAGTAACAGCAGTAGTAGTAGTAGTAGTAGTTGACAAATAAACGCGAAAGCCAGCACTACCTACCTCATAGTAGTAACTAAGACTAGAGAAAGAACTCCGTATAGCAGCAGTAATAATAATAACAGTAGTGATAGTAGTAGTATAAATAGTAGTGTGGGAATTAGGGCTTGTAGTAGCAGTAGTAGTAGTTGTAAAGATTATTATCCTGACGGGGTTAACACAGAGAGGTGATAGTGATGAAAATAAATCCAGTTGAGTAATAGCAGCAAGCTAATGAAGATGACAACAGCTCATCAGATGTAGTAACGCCTGAGCCATTATCATTTCTCTTGGTAACATCACGATTGTCGACATGGACAGCAAAGGACACATCCCTGGAGCAGTGAGTGTTCCAGATCCAGCAGCAGCAGTAGTAGTAGTAGCAGTAATAACAGTATTATTAACAATGTTGTAGTAGGGGTGGTGGTGGTGGTTTGGAAGTGTTGGTGTTGTTGTTCGTCTTTGATGTTGATGGTGTTGAGCAAGGTAGGGAGAACAATCGAGTAACAACGAATGACCACCGAAGCTGCACAAAACCCAACGAACAGGCGATGTGCATTGCTATGTGAATGATTGCTTGGACTTAACAAAAATATTTCTGGCAAGGTACACACGGTTCCAAAATAATAAACAATAATCGGAATAAAGAAATAATATATTTATGTAATATATAAATATTATTATGTTGTTGTTGTTTTTTTTTTAAAAAAAGGGAGTAAAAAAAAAAAAGGAAAAGGCATTTACCACATGCTGCTGCTTGTGGTGGTGCTCTCCTACTGCAGCACATCAGCAAAAGCAATCCGCCATGTTTGAGTGAAACTAGTAGTAGTAGTAGCAGTAGTGATGGTAGTAGTAGTAGTAGTAGTAGTAGTATTTGAGGTGGTGGTGGTAGTAGTAATAATAAGAACAGAGCCAAAGCGACTGACAGCCTAGTGTCAATCATTAACGCTAATACTAACAACAACAATAATAATAATGATTGCAGCAGATCTGGTAATAAGAGCAGTTACATACATACATAAGCACTGACAAACAGAACAAGGAACCTCCCCCACTCACACTGCCTCGCTTTCTCTTTCTTCTCTCTCTCTCTCTCTATCCTTCCCCCTCTCTCTCTCACTCTTTCTTTCTCCCTCATCGAAACCGACCTGTCATCGTCGGTTCGTGCAGCTGCATGTTGTACATCCTGGCAGCTGTAGCAAGTTCAAATGGTCGGACTAGTTTTTATTGGAGCTGGTGGTGGTGGTGGTGGGGAAGGAAAAACCAGAAGACGTCTATTGTTATAGTAGTAACAGTAGTAGCGGCTGTAGTAGTTGTAGTAACAGCAGCAGCAGGTCATTAAAACCTTCTCGTAAACAACAAGCTTTTCTCTCTCTCTCTCTCTAATCGTGAGATCTGAACAGTAGTTTAGTTTTTAAATACAGTTTACAAATGGCAGATACTCGCTTTTAATGCCTACGGTGGTTTCCTTTGCACGCCAGTTGGAGAAATGGTTTGATTACTGTCTTCTTGTTATAAGTGACTGATAACATATTTAACATGTATATTATATTAGAAGAGAGAGTAAGATCTCTTGATATTCCGTCAACACTGCCACTCTCTCAGGCTCTACTAATCTGTCAAAATTCTTGCCGTAATATATATATATATGTATATATATATATTATAACAATTACAGAAATACACTCGAACCAACAAATCAGAAATTCTACCTCTATTTTTCTCTATTTTCTTCAATCTATATATTTCCCGGGAGATACGTATCTGATAAAACGGCTAAGCAAAATTCATTTAAAGAAATATAGCAAACAGAAGTTTTCTACCGCTACCATTCTCTCTGTTTTCTTTCTCCTTTTAATTTAGAATAATTTTTGACCGGCCACCTGCTTGGTAGCAAGGTTGTGAAGCAAAATCTCTTGATTAGTTCATCCTTTAAGTCTTGAGGTCTCGCAGATTTCTACGGTTCCAGATATCGCGATCATTACGAATTAAGGATTTGCGTTCTCTCTTTAAGAACCGAAGTTTAGCCATACTTTGCTCCAGATGGGCTGGTACATATCAGGCATGCATGTATCTGCTAGTGTTGATTGCCGGACAAAAAAAAAAATATATCACAGAGGTTAATATTTTTATTTTGGTCGAATCAATCATTCCCTTCTTAGACTGAATTTTGCATGTGAAGTGCACAGGGTCTTCAGCCGATACACAGAAGTGTTTGTGGTGTGTAAACACGCGCGCGCGCGCATGCGAAAATATGGTGAAATACCTCTATTATTGCGCTTGCGAATATTGCGCACATGAATCTCATTTACTGCGCTGTCCAGCGCGCACACACGCACACACACCTGTTTGCAAGCAGTCCAATGAAAATGTGAAGAAAGCTAAGTGGAAACTAACGAAACAGCCACCTACCCCACTCCCAGGGATACATATTAGGATTTGGGGGGAGGGGTAAGACGGAAGTGTGGATGATATATTGCAGTAACCAAATATCCCGCCTAATTGGAAAACAAAACAGTTATTTAAAATGGTGGTTCTATTGATGAAATGGATTGTGGTTTACATAACAGACGGCGAAAAAAAAATTAAGATTTGCTCAATCTAAATTTAGAGGGTCGTGGCATTCATAAGTCGATGTAGTTTGTTTACACCTGGGAATGTGTAGAACAGAACGAAGGTAAATTGCTTTGATTTGCATGAAATGGAGGCCTCAATGACATTTTAAATTCAGAGCTGCAACATGCATAAATAGGATGAGAGAGACCATCAAGAAAGAAAAACATAACAACACTGAGATGCAATCGAAAGAATTTGCAATTAAAGAACTCCACGTTATTTTTAGAATTTCTAAAGATAAGGAAGCACATGACAATGGATGTAGATAAAGGCAAAAGAAGGTTAGTTGGAGCGGCGGAGTGATGAGTTACAAAATCTTCATTGTTATATTTGAGCACAAAAGGTGCCGAGGTCAGTTTTGCCTTTAATCGTTTTGGGATCGATAATAAAATAAAGTTCCAGTCATACACCAAGGCTGAAGCAATGTTCCGATCAGGCAACATGGATGTGAAGGAGATTATATTAGATGGCAGAGAGAGATCTATAGAAGGTGCAGAAAACAAAATCAAATAAGATTTTTACATTATTTCTTAGAAAATAGAATATATATATATAATCATTCTCTTTGTTTTTTATTTATTTATTTTGCATATGCTCTTAACGGCAACAAAGAGATTTCATTACATCCAGTTTTGCATTTATGATTTCCATAGAATTTTCAATTTTCTTTCCCCGAGTAATTTCGGAAGACTAAAAATTTATTTTATATATCATTTTTTGCTTTTCTAGAGATCAGAATATATCTATTTATATGTTAATAAATATTAATGTTCAGGTGTTTGGCCAGCCCACATTATGCGAAATAAAGGGCTATTACTCCTATGCGTGCGTTTGAGTTGTTACGTGTATACATATGTACATGCTTTATACACGTGTGCGCGCATACACACACACATACAAAAAGATAGATTTGGTACACTCTGTAAAGCGGTTGATGTTAGGAAGGGTACCCAGCTATAGAAAACACTGCCAATGAAGACACTGAAGCTTGATGCTGTTCCCCAACTTATTGGATCCTGCAAAACCATTCCATCAGCACAGAAGGAAGATATTAAATGGTGAAGATATATATATTTCCTTCCGGTCTTTCAAAATGTGACCTCGTGTGTACCGTTGGCGATTTTTTTCCCTCTGTCTTCCCTTCTCTGGATCTTTCCTTCTCCTGTTTCCGACGAAGAGATCCGCCCGAAACGTTAAACCCTCCTTCTCTCCTGAGCATCCAATAATACTACATTTGATCCACGTCCTCGCGTTGTTGTGTTTTTTTTTTTTGTGCTTTCTTGTTTGGATTAACTTTATATATATGTATATATATATATATATATATTATATATATATATATATATATATATATATATATATATATATATATATATATATATACATACACACAGAGTGATTCAAAAGTCTCCAACAGGAAAAATTTTTGTTTTTTTTAATAGGAAACAGTTTATTAAATCCCCTAATCTGACCCCTCCTGATTTCTGTCTTTGAAAGGCATGGTGTATCGCAGAAAGATAAAAGACAAATCATTTGAAGGAACGTATCACCAACTCATTTGTACACATACCACCAGACGTGCTATTACAAGTTCACAATGGGTGGGATAAACGTATTGCAATGTGTATTCAAAACAATGGTAACCATATAGAGCCTGTTGTATGGCGACTTTTGAATCATCCTGTATATACACATAAATACATGTTCGTCCTTGAGTACGATGAGGACAATCTAGTCCTCCTTAGGGATGAGTGGTAACTTTAAAATGAAGGGTTGCACACCACCAACCTCACTCTCTTGTCTGTGACCAGTGCCAAGACCAGGTCAAGGCAACTGGGGATGGGGATGGAGACAGTGGATGACCAAGATGTCTTATTTGCCTTTCTTTGTTCTCTCTACAATGCACTGCTGCAGCCAAACTTCCCTTCAGTTGAACCATGTTGGTTTCTACATGATAGTCTTCACAGGCAGGTAGGCAGGCCTTAATGTGCTAGTTGACCTATACCTGGGACTTTGATAGGTGCTACTACTTTGGTTTGGACAAGACCTGAGAATGGTAGTGGCTGGGATGTTGTGTCACACTCATCAAAACCTTGGAAATCCTAAACCAGGGCCCCATGTGTGTGCGTGCTCATGCACGCCTAACTTTACTTGCTCCAACCAGAGGTTGTGGCCATGCTGGAGCACCATCACTGGTATGATTATTTAGTCTAGTCCATCTCATATCCATGGTCACTTTTCCTTGTTTGGTTTTGGTGAATGACCCTGACAGCATCATTGTTATGCTGTCAATGAAACAGTTTAGAGCCAAGAGCCAGGTTATAAATGAAATTGGTAGTTGCGAAACAGTAAACTTAATGATGTTTAAGATAGGTATTTTTTCTTCCCCCAACCCCATTATTCTTTACAAAACAGTTAGCTAAATGTTTATTTAGATGGGTTTTACTTTATCTTCAGCTTCTATTAAAAAAAATAAGAAAGAAAATATTATCTTATCTAATAAACGTAGATGCCTAGTCTTCAATGTAAAAACAAGTGACTATTGCAAATGGAAGAACTGGCTTGAACTGAGTGGGTGGGGACAATATGGCAAGGTTATAAAGTGGTTACAACCTTCATTCCTTTAGTAACATATAAATAAATGCAAGAAAAAGCGGGGACAGGGCACTACAGGGCATGTAAGCAGTGCATCCAGTGGGAGGAGGAAAATGTAACGATATTTCAAATGACTACAAGTAAAACCAACTTTTGAAAGATCAACAGATAACTTATATGACTATGTCCTGATATGAATTAGAGAAGCAGAGTTTTTTTTTTTTTTTTGTTTATCTAAAAAAGACTACAATATGCTAAATATGTCAGAAGCGCAGCAGTGTCAGGCATGTTAAGTTGGTAATTGGAAGGAGAAAAACTGTAAAAGCCAGAGAGGATTAAGAGAAATATGATCTGCTAAATGTAGGAAGTGAATGAGAAAGAGACTTAAGTTTGAAGAAGGAAGATAATGTGGCTGGCAATAAGACAGCACAAGCTGATTATAAGACATTCAAGATATATGAAGAACATGTGAGGGCGACAAAGTGAAATGAGTGACATTACAATTAGTTGATGACAATGCAGGCAGTAATACTTGAAATAAGTCATAGATCAAGGCAGTCAGGATTGACCTAAGAGAGTTAAGAGTTAACAGATCAAACAGGAGGAGGAGTAACAACAAAGAAGAGTGTTGGAAAGTTATGTGAAAAATCTCTGTTTATGACAACATTAGTCTGGAGTTTTCTTTCTTTCTCTCTATTCTTTTCTTTCAAGAAGTGAGTCGCCATGTGATCTCTGATGATTCCTTAACATAAGATATCCAATATTAGAGGCAAGAGTTTATCTGGGATAGTTTCACTATATAGTTATGTCATAATACCTCTTCAAATAAACAAGGCAATAAACTCTTAGGTACAAAGTATTTTAGCATGACAGCGAGAGTATATTCCATTCTACTATGTCAGGACTACTAAGTTTCATAAAAAATTTTTTTAAATGATAATTAAGAGACAGTGTAAAATTAAAGCATTAAATAGTTTTATGTTTAAGGCGTCTCAACTATATAATAGTTATGGCTCTTACCTCTCCTGATAACACACCAGCCATGGCAGGTGTTAATAATATATGAATCTTTTAAAGTTGATTGAAGAATATTATTATTATCACAATGATTTTATCAGTTTAATAACTATCAATTGTTGAATCCAAATGGACAAGATAAGCTAGACCAAACAAAGCTAACATTTATAATAGATATTTTTACATTTGGATATCTCCAGGCACAAGCATCTGATATCCATCTGGCTAAAAAGTGTCAGCCAGCAGAAAAGTACCCAAGAATCATGGACCTGGATGTAGCTCAACCTCCTTAGAATGTAGGAAGTTAAAGGCTGAAACACTTGTCTGAGTTGGTGATTCTCCTCTGAAGACCTTCTGTCGATCAGCTCTCGAGAATTTCTTATCACTTCTTAACATTTGATAAATTATGGAATGGCTACCAACAAAATATAGATCCAACAGTTTTTACCTATGTGAGGTGGCTGAGTGGTTAAAAACCCTGATTCCCAACCATGTGGTCTCAGGCTCTGTCCAACTGTGCAGCACCTTGCGCAAGTGTCTTCTACAATATTCCCAGGCCAACCAAAGCCTTGTAATTGAATTCAGTAGACAGAAACTGAAAGAAGCCTGTTGTGAGTGTGTGCGTGTGTGCGCGCATACATACATGCAGGCATGAGCCCTTCACTTGACATTAAAGTTGTAAACAAAAGGCATTGTCATATAAGTGACATTATTTGTTTTCAATCTTTTGTGGAAAAACATGTCTAGCCATGGAGAAAACATTAATTTGCTTGGAAATGGGTAAGGGTTGGCAACTGGAAGGGCATCCTAAACAAATTTCATCTGACCCATGTAAGCATGGCAGAATGTATGTTAAATGATGATGATTTCAAAAACCCAATGAAAACAGAAGAATTTCTACTGAATTCAATACTATTAGTTCATGATTGCAATTTTAATGCTAGAAAATGGCTGGGGGAAAGATTTGTCATTTGTAAAAGATATCTTTATACCTGGAATATGCTCAAACATTATCAGGGTCATACAAATGGAAAATATAACATTGAACAGTAACAGCAGACAGGTTAGTTCTTTGGAACAAGTTCTATCTATCACAGAATCGTATCAAATACCTAACACATCTATGACAGTTTCTGGAATTTAAATGGTAAAAATTGAATGATTCATCCATCCATCCCTTTTCTCTGCCCACTTACTATTCCTGAGAGAGTCATTGGGTTAGAGTCCTAAGGCACCTCTTCCATAGAGTCCTATCAGAAGCAACCATCATTACACTTTCCTGCTGGATTCTCAAGTTCGACCAACTGAGACCATACTGACCACAGATATTATGCAACCATCTCATTCTTAGTCTACTCCCAGATCTCTTGCTGGTTGGCTCAGCTTGAAGAATCAGTGGTTTTGCAATTCTTTCTTGTGATATTCTAATTACATGTCCATAGTACTGGAACCATGACATTTCAAGGATCTGCAGCAATAAATGCTAAAACACAAGAAATCTGCTTGATCCATGACAGCGCAAAACTACCTTCGTGCAGCCCGCCAGCTAAAACTGCTGTCTGTTGAAAATGTAGCTATTGGTGTCTACAACATTTCTACTCTATTTTCTTTAGTCAGTATTCAATCTCAATATATTACTCTGACAATGATATATTTTGATACTTGGTTCCTTATATCTTTGGCAATAATGAAAATTAATGTCAAGGTAAATGAAATTCTTCATGGGGTGGAGTGGGGGGAGTACTGTTTCCATAATTTTGAGCTAACAGCATGAACGAATGAGTTTTACATTTGCAAAATAAAAGATTCTATAAATATGTACAACTTTCTTAAGTTCTACAATTTAGTGCATCATCACCATCATCATTTAACATCTATAAGTGGCTGAGAGTGGGTGGTGGGGGTTGTTAAACTTGCTTAAAATTTCACCCCAAGTTGTAAACCTTTTTGCAAACAAACCTTGCCAATAGAATAGAAGATCAAGATAGGGGCACAGGCATGGGAGTGTGGTTAAGAAGTTAGCTTTTAAACGACATGGTTTCTGGTTCAGTCCACTGCATGGTACCTTGGGTACCAGGCCAATCAAAGCTTTGAAACTGAAAGACACCCACTGTGTGCATGTTTCCTTGTCTTGATACTGTATGAGAGTTAAAATTCAATGTATCCAAGAAGTGCCATTCACTATATCTGGCCATGAGGAAATATTACTTTGCTTGGAAAGAGGTATGGGTTGTTGACAGGAAGGACATCTGGCTGTAGAAAATACACTTCAATAAACTTCATCCAACTTGTACAAGCATAGAAAAAGTGGACGTTCAAAAGATGATGAAATTCACAAAAACAAGTATAAAACACTGTGGCATTCACAGATTTTGGTTGTTATTGGCAAGTCCAGTTAAAAAAATAAAACTCATCTGTGTAGATAATTATTCTACAGAGTTTGAAGCTTCCCTAATTCCCCATAGAAGATGATCTGCTTCATCCTTTATCCAAATATAAAATATTGTAGCAAAACTAGTGATCTAAGTAACCCTTATTATATCAAGTTTGTATAAAACCTGTGAAAAACCATAACAACTTTCCAAAGCAGCTGGGAGTTTCTATCAATACATCACGGAGGCATCAATGAATTTATCAACAAAAGGAAACTTCAAAGGTTCCTATTCATACCCGAATGATTTTTATTTTATTTAATTTTCTTGGTTTGTGGTGGAATAAAATAGGTGCTTGATACCAATATTCTGAATTTCTTTAAAGCATCAAAACATAATTTCTTAGCTTATCTAATCTCACATGAAAAATTACATCCACTTCTGGAATACTTTTGACCTTTCAAAGCGCAATCTACACCTCTAAACAGTAAAGAATTACAACAAGCACTTGGGTTACTATGCCAAATGATACCATTTGTATCATCATCATTTAACATCCATTTTCCATGGTGGCATGTGTTGGATGGTTTGACAGAGTCCAGTGTACAGCAGAGCTACAACAGACACTAATGCCAGCTTTGGCATGGTTTCTTACAGCTGGATGTCCTTTCTAAAGCCAACACTTTAGAGCAGTAGTTCTCAACCAGGGTCCATATAAGATTGGGGGGGGGGGTGTCCGCACAACAAAATAGTAAATTGGGAGTCCACAACAGTATTTTAAGAGCCCCTGAAACATTTTTTTACTTTAGACATATGTATTACAAGATACAGCTAGATTTCTTTCTCTAATATTTTTGTGTGAAAAACAAGACAGGAATTTTGAAAGAAATTTCTATAAAACTAGTTTTTAAACATATAATGGTTGGGGGGTCCCCACCAGAATAAAATAGTAATCAAAGGTGGGGGGGGAATCCACAGATAAAAAATGGTTGAGAACCCCTGCTTTAGAGTGTATTAGGTGCTTTTTGTTTCGAGGCACTAGCATTAGTCACGTTACATAATAACTTGCAAGACAAAGTAAAGAAGCAAAAAAAAGGAGTATATTTGAGAGAGGAACAGGTGGCTTTATGCTAAGTTTCGAAGGCTAAAGTACAAAGGACTCTTTGGAAATTAAGCCATTATTGTGTATTAGTTTCTTGAAATATGAAGATTTATTTGCTTTATTATTATTATTATTAATATATATAGTTAACGGGTTATAGTTATTATCTTAAAGGTAAATGGTAGTGAAATGTTATTCAATTTATATGGTAGCTAGTTTATTTATTTTTACATTTTAGTGTTAGTTAAAATTAATTATGTTAGTAGTTTTGTTTTAATTTAAATATTGGGGGATAATTTTCCCTCCTATTTGAAGATGCTGTAAAATATATCAAATCCATTAAGAATGATATTCAACAGGCTACTGTAGACATTCAATGATGGTTTTCTTTTACTATGGGAACAGATGTTCTTGATGAAACATTATTACAACATGATAAACCTGTAGCATTTTTTTAAGGGTCCTTAATTTGATAGAGGTGCAATGGCAAAGACTAATCACATTGTCAAAAGAGGAGTTTATGCAATTTACAGAAGCATTTCCTCCAGAAATATTCTAGTCAAGTGTCACATCAAAGGTTCGTTTCATTTGTGTTTGACAACAAAACCCATGTAGATGTAATGATAATATGAATGCTTTTTTTTATTTTGGTACAAGGGCAACAACAATTCTGTAGGGGAGAGCAAGATGATTACATCAACCCATGTGCTCAGCTGGTACCTATTTTCTAGAGTTTTGAAAGGAAAGGAAAAAGAAAAAAAAAGAAAGGAAGAAAGGCAAGCAGGCAGGCAAAGTTGACCTGAGTGGCATTTGAACTCAGTATGTAGAGAGTCTGAAGAAATGGTGCTAAGCATTTTATGCATTGCACTTACAATTCTACCAACTTGCTACCTTAATAATAATAATAATGATGATGATTTTAAATTTTGGCACAAGGCCAGCAGTTTTAGAAGAGGTTGATTACATCAGCCTGTGCTCAGTTGGTGCTTAGTTTATTGACCCCTCCCCTACACACAATGTACAGAAGGTGAGTATAAGAGAGAATAGAAAATTGGCGTCAGGAAGTGTGAGTGGATGAGTTCATAGAAGTGCAAGAGGTAGGTAACGGGTGATTAGGAATGAGAGGAGAGGTTAATGAAGCAAATGATAAACAAAGGGCAGCAGTGTGATTGATGTATAAGGGAGAAGACAAAAGAAATCAGTCGGGGGGGGGGGGTCATAAGAAGCAATAAGAAAATGCGTGCAACGGATGTGAAGCAATGATCTCTGCTAATACCATATCTATTTGGTTATAATGCTTCTTCAGAGCCAAAGACATATGGAATGTAAATGCTGGAATCCATGAACTTCAGATGGTCAGTTGCAGTTTTTGTTTATCAATCGTTCAAGAGAGCAATCACCTGCATTAGCTGATATGGAATGTCCAGCACTTACATAAGAAACCAGGAAGGTACAAGCAACACACAATCTCATTTCATACACCTGTCACTTTTACTTAAGTTTTTTAATACTAACCTGTCCAAGACAGCTTTGAATCTAGGATATAAACTTCCTGTTTTAAAGGAATCTAAATTAAAACCTTCCATCAAAATTCTATGTTAATTTATATTTCAAATACCTGATTATTAATGACAAAGCTGTTTTACTAAATTCAATATATAGGGCTAATCAGTTGAAAAACATATTCCTTCAGTGGCAAGTTTAACCCCTTTGGTACCAACCCAGCCAAGGCAGCCCCTGGTTCTAACACATAAACTTCCTGTTTTAAAGAAATCTAAATTTAAACCTTCCACCAAAATGTTAAGTTATGTTGCAAATACCAGTTTGATAATGACAATATTATTTTACTAAATTCTTCTTTACTTTTAAAATTAAATGAAACAAAGGCAATGTGTATTTGGTCAGAAATATGGTAATGGAAGGGTTAAATGAAGAATCTGTGTTCTTCCAAAACTTATTTCCAGTTGGTAAAATGGAAATAAAAAAATGTCTGAAACTTTAGTCATAGAGATCAGTCACTTTTCCAATTAAGAATCTCATCTGTATTCTTCAACTAATTTTTCTGTTACCACCAGCAACTAATCATAAATCTATTTTGACAATTTCAGAAAGTGCTGCCAAACACTTCTGACGCTTTCACCATACTAACTTGATAAATTTGTGGATTTGTAAATCCATTTTGCCAATAATATTCTAAATAAATAAATAAAGAAAGAAAGAATAAGCATTATTTTCATTTTTTGCACTGAATATGAAAGATGTCAGATATTCATCATCCATCAATTTGATGTTTTTTAGGAGGAGAGAAGCTGTCCTCCATTCCACAAAATTTTTTATTTATTTATTTATTTTTTTAACAAACAGCATTATTAGAGGTTGGACATAAACATTTCATTTTCTCTGATTCTGTAACCATCCTCAAAATAGAAATTAAGTAAATCTCTCTCTCACTCTGTAATGTGATCATCTATAAAAGACACAACAGGACAAGAGTGGAAAGAACCAAATGTCTTCTCTTATAGTGTTGTTTGTCAATATATGTAAGTAAAGGAATATACATAGAAATAGATGAATGTAGGTTAAAATAATGTGGATGACTGGTGGTGGTGGTTGCAAAATGGAAGCAGTGTTATAAAAAAAATCGTTGTGGTGGTAATGAAGATGACAAAGATAGAGCTTATGAAAAGAGATAAAATAGCAGGGGTGGTGAGTGGAGGAGTAAATTTCAACCTAAGATAATGGTAACGACAGAAAGGAAGCTGATGCTGGAAACTATGATGATGATGATGATGATGATGACAATGAAGATATTAAATGAAAAGATAGAGGCAATGGCAGTGGCTTTGATGATAAGTCACATATTTGAAACTCAGATAAACTTAATATCTCAAGAGTGTTTGGTAAAGAGTAAATACAGGGCTGTAAGAATCAAAGACAGACACAATGTCGGAGTGAAAAGCAATTATTTGGATTGTGAGAGTTGGAATTAGTAAAAATGCACCTACAACATCTAAATGAGAATTAGTAAAAATGCACCTACAACATCTAAATGAAAATTATTTCCAAAAGAATAATCAAATCAGATGTAAGGGTTTTGCATAAATGAGGATCTGATAGAAGCAATTGTGTTTCTAAGAATAAGACTGAGAAAATATTGGAATTTGGATTGTTAATTTAACCTCTGTTCTAATTAGATATAATGTTTCTTTGATTAATGCTACAGGAATAAACTTTTCAAATACTAATATAATTATAAACAAAAATGAGGGGGTGGGGGATTATGTATCTGATTGAATGTATTTCTTCTAAAATGGTCATTTGTTAAGAAGCTTTTAATTTTGATGTACTTTAGATTTTTGAACTGTTAAAGAAAGAGGCGCCTTTCTGATTTTTATGATCATCATTTAACATCTGCTTTTCCATGCTTGAATGGGTCAGATGGAATTTGTTGAGATGGATTTTCTATGGCAGAATGCTCTTCCTGTCACTAACCCTCACTTGCTTCCAAGCAAAGTAATATTTTCCTCCATGGTCAGGTATGTTTTTCAGGAATATTGGAAACAAATGTCATTTGTATGGCAGTGATACACGTTTGCAACCATCACATGATATCAACACACACACACACACACACACACACACACACACACACACACACGCACGCACGCACGCACGCACGCACGCATGCATTCACACACACTTTTTTCAATTTCCACCTACCAAATCCACTCACATTCCTTTGGTCAGACCAGGAGAGTAGTGGAAGATACTCTTTCCTCTCATAATATTTCTACAGATTATTTTTTTTAAATATTTTTTTCACTTTATGGGCTTTTTGATAAAAATATTTCATGTTTTTTTTTTTATTTCATTACTCTTGTTTTGCGCTAAACTGCTAGTAACTTCTTTAATAAATAATATGGAAAACTACAAGCAGCCAAGCTATATTCTAAACTAACAAATTGAAGTTTAATAGAGACTACACCAAAAGATTTGGCTGTCACTGAATTCGTTAATTAATTAATCTAATCAATTTGACTAAAGTATAGGCAATACTGAAGTTTACTAAAGGCAATATCTAAAGATTTTAGCTTTCACTGTGTTTGTAAATTAAATATATAATCTAATTAAATTTACTAGATACATGAGAACAATTGTAAATATTTGTTTATTATGTGGACAGTAAAAGAGGGACTAACTGAACACCAGTTTCTCGTTTATTATATCCTCGTTAGAAGCTAAATACTTAACGAGAGAGCACAGTGTCTAGTCAATTCCTCCTTTGTTGTCCACAGTGAGGTAGTATAATAAATGGCAATAAAAACTATTTTGTGTATTAAATGAATTTACAAATGTAGTGCTGGCAAAAATCTTTCGGTATACCTATAGTAAACTTTGGTACGAAGAATAAACACTGCTGGCACATTGTTAATTAACATAACTTTAAATGGGTTCAGGTACGAAAAAATAGCTGAATAATTCCTGGTGGCCATATATGTTGTATGATTTCAATCAATATAAGAAATATTTGATTTAGTTTAATTACAGACAGAAATCAGAGTTGATGGTATCATAGTTTGATGAAGGCTCTGTCTACTGATTGTACAATCTTTAGTAAATGCTAAATGAGAGCTTAACATTTTCTTACAAGTTAAGGCAAAATAAGACACCCATTTTTTTCTTTAAGGGATGGAGCAGTACAATTTTTCATAAACAAAATATTGAACAGACTCCAAAACATTACAAATTGATTTTTAATGATTTAAAGTTAATATAAAATGTTGGTTATATTCACAACTTTAATGAAGAGCCCTTCAGACAAGAAACTTTCCAATTATACTTAGAAATCTGTTTAGGAGTAAATTTTGAATTGACATATTTTCAAAGTTCTAAAATTTGTTAAAAGATCAACAGCCTGTTAAGATAACTGATGTTAAAATACAAACACTGGTAAATATCTAATTTCAAAACAAAGAAAAAGCGAGACTTAAATTAGTCAAGCTTATTTTTCAAAATATTTTATAAAGCTTAACAGGACAGTAAAAGTAGTACAGTATGTCTACTAAAGACAGAATGCTATACATATATATATATATATATATATATATATATGCACACATAATATACACACACACGCAGGTGTGACTGAGTGGTAAGAAGCTTGCTTCCCAACCACATGGTTCTGGGTTCTACTATAGCTTTAGACCAACCAAAACCTTGTGAGCAGATTCCATCTACCACAAGGTAGATGGAAACTGAAAGAAGCCTGTCACGTGTGTGTGTGTGTGTGCGTGCTTGTGTATCTGTATTTGTCATGCACCCCCATCGCTTGACAACCGGTGTTGGTGTGTTTATGGTTTTGTAAACTAGCAGCTCAGCAAAAGAGACGGATGGAATAAGTACTAGGCTTAGAAAGAATAAGTCCTGAGGTAAATTTCTTTGACTAAAGGCAGTGCTCCAGCATGGCCACAGTCAAATGACAAAGAGGTAAAAGAATAAAAGAATATATACATATATATATATATATATATATATATATATATAATATATATATATATATATATAAAATAAAAATTTTTGACTGTCAGAATTAGAGTCAATAATGGTTTTATCTACAGCCAGCAGCTTTATGATGCTCCTATGCATAATCAGTAATACATCTATGATTCTACATACTTTCTTCCATAGTTTTAATTACAATACAACCACTCAACAAGTTCATTATCTCTCCTACAAAAGTTGTTAAAGGAAGGAGAAAAGATATGTTTCCATTCTTATTAAAGGAACTATATTACAAAATAATTAGTCATTTTACTAGTCGTTGTTGTCCTTTGAAACTAGATTCTTTCACACATACTCCCGGACATGGAGCAAGCTCATAGCCAATAGCCATCTTGTATCTGTTCACATGGCCTTTTCTTATAACACCCCTTATTCTCCTCTTCCTTGTCCTTATCACTGATCCCTCCGATAGTGAGCAGTAACATAACAGGATATATTATATAACAATACAAAGTTGATAGTTAAGGAAGTAAGTAATAACAATAATGCTCTTCAAACAAACATTCACAAAGAATGAAAAGAAGTGGCATGGTACGTTTTTTAAAAGCCTTTTCCCCTGTCTCTGAAGGGCTTTTAAGCCTTTAGCATTTAAACCAGCCATATCTGGCACAAATATCTGACCTTGTTTTATGTTCAAACTGGCAAGAGATTTGGCCTCTCGCACCTACCCTACAATGTCATTTTAAAAATAAACAATCACATTATCAAAATCCTTGAAGCTATAAGCTAAAGCATGATTAATTCAAAACCATGTGAATAAATAAATCTTACATTTGACTGAGTAATCTAAAGGGTTCAACCATGGTTGGTGATCAACACCACTTATAAGTTGCTCTCATCTCTCAAATCTTTAATCAAACTCATTTCATGACTAGAAGGTTTGACTTACTAAATCACTATTTCTTTAAAAAGTGATTCCATTCTCCTGTCAACTGCTGCAAAGCCTTTTATTGAAATTCAGAAAGAAGAAGAAGAAATAATAATAATAATAATAATAATAATAATAATAATGGTGGTGGTGGTGGTGGTGGTGACAACAGCAACCACTTCCACAATCAAATTTCAAAAACCCAAAGACACACCACACAACTGCCCCCCCAACCCAACATTTTTTTCATTTATCTTAAAAGTTCTTTGTAAGGTAGTTATTATAAAAACCAGGCATTAATTCCATTTTCTTCCTTTTTATACCTATGCAATCTGCTTTTATATAGCAATTCCAATCTGCTCCCTTTTAAAAAGGCACTGATTCCTTTTGACAAACATGCATTTCTCTGGCAATGTGCAATTAACTTTCAGCTTGAATAAGCACAACCATGAGACTATAAGACTGTTCCAATGTGAATAGCAGGAGAGAGAGGGGAGGAGGAAGAAGAGAGAGAGAGGAGGAGAAGGAGCAGAGAGATTCTTTTTTCTTTTTTTAAATGATTTTAAAAATTACTGATTTCTCTCTCTTACTCTCCCTCGCTATTTCCATTTTTTCTGTACATGATAAATGAAACCAAATCTATTATTTTTATTCAACATGAGAGACAAAATAGTTTATGTCATTAGAAGACAGTATTTTCATTTCCAAACGAGAAAGCAACTGCTATGTAAATCTTGTCATTTAACGATATTTTATAGCCCTACAATACTTAACTGTATGCCAACATTCAGCTTTTTATATATATATATATATATAATATATATATGTATGTATGTATACACCTACATACATTTGTGTCAGCGTGTGGGTACATGAGCTGAGAGAGTGAGAGTGAGTGTGTGTGTTAAAAAAAATCCATTCTTTGATGGATTTGAAACTATTAGCAGCAGTTTTTTGCTCATGTTTTATACAGAAACATTATTCACGGTGGTTATATTAGAAACTGGGATTATTGCATTGCACACATGAATATACCGAAGACTTAATACTTTCAATGTTTTGCTAGTTGAAAATATGTAAATGAGTTTAAAATAAGAATAACAATATTTCATTATATTCTAAGAAGGAAGCTCATATTAATTTAACATTTTTATCTCAAAAAATATTGTGAAGACAGCATGATAACAAAAACTACTGGAACACCATATTAAGTGTTTTGCACTACTATTTAGCCCATCTTTATCTAACATCTGTTTTCCATGTTGCCATGGACTTGACAGGAGCTGGTAAGGCCAAGAGCTGCACTGTTTTGGCATGGTTTTTACAGCTGGATGCCCTTCCTAATGCCAACCACTTTACAGAGTGTACTGGGTGCTTTTTATGTGGCACCCTCACCAGTGCTTTCATGAACAAATTTGGTAAACAGAAACTGTGAGGAAACCCAGCGCACACATGTGTGCGTGTGTTGATAACTGGTGTTGGTTTGTTACAACCCTGTAACTTAGTGGCTCAATTAAAGTGGTCAATAAAATTAATACCAGACTTTAAAAAAAAAAACACAAGTACTAGGGTCAATTTGTTCAACGAAAACCTTTCAAAGTGATGCTCCAGCATGGTTACAGTCCAATGACTGAGATAAGTAAAAGGGTAAAAGATAATCAACAGAATCTGTCACTATTTAAATATAACACTGTGATGACACAAACACAAAATGTGTTTCATCCTCTTTCTGCATCAAATAAGGGTCTAAAAACAGAACAGCTTTGGTGAAATTAATGCTGGGTTAAAGAGTTTGAAAAGATAATACAAGAAAGGAAGGAAGGAACTGTATGAACTGTGATTCTTGCAATAAAGCACTTTGAGTAAAACTTGATGAATTTAAACAGAGATGCAAAACATGAATGGCACACACAAAAAAGGAGAGAATTATTATTAGCAACTATAGTTACTCTAACATGTGTAATAATTATGCTGTAGCATGGTCATGGCATGCAGTCAATGAACATGGAAGATCTATGAAGATGGGAGAGAAATGACCAGAGAATGAATAGCATTAATTTGAATTTGTGACCTAGATTTGCATAAAAGTCAGAGTGCTAATGAGATGAGAAAGCGGCTGGGAATTATAGACAAAGATCAATGTTTGCTGACAGTGAATGGTACACATTGATAGACGACCAAAGAAGACATAAGGTGGAATATTCGGCCACCACACTGAAGATGGCAGAGGATCAAGTTGTCAAGGTTACATTCAATTTCCATTCAAAAGACATCCAAGCTGACACTTTGAGGAAGGAAAAGGCATCATACTCAATGTGACATAGGGTTGAAAAGAATGGTGATATGCTATACTGTCAACATATTCCTAGTTATTTTATACTGGATGGGTGGGGGAAGAACTAGTAGTGGTGATGAAACAACAATAAAAACAAAGAGATGGTGGGTAAGAGAGGGAGGGGAGAGGGTTCAAGACAAGGTTTGAGTAGGAGAAAGTAGTGAAATAAATTGCAACAGGTTTGAATGTTAAAAGAGGGTAACCCTAAAGTTCCAAGGAGCAGAGCCCATTCCAGCAGTTTCTCCAGCTGGGAAGGGAGAAGGAAGGATAGAGATGATGTGTTTCTAATGATAGAGATTTTTGTTTATAATGAAGACTCACACTTTTGTTAATACTTGTCTTTTGCATCACAGCACAACAGAGGGCAGTCCCACTGCATATCACCTTGAGTAATTAATTACAGCTCGAGACTGACCAGTGCCATGTAAGTGAATTTAGTAAATGAAAACTGTATGGAAGCCCATTTTGTATGTGTGCATGCGTGTGCATGAATATTTATATTCTAGAGCATTACTTGCCAGCAGTTGAGTGAAACAGTGACATGGTATTCATTTTCAGAGTTGACATTACAACCAAATTGTTCTGGGCTTTCAAAAAACTGTGGAATTGGAAAGAAAATAGAAATCCCCCAACTTGAAAACCAAGTAAGGATGGGTGACAGGAAGAACATCTGGTCATAAAATCTTGCCTCAGTTAAGTCCCCATCTAACCCGTGCCAGCACAAATAAATAATTAAAAAAAAAAACAGACATTAAACAAAGAATGAAATAAGCAAACGGCTACATAGTTAAGATGAACATCTTATAAGGAATGTAGCCAACCATATAAGTGTTTCAGCAATTCCTGGAAGCAACTAAATTCACAGACTTTTATACAAACAAGCTAAAAGAGGAAAATAGAACACCACCACCACCACACCCATAATTTCCATCAACAACATCACCACCATTCTAGTTGCAATGATTTCCCCAAGCTAATAAGTATAGTATAAAATGTTTGCAGCAGCCTTTAATAAAATGTAATGAGTCAATGAGACAGCTTAGAAGGTCATTTCTGGCCACAACTAATATTTATTAGGTTTGAAATAGCAAATGATGCAAGAGATGTAAAAGACAGGAATTTACAAATGTTTTGTAAAAGTATGAGGATCTTCAGTGTAAACACACAAACAGCAACAAAGTCGTGTCTCTGTTAATTGCTATTTTAATAAGTAATATTATGAAACTAGATTTTCATGCTACACACAATTGTTTTACTGTCAAATGTAAATGCTTAATATTATTCAGGTTTTAAATTAATCATGCATTATCTCATAGCTTTGAGATTTTGATGATGTGAATATTGGTTTTTAGAATGACACAATAGGGTAGGTGTGAAAGGCTGGATCTAGCCAGTTTTGACCATAAAACTGGTTTAGATTCCTGATCTGGGGATTGAAACCATGATTTTGCAATCATGAATGCAATACCATAGCCTCTAGGCCAAACCTTTTATAAGAAATACATTTCCAAGAATATCAAGCCCCTCTTAGGAACCAACAATAAAAAATTTAACCCTTCAGCATTTAAGCCAGCCATACCTGGCCCAACTATTTTAAGTTTAATTGTCCCCATCCAGCCTCTCACACCTAACCTAAAATGTCATACTAAAAATAAACAATCACATCATCAAAATCTTGAAGTTACGAGATAATAAATAATTAATTCAAAACAATGTGAATAAATAAGCTCTGCATTTAACAGGGTAATCTGAATGCCAAAGGGTTAAATAACAAATCTTTCCTATATATAGATTGCATACGATAATGTCAGAACTGTGACGATAGCAAGATGATTATTTTGAAGAGAAATTTGTAAACCAGTTCCACCAAGAAATACAAATAGTAATAAAACAAAGCAAAGTTCAGTAATTGGTAACACAACAAAGTTTAGTGATGACCAAAGTTAGTTATTTAGAGCCAGACAGAAAATATAATGTTGACCTAAGTTTTTTAAACTCTGAACCGTAATAGCCGAAACTAAAATATGACAACTGGGGCTACATTTGATGTGCATCTGCTTTAACCTTTCTCCAACTTAACTAAAAGAACCATTTTAATCAATTCTAACTAAAAGAAATTAATAAATGTAAACACAAATTTTTAATACATATGTGGTCAGTGTTGTGTACTATTAATTATTAAGGTTGTTGATACCTGAAACAAAATCTACTGCAAAGTAACTGTGCCTCTGTGTGTGTATGACAGGATTCCCCCTTTTTTCTCCTTTTTTTCTGTAACAATTTTGTTTCACTATTGCATTTTATTCTTCCCAGTTTTTATCTTTGTTCAAAAGAAACTGAATAAATATTTAGACTTGCTAACTTCCCAACCACATGGTTTTGGGTTCAGCCCCCTGCATTGCACTTTGGGCTAGTGTTTTCTGCTCTTGTATCAGGTCAACCAGAGCCTTGTGAAAGGATTTGATAGTCGGAAACTGAAAGAAAGCTTGCGCATGTACGTGCTAGAGTGCATATGCCTGTGTCTCTTTTGTGTTGATATCATCTGATTGTTGTAAATAAATTTCATTCATTTCCACTATTTTGTGAGAATGTCTGGTGATGGGGAAATATTACCTTGCTTGGAAACAGGTAAGGGCAATAGGAAGAGGATTTGACCAGAGAAAATCTGACACAAATTCTGAACCATGCAAATATGGAAAAGTAGGCATTAAAATGAAGATGATGATGATGAACACACAGGTAACAACAGAGGCACATAATGTTTTGGCAGTTGAATAAGAGCAATTAAGGGAGTATAACAAGGTGATCAATTAGCCTGATTTTGGAAGTATATATATTTCTTTTGATTAATCCTTTAGCATTCAAACCTGTGCCATATCTGGCCAAAATGTTAACTTGTTGTATGTTAAATCTGGCCAGATCTGGCCTTTCACCTCAATCCTAAAATGTCATTCTAAAACTAAACAATCACATCACTGAAATCTCTGAACTACAAGATAATGCATGATTAATTCAAATATAAATAAACAAAGAGTACATTTGACAGAGTAATCTGGATAATAACAGGTTAAGCACAAAGCTAATTTTGCAAAGAGGAAGGAGTAAATTCAATTTGAATCTACCTTAGAGAGAGTGTGTGTGTGTGTGTGTGTGTGTGTGTGTGTGTGTGTGTGTGTGTGTGTGTGTGTGTGTGTGTGTGTGTGTGTGTGTGTGTGGTGTGTGTGTGTGTGTGTGTGTGTGTGTGTTGTGTGTGTGTGTGTGTGTGTGTGTGTGTGTGTGGTGTGTGTGTGTGTGTGTGTGTGTGTGTGTGTGTGTGTGTGTGTGTGTGTGTGTGTGTGTGTGTGTGTGTGTGTGTGTGTGTGTGTGTGTGTCTCCTCTCTCTCTCTCTCTCTCCTCTCTCTCTCTCTCTCTCTCTCTCTCTCTGGTACTCTATGAGACACAGTGAGATGAAAATACATTTCATGCAGCTGGGATTTTAACTTAGAATGCAGAAAGATTGGACTAAATCATCGTTCATCATCATAATCATTCAACATTTGTTTTCCATGTTGGCATGGGTTGGATGGTTTGATAGGAGCTGCACTAGTTCCCGTTGTCTGTTTCAACAGTTTGATGCCCTTCCCAACACTAGCCACTTTACAGAGTGTATTGGGTGCTTTTTATGTGGCACCAACAGGGTTACCAAGTATCTTGCAAAAGCCTAATTCTGTTGACTCATTGGCCTGTAGTTTGGATATCATCATCATTTTAATAACCACTTTTCCATGCTGGAGTTTACTAAAGCAGATTCCTAGAGCCAGATGCTCTTCCTATCACCAACACTTGATTCCAAGTAAAGCAATATTCTCTCACATCCAAACAGGTTTTCACAGAATATTGGAAACGAATGACACTGTTTGTAAGACAATGGCAACCATGATGCGACGTCAAAACAAGACACAAAACACAAGGCTAAAATGGAAGAAAGTGCCCCAAAGTGATTAAAACAAAATTCACACAAAAATGTAACTCAAATTGTCCAACTAATGCCGGCATGAAAGAGATGTTAACTGACAATGATGATGAAAGGATCAAGTCTTCTGGAAGCAATGAAGACATTTCATTCTAAAAAAATTTAATTTGTTATGAATTGATTTCAGAGGATAACTTTAACATTCTCAATCTAAGTGGGTTGTGGAAATTTTCCATCATTAACCTAGTCTTTCAAGTGTCAATTACACACATTATTTGTGTGTATGTGTGCGCGCGTGATGCATGTGTGCGTGTATTGTGTTGCATGTGTATTTTCCAGAGAGGCGTGCTGCTTATGTACACATGATCTTCTGTGGTTTCTGAACCATACCACAACCAACATTGTAACAATCAATAGCATATGAGTAAACCTACAACAAACCATTCATATGAAAAGTCTACAAATTTGAGATCAATAAAAAATAACCCTTTTTTAAACAGATTACATGCAAGAACTGTTTACTTGTGACATTACAAATTAGAACAGTTAACAAGATAAAGAACTAAACAATATCTCCCACTCATGACACTCACACTAAACAAGACCCCTTGGTCTAATTATTCCAGGTTTATTATCTGATACACTTCTTTCCTATGCAAAGGAAAATATCCCTCACCAGTTGGTATTAGAGGTAGTGGCATGTAAAAAGCACCATCTGAACGTGATCGATGCTAGGCCCACCTGAGTGGCTCTCATGCTGGTGGCATGTAAAAGCACCCACTACACTCGGAGTGGTTGGCGTTAGGAAGGCTATCCAGCTGTAGAAACACTGCCTGTTGGCGTTAGGAAGGCTATCCAGCTGTAGAAACACTGCCTGATCAGATTGGAGCCTGGTGCAGCTGCTAGCTCACCAGACCTCAGTTAAACCATCCAACCCATGCCAGCATGATGATGATGATAATAATGATGATGACAATGAAATGCTGAGATTGGTAAAGAGATTAATAAACTGGCTGAACAGCTTCACCCATTAGCATTTGGATTATTCTGTCGAATGTAATGCTTATTTATTCACATTGCTTTGAATTAATCATGGCTTATCTTGTAGCTTTGAGATTTTGAGGACGTGATTGCTAATTTTTAGAATGACATTGTAGGGTAGGTGTGAGAGGCTAGATTTGGTCAGTTTGAACTTAAAACAGAACATTTGGTCTAGTTATGGCCAGTTTAAATGCTAAAGGATTAATGGGTTATCTCAGTCCGTCCATCTATTCATTCATTCATTCATCCATCCATCCATTTTCTCGTCCCATTGTTCCTGGAAGAGTTATTGGGGTAGTCTTCAGGCATCTTCTCCATCAGGTCCCATCACATGATTCATTATTTTCAAAATTAATTGAAACAAAGGAAGTATATTTCAAAAGAAATATGCTAACGAAAAGGGTTCAGCTGTTTTTTTTTTTTAGTAAATGCTTCATTTCAGGGTTTTCTTTTTCTTAATAAAAAAAACTAATAATAATAATAAAAAAACCAATACAATTTGGTCTTCCTCAAAATATGAAGATATTTTCTTCCTTAAAATCATCATACATTCATTCTGAATTATGGCACAAAAGTTAACACTCTCCAGGTGGGCAATAAACATTTTATAAATGACAGTAATATCAGAAGCCTGTTCAATCAAGTTTAATACACACACACACACACACACAGTTAGCTAACTTCTCTGTTATAATATTGAATAACACTAAGATATTAATTGATAAAGCCAACCAAGCCTTATGAGTGGATTTGGTAGATATTAACTGAAAGAAACCCATTGCGTGTCTATATATATATATATATATATATATATATATATAATATATATATATATATAGTTGTGTATGTGTGTAGTGTATGCGTCCCTGACATCACATGATAGTTGTTAATAAGTGTTACTATCATGCAAGCAACTTCCTTTGTTTCCAATTTTCCAAAACAAATCTGATCATGGGGAAATATTACCTTACTTGGAAATAGGCGAGGGTTGGTGACAAGAATGGCATCCACCCATAGAAAAGCTGCCTGAACAAATTCCATCCAACCCATGGAGCATGCAAAAGTGGACATTAAAACAATCATGATGATTATGTGTTTCTGTCTTATCATGACCCTCAGCAAAACGAAACAGACTTCATAGACGAAGAGATCAATATCATAAATTGATATTCAGTAGCAGGAATTTTGTGTTCTGAGAAGATACTTTTAATTCTCCTAAAAAAATAGGAGCCAAATAGTAACAGAAAGGGACACTTGCAATAGACTGCCAACATTATATTGGGTGGGTGAGATTTACCAAAACAACTTAGTACTACAAAAACAAATGTTAAATGAAGGGTCTAATAATAACCTTTGTAATTTTTGAGCAATGGCTAAAATCTGTTTCATCTCAAGCCTCAGTATTCAGAGGCTGGAAACAAGAAAGACATTTAATAATCAAACAGTTTTATGTATCAATCAAATACCAGTGTTTGTACCATGTAGACAGCTGACACCTACTTGAAAATTTTTTTGGACATAAAAATGATATTATTATTTTCATTATAAAGCAGCAAGCTTGGCAGAACCATCAGCACACCAGACAAAATGCTTGGCAGCATGTTGGCCAGCTTTATGCTCTGAGTTCAAATGCTGTCATAGTTAACTTTGCCTTTCATTTTTCAGGGTTGATACAATAAGTACTGGGGGGTCAATATAATTGACTTCTCCCTCCCTTCAAAAACTGCTATCCCTATGCTAAAATTTAAAATCGTCATCATTATTATTATTATTGTTATCATTATTATCTTTTTCTACTCTAGGCACAAGGCCCAAAATTTTTGGGGAAGAGAACAGTCGATTAGATCAACCCCAGTATGCAGGATGAAAGGCAAAGTCAATCATGGAGGAATTTGAACTCAGAACATAAAGATGGACGAAATACTGCTAAGCATTTCACTTGGCACACTAACGTTTCTGCCAGATCACCGCCTTAATATTATTATCATTATCATCATTATTATTTACTTATTATAATCATGATTGAAGAAGTAAGCTAGCAGAATAGTTGGTGAATCAGACAAAATGCTCAGTGGGTGACATTTCTTCAAACACTTGATGTTCCAAGCTCAAGTTCTACTGATATCAACTTTACCTCTCATAATTGCAAGATCAATAAAATAAAGTACCAGTCAAGTACTGGGGTCGATATAATCAATTAATTCCATCCCCTTAAAATTGCTGGCCTTGTGCTAAAATTGAAGCATTATCATTATTATTATCTATTATTTAAGTGGGAAACAGGCTTCAATGTATAAAGTTTCCCTTCAATGTAGTAGCCTTTTTAAAAGCAAACCTTTTTAAAGATAACCACACCCTTTAAATATTAAACTTTACCTACTAAAGATGGTTATGGCAAGAATTCTATTTAAATGTAGTTTAATCATTTCACTACCCTGTTTCTGTTGAAAGTTGAAATACATCTGTCTTATTTCAATTAATTTTTCAAAACAATGAAGAATTTGGTAAAACAACTTTGTTGTTATTAAACAGGTGTTGGAACATAAATTAACCTTTTAGCATCCAGATTACTCTGTCAACTGTAATGCTTGTTTATTCACATTGTTTTGAATTAATCATGGATTATCTTGTAGTTTTGAGATTTCAAAGACATAATTATTTATTTCAAGAATGACATTGTAGGGTAATTTGAGAGGTTGAATCTGGCTGGTTTGAACATAAAACAAATAGAATATTATTGCTAGACATGACCAGTTTAAATGCTAAAGAGTTAAAGATAACTAAGTTTTGGTGAAATTTAGATAACTTTAAAATAGGTAATTTGTACCATAACAAAATAGTCTCAGGCTAGTTGGTATCAAAAAGGTTCAAACAAACCAGCAAACTGGATATCTTAACTCGTGGGGTATCTAATTTAACAAGAAAATATGCCAAAAGAACATTTGTATATTGGCTCAGGTTCCCAAGAACAATTATATCTTAGTTGTAGCACATGGCTAAACATCTGATGTAAACACACAGACAGACTTGTTTTATTCTGCTATTTGTTTTAACAAAAGAGAATATTTAAAAAAGAAAAAGAATTATTGAATTGTAGATGAATATCTACATTTGTACAACAGTGCTTTAACTCTAGACTATGTTATAAGGAAATTATATACTTGGACTTGACAAAGAAGTCAAGACTTATCTAAACGAATTTTGTAATAATGGTGCACAAACCCAATAAGTGTTACACCTGTTTGGATTAAAGAAAGACAACATTCATTGGAAGAACAGAAACAGATACGATTAAGCAGAATTTAAGTATCATATCAGTATCTTTCTAAGTGAGTGAAAGTAACAAGAATTGGCACCAAACTGATAAAAATACTCAAAAGTAGATAGATTTACAGAATTTACAAGTCGAAACTTTTATGATTTATTTGTCTGCTGTTTGAAGATAAAAAGATAATCAAATACATGGAATGCTTAAAGCAACAACAAACTTTGCTACACCCATTTCTTTCCACATTGAACCTTATACCACTTTTATATTTGGCCCTTTCGCTGTTCAAAGTCATTAAACTATTTCAAGGTTGATACATGCCTCCTCTTGCAGTCTACCCTCTACACACTTCACTTCATTTCCTACAAGCAATTTCAAATGAATCCTATTTACATCTCATGATAATGTACAGATCATTTTTAGAGGAGAAGTGATTGGGATAAAGCAAAGCTTTTGTGACATAGATCAAGCGAAATAACCTAAACTAGGAATCAAAACTCAATAGAATCACCACTATACTTCATTAGAGACAATAACCATTATATAAGGAAGAATGTAATGCAAGGGAAATAAGAAGACAAAACCAATGAAGGGTTGAAAAGCAGGTGACATTAACTACTACCATTGGTAGAATATACAATGTAATTATTAAGGTGCTAGACCACTGGACCACATTGTCAGATGGTCAGAGTTTGCTTATTTCATCAGTCAGTCTGAGTGCTTAACAGTTGGATGAATAGACACAGATATGGCTGCATAGTTAAGAAGTTCACTTCCCACAAGGTACAATTGGGTCATACTATGGTAGAAGGGTCTTCTACTATAGTTCAGAGCTGACCAAAGCCTTGGAAGTGGGTAGCTAGAAACTGAAAGCCATGCACGCACGCACATGTATGTGTGAGTGTATGTACATGTTTGTCCTTGCTTTGACATCACTGTCATACAAGCAGTGTCATTCACTTCCAATATTCTGTGAAAACATGTCTGACCATGCAGAAATATTACCTTGCTTGGAAATAGGTGAATATTGGTGACAAGAACATCTGGCTATAGAAAGTCTGCCTCCATAAACTCCATCCCACCCTTGTAGACAAATGATGGTAATGAAATTGTAAAACAAAAATACTACAACACTAAACTTTTCTATTATTTGATACAGAGTACCACTGAGTATTGATAATTTTAAGCAGTTAAACTAGATGAGGGTGCCAGCTCTCCATTGTAGATTCTTCTTGATCTCTGTCCATGGGGGTTCTGTATACTTAATACAATCACGTGAAGCTAAAAGACGTAGAGCGACTCATTTCACACCTCATATGTGTAGAACAAAGGAGATATCAGGTAGTGTTACCTGCTTAACCCATTTTAATTCACTGTCCTTGTTTGAGAACACTTGTATTTGGTTTGTTTACTGCAATAAAGGTTAAACTCAATGCTTTCGTATATTTGTTATCCCTATTTATATAACTATCTTCAAAATTTCGACAGGGTTAACCTGGGTTAGAATGAGTTAAGAGACAGAGTATATTTAATTTTAGAGAAGTAGTAACTGACAGATCTACAAGTAGGCAGCTTTGTTTATCAAATTAAAAAGTTTTTCTGATATCAGAGGCACTAATTCTGAAGTTCCATCCAGGCAAAAGACACTGGCATAAGACTTAGAAGAGGCCTCTGTTGAATATGGTTCTGCAAAGCCATCGAATCAGTGGTAGCACAAAAGGTAATAATATTCTTTTCTACTGTAGGCACAAGGCTCGAAATTTTGGGGGAGGAGGCCAGTGGATTAGATCGACACCCAGTACTCAACTGGTACTTAATTTATCGACTCCAAAAGGATGAAAGGCAAAGTCAACCTCGGAGGAATTTGAACTCAGAATATAAAGACAGATGAAATACTACTAAGCATTTTTCCCGGAGTGCTAACGTTTCACAAAAGGTGATAATATTGACACATGCATATACATGTATGTGCATACATTCATATTATTTTCTTTTATCTTCTTTTATGTTTCAGCCATTGAACTGTGGCCATGCTGGAGTTTTATTCAAATTGATCCTAGCACTTCTTTCAAGTCTGGTACTTATTCTAACAGTCTATTTTGCTGAACTGCTCATTTAAAGAGACATAAACAAACCAATACCTGTTGACAAGCAGAAGAGTACAAACACACACACACACACATACTGTTAAAAAAGCTGAAGCTGAAAAGGAAAACAACTCAAGCAGCACTTGCTGCAACAATTTGTGCAAATCTTTTTTATTTTATTTAAGCTTTGCAGGCAGAATGTGGCTATCAATAATACAATACAGAGACACTCATAATTTATAGGAAATAACTTAGTATTAGAAACACAGCTTCCACAGAAATGAAGACATATTCCTAGAATTATAGTTTAGTTTTATTAGTTCTTAGTTTCCATAAGAATATTTAAACCTTTAGTATTCAGATTATTCTATCAAATGTATTTTTTTGACATGTTTCAGTCATTTGACTGTGGTCATGCTGGAGCAACACCTTTATTTGAAAAAAATCAACCCCAGCACTTACTCTTTCTAGGCCTAGTACTTACACCATCAGTCTCGTTTGGCGAATCGCTAAGTTTCAGGGACATAAACACACCAACATCGGTTGTAAAGTGATGAGGAAGAGGGTCAAACACAGGCAGACACATATAAATATATATATATATAAAAAGCACCATCAAGATGTGGCTGATGCCAGCACTGCTTTGACTGGTGGTCCATGACAGTGGCACGTAAAAAGCACCAACCGATCATGGCCGTTGCCAGCATCCTGTGGCCCCTGTGCTAGTGGCATGTAAAAAGCACCCACTACACACATGGAGTGGTTGGCGTTAGGAAGGGTATCCAGCTGTAGAAACACTGCCAGATCAGACTGGAGCCTGGTGCAGCCTCCTGGCTTCCCAGACCCTGGTCAAACCGTCCAACCCATGCTAGCATGGAAAACGGACGTTAAACGATGATGATATATGTCGATTTCCAAATGTGGTCAAAGCCAGGCCCCTGTGCTGGTGGAACATAAAATGCTCCATCTGAATGTGGTCGATGCCAGTGCCGCCTGACTGGCTCCCATGCGGGTGGCACATAAAAAGCACCCACCACACTCTCAGAGTGGTTGGTGCTAGGAAGGTCATCCAGGTGTAGAAACTTTGCCAGATCAGATTGGAGCCTGGCGCAGCCTACTGGCTTGCCAGCCCTCAGTCAAACCGTCCAACCCATGCCAGCATGGAAAACGGATATTAAACGATGATGATTATATATATATATATATTGTTGTTTGTTCCTTCTCAAGCCATGCCTGGCTCATAGGGCCGGTTTCCATGGTGTATAGGTTCCCCACCTTGATGGGATGCCGGTCCGTCGCAGGTGAGCTGCAAGATGCAGGAGGAAAGAGTGAGAGAAAGTTGTGGCGAAAGTGTCAGCAGAAGTTCGCCATTACCTTCTGCCGGAGCCGCATGGAACTTAGGTGTTTCACTCATAAACACACACATCGCCCAGTCTGAGATTCGAATCTGCAATCCCCCAAACACGAGTCCGCTGTTCTAACCACTGGGCCACGTGCTTCCACACACACACACACACACAAACACATATACATACATATACACTATATATATATACATACATATGTACACATGCATACACACACACACACACATACATACATATACGCACAAACATATACATATACACACACACATATACAACGGACTTCTTTCAGTTTCCGTCTACCAAATCTACTTATGAGGCTTTGGTCAGTCCGAGGCTGTAGTAGAAGACACTTGCCCAAGGTGCCATGCAGTGGGACTGAACCCAGAACCATGTGGTTGGGAAGCATTCTACTTATCACGCAGCCACTTCTTTGCCTGATTTAAATGTTAAAGGACTGAAGACCATTAAAAAAGGAAAACAGTAGGGAGGAAAAGAGGCAATTTTAAATAATTTTTCTTCCACAAAATTTCTTTTGCAACTTCTGCAATTTTCACCTCAAAACAAAGGAAAGAAATGATGTGACCAAAACATTAAAAAGAGAACAGTTTAAGGAGTGTGGAGAGAGGGAGAGGAGGTGGTGGAATAGAAGGAGAGGAGGACAGAGGAAGAGGAGGAGGGGAGAGAGATGAGTGAAAGAGAAAGTGGGAGTTAGTGAGAGAGAAAGGTGAGGAGCTAGACAGAAGGAAGGAAACAGTGCGTGTGTGTGTGGGTTCTTGCAATCAAGAAAGAATTGGATTCATGCCAATTCCTATGTTTGTAGAAGTGACCAAGAATGTGTAAATATGCGCAGTATTTGTCAAAAACATTTTAGAAATTAATATTCAAGAATCCTGCACAATGATAACAAAGTATCAAGGTCTAAGAAATTAGGTTTGGCTCCAGTTCTTTATTAAGAAGTGGATTAAAAAATAAATAAAACTACCAAATACACAAAACTGAGAATAGCTAGATCCTTCTCTATCTTTAAAGATTGCAAGCATAAGGATGGCTGTGTGGTTTTGGGTTCAATCCCAAATGACATGAAAGCCTGCCATGTGTGTGTCCGTGTTTCCCCTGCATACTAATTGACAATTGGTGTTGGTTAGTTTATGTCCCTGTAACTTAACAGTTTGGCATCAAGCCATCTCCAATACTGCATCCACCCACTCATCTGCGTGGAGTCTTGCCTTGTAGGTTACTTGGTGACCTTACTGGTGCTGGTGTCCTCTGTAAAATGTCTGGCAACAGGAAGGGTATTCAATCACAGAAACCATGCCAAAAGACACAGAAGCTTAACACAGTCCTCTGGTTTGGTGGATCCTGTTGAACATGGTTCTGGGTTCGGTTCCACAGTTTTGCACCTTAGGCAAGTGTCTTCTACTATAGCCTCAGGTTGACCAAAGCCTTGTGAATGGATTTGGTAGACGGAAACTGAAAGCAGCTCATCACACGTGCGCGCATGTGTCTGTCCCCCACCACCACTTGACAACCAGTGTTGGTGCATTTACATCCCTCCAACTTAGTGGTTCAGCAAAAGAGACTGACAGAATAAGTACCAGGCTTTACAAAAACAAATAAGTACTGGGGGTCAATTCATTAGACCAAAATTATTGAAGGTGGTGCCCCAGAAATGGCCATAGTCTAATGACCACACAAGTAAAAAATAAATGTGAGACAGACAGACAGACAGACAAATACACACACACGTGTGTGTGTGTGTGTAAAATAATGTCTCTCAAGCAACTGTAAGAAACATATGATGTCGAAACCAACCTTCAGCAAGGATTCTTTCTCGTATATGAGACAGTGTGGACAGTCAACATAATTATGCTGTAACTATTTTACAGAAAGTCCTTCCTGAGACTAACCAATTAATCTTGATGTTGGAGTAAAACCAATTTTTTTATTCAAGTGACCTCAAAATAAACAAAGTTATGGCTTGCCTAAAAGCCTAAAAGTGCTTTTGCTTGATGGAGAATCACATTAACAAATGTCTTTGAAGGTTAGTCAACAATCAGATTAGCTACATGTAGTGGGTGGTTGGTTGGGTGCAGCCAACTGTAACATCAATACCTTTCCTGAGGAGATAAGTGGCAGTTACTCTGCAGCATTTAATCACTTTAGGAAGTTAGGAGATCACTGCAGTCGACTTAACTCCCATCCTTCCTTAAATTTTATTTTTTTTTTTTAAATGACAATTCAATTTGTTCTACCATAATCCTTCTAGGATTTCAAAGTTAACTTCTTTATCAATTCCACTATAAAACATTACTTTATCAAACACCATTGTTATTTTGCTATTTAATCGTTTTACATTATTTTTTTTCTCATAGGTGCAGGCATGGTTGTATGCTAAGACATTGGCTTCCAACCCACATGGTTCCAAGTTCAGTCTCACTGCATAACACCTTGGGTAAGCATCTTCTATATATATATATATATATACACACACACACATATATACATACAAATATATATGTCTGTTCACCACCACCACCACCTGACAACTGGTGTTGGTGTGTTTGTGTCCCTGTAACTAAATAGTTCAGTAAAAAAACTGACAAAATAAGTACCAGGCTTAAAAACTTAGGTCCTGGAGATGATCCCGTCAATTAAAAGTTCTTCAAGGCAGTACCCCAGAATGGCCACAGTCTAATGACTAAAATAAGTAAAAGAGAAAGATATACCTTGTCCCACTTTTTCCTATTAGAAGTAGGTGCTTTATTCTGTGATTAATTTTTTCACCTTCCCTTAGGTGTTTGTTTGCTTTTTTTTTTAACACACAAAGCACGATGGGCCACAATTGTGGCTGTCAGGCACAGGTTGACAGGCCATAATCATGGCCCAAATAGATGCATTTAATTTATGGGCATTTGTTGGGGTCTAATGTCACTCAAACACTCCAATACCTCTCCAGAATGCAAGAGGACTAATAGTTGAACACACGACTTTTCAGATGATGTAAAACTTGCCATCATTATATACTAAGAAGATATTTTAACTATTTTTTGTTTTTTATGTGTGCATGATAGTCTCATTTTTATAAAATGTGCTCAACATTCCATGTTATGTAAGTTCAAATCCCAGCACTTTATGGGTTAATGGTTTAATCAGAGAAGAACAATGATATGATACTCTCCATGGCATCTATGACTGTGAAGGTAGTGAAAGGAGATGATATCTTCTAATTAAGGACCTGGATTCAATATTTACAACAGAGTGGACTCCACTGATGACCCTCAAGGGCTGGGTAATTGCGTTAAAGGAAGACGAAGGATCAAATCTACCATCCAACATCAGGAACAGTCCCTCTTAACACTATCATTACCATTCTTCTAATGAAATGCACTGCCTTTGTTTCAATTCATTTAAAAAATAATAAAGAATTTAATGAAATAATTATCATTATTAATCTGTTGTTTGGAACATAATTTAACAGAAATTTTAATGGAAGCTTTGATTTAGATTACTTGAAAACAAGATGTCCGTGTCATAGAACCTGGGGTAGTCTCAAGCACATTGGCATCAAGAGGGGGTTAATGGTATAAATATACTTAGTAAATATGAAACACAGAAAAATATGAAAATCTCCAACTTCATATTAAAAGTATACTTCACACTTGGAGGAGTGTACTCACATTTAGAAATGTGTAAATATAATGTTCAAAAATTACAATTTTATTTACATTGTAAACAGAGACTACTTCAGTGATACCTAGTTATGAATAGGGATTTAGTCCAAAAGTGGCTTTAAAATAGATCTTCCACAAAATGTCAAATATCTAAATCTTGCTAAGAAATAAGCATCAAGTTTGCTGCCTCTCGAGCAGCTTTTCAGCTAGCTCCTGTGGAGGGCTCTTCATTGGGCCTTGGGCTCAACAATGACACTTCATGCATTGAGTATATATTAAATTTTATTAAACTTGACCAATAATTTGTCAACTTGGAACTTATTGCAAAGCTGCATGTTAAACAACATTTTTTGTCTTCCCATTCGGCAGGGTCAGTACAATTTTTTTTTTTATCTAACCGCTTTCTTTCTCTCTCTCTTTTTCTGTTGATTGTTTTCAACCATCACCAGTACCATTGCCACCACAACTGCCATACACACACCATTCAGACTTCTCACGCCACCACCATCAATACTTTTGACTTCACTGCCTTCCCCTCCACAACCATCACCACTGTCTTTCACATCACTTACTATCACCACCATCCTTGACTACCTCAGCTGCCACCACCACCACCACCACCTCTATCACAACTACAGCTCATACTATTACTATCACCCAGTAATAGATAGAGGGCAGTAGTAGATTGTCAATCTACTACTGCCCTCACTGTCTCTATGCCTACTATTACTCTCACCGCAACATGAAGAATAGTAGAAGTGTCATTGAATAGTGAGGGGGGGGGTTCAAAGTGTGACACACTGACACACAGAAATTCATTTTGGCATTTTTATTATAGAATTGCCATTTTTATGACTCCCAGACACCCATATTTTACTGACAATAAGGTAGTTCCTGGACATTTCTGTCTCATGTTCCAGGACTTCTAGCATTGGTTGCCTGGTTTCCATAGCATCTTAAGTGGCAGAGGTCAATCACAACATTCCCCACTGAACTGGACACCAGTTCATCACAGGGAGATTCATTTACAGCAAAGTGAGCTGGAGCAACATGAAGTAAAGTGTTTTGCTCAAGAACACAATGCATTGCTTGGTCCAGGAATTGAAATCATGACCTTACAATCATGAGGGCAACACCCTAACCATTAGGCCATGTACCTTTGCTTACTGACAATATTATTAGAAGGCAACTGATGAAGGTAAAATTCAACAACAATTGCAATCTTAAAGATAAATTAAATTAGCATATTAAATCATTACTCATTAATTAAATTCCAAAGTAGAAAATATTTTTAAAAAAAAGCCACAGCTAGAAATTCTATATAAAACAATTTGTTTAGAAAACATTAATTTGCTCCTCTGAAATGTTTCTAAGTAAAATGTGAAGATAATAAACAGCAATTTATGAAATGATGGATGGGTCTATTTCATCTCTTTTTTTCTGATTTGCTGCTGGTGAAGTGATAGTAAACTGAGAAGGATTCATAACAGCAAAATAATTCATAGACTTTAAGCAGTTGCAAGTAAACAGATGCTCATTCTATGAGAAGAAGCAAAATTCTGATGACAGGGAAATTTGTTTAATAACGGTACAATTCATCAACCCCATTTTAACATCTACTTTTCTATGCTTCCATGGATTGAATGGACTTTAATGTAACAGAGTTTCTACAGCTGGATGCCCTTCCAGTTGCCAACCCTCGCCTGTTTTCAAGCGAGGTAATATTTCCCCACGCTCATACATGTTTTTGCAGCAGACTGGAAATGAAAGAATGACGCTGTTTGTATGACAGTGGAACTCATTTACAACTACCATACAAAGAGACACAAACAGTCATACACAGACAAAAGACAGGTTTCTTTCAGCTTCATCCAACAAATCCACTCCCAAGACTTTAACCAGCCCAGGGCTATGATAACAATACTTCCTCAAGATGCTACACAGTGGGATTGAACCTAAAACTGTAGGGTAGAGAAGCAAATATCATAACCACACACCAACAGCCGCACAATTATTATCAGAAATTAATATATTCTTTTATTCTTTCTATTATTTGTTTCAATCATTTGACTGTGGCCATGCTGGAGCATCACCTATAGTCAAACAAATCGACCCTCGGACTTATTCTTTGTAAACCTAGTACTTATTCTATCAGTTTCTTTTGCCAAACTGCAAAGTTACAGGGATGTAAACACACCAACATCGGTTGTCAAGCAATAGTGGAGGGACAAACACACACACACAAATATATATATATATATATACACACACACACACACGATGGGCTTCTTTCAGTTTCCATCTACCAAATCCATTCTCAAGGCTTTGGCCAGCCTGAGGCTACAGAAGACACTTGACCATGGTGCAATGCAGTGGGACTGAACCTCGAACCATGTCGTTGGGAAGCAAGCTTCTTACCACACAACCACTCCTGCCTGACAAATGAATCAACACAGAAGCAAGAAACCAATTCTAAAACCATCATCGCCGTCGTCGTCACAAGTGCATAATGATTTAGTTGTTATATCTATCTCCTACGTTAAAATCCATTCATCAAATCAGATTTATTTAGGCAAGTCAAAAATTTGATAATTTATCATGTTACGTATTATCAACACATCAAGTTTAACCAGTGTATAACTTTATGTAAAGCATAATATATTCAGCGCAATCAAAATTTACTATTTAAAATAAACGAGGAAATATATTACTTGTAGCACATAAAATATCTGCACCATTAGTAATACATATAAATATTGTTACGTAGCTATCAAGTGCCATTGTTGAAATAATATCACACAAAGAGTTGAAGTGCTATGTCCTTTGTCTTTACTTAGTAATTATATTTCATATATATATATATATATAATTCACACAATACTCTAATTCTTTATGATGGAAACTATTAATATATATGTTAACTATATATAAACAAATGATAGATAATTATTATTTAAATGCCTGCATTAATTTGCATCGATTTTCCAAGAATTTCTTTTCTCCTTTCTCTAAAGGAGAACCACGTCACCGAAGCTAAACCACACAACTATTATATTCTGCTTGTTTCAGTCACTGGACTGTGGCCATGCTGGGGCACCACCTAGAAAGTTTTACTCAAACAAATTGATCCTAAAACTTGCTTTTTGTTTTTTAAATCACAGTATTTTTTCTATTGGTCTCTTTTGCCAAACTGCAAGGTTACAGGGTCATAAACAAACCAACAGCGATTATCAATTGATGGGGAGGACAAACACAAAGGCACATGTATGCACACACACACACAGCCTCAGGCTGCATGGCAACTTCACTAGTGATGGTGGAATAAAAAATAAAAAAAGCACAGTGGTTGACATTAGGAAGAGCATCCAGCAGGAGAAACCATGGAGCATAATGCAGTCCTTGGACCCACTGAATCCTGTAAAACCCTCCAACCCATGTCAGCTAGGAACAAAGATATTAAATGGTGGTGGTGGTGATGGTGGTGTTGATGGTGGCAGTGATAATCTTGAGTTTCCTTTTGTGTCACTTTTTTGGCGGCAGTGGCAGTGAGGTTTTATGTGATATACAGATATTAAAAAATACCCAGCCAAATGTTTACAAGCTTGAACTCGAAATATCTGTGCTTGATACCAGATTTATTTAGCACCAGTATTGTTGAAGGTGTTTTTTAAACACAGCACCATGCAACTTGCAATCTTAGATGAAACCTCAACTCTTAAATTACTTACTGCAGGACTTGCAAGTGAAGGAAAAGATTCATATAAGAGCAATATAAATGGTAGCACTGTCAACTTTCACAAATACAAAGGAAAGCAAATGAAAGAGACAACAAATTCATAGTGACTACCAACATACTCCCTCTTATCCCGCCCCTCTCTCTCTCTCTCTCTCTGAATAATTTTGCACCTGGCCAGCAAATCTTTCTCATGTATGTTACAGATTTTAATCAATAATCGAGAACAGCCTCTACCGACTCTTTAGCTTCCCTCTGTAGCTTTCTTTTTATTTTAAACATAATATTATATGTCCCTGCTATAAATATAACACTGAATTATAGATATGTATTTCTTCTATTGTCATATGATCTCAAATCATTCTTATGTACTTTTTCAATCATACTATTTTGTTCCATCATGCATATATAAATGTACAAGAGTGCAGGAGAGAGAGCGTGTGTGTGTTTGTGTGTATAAGTGTGTGTGCAGATAAATAGCTTGTAAGTTATGGAAGCACATACATGCAATATATTGCACTAAAATAGTCTTCCTTCTTGATCATTTTAACATTTCTTCAAAACTTTTAAACAGCATTATATACCAAAACCTTCCTATGTACCTTTTCACTTAGTTTTTGTTTTTTAGTAAAACATTTATTCATATTGTTTTAATCTAATTCCTTCCTTTTAATCTCATGTTTAAAAAAAGAGTAAATCAATATAATTAACACAGCTGTTCAGTTTTATTCCAAAGGAAAAATATTTGGTGACAATATTGAATTCATTAAAGGTGGCAAGCTGGCAGAAACATTAACATGCCGGGTGAAATGTTTAGCGGAATTTCGTCTATCTTTATGTTCTGAGTTCAAATACCACCAAGGCTGACTTTGCCTTTCATTCTTTCGGGGTCAATAAATTAAGTACCAGTTGTGTACTGAGGTCGATCAAATCACCTGACCACCCCCCCCAAAAAAATTGGGGGGGTCTTGTGCATAGAGTAGAAGAGAATACTGAATTCATTTTTCATTCACAAAGTTTTGATATGCTGTTCCTTTTTTTTTTGTTTTGTTTTTTTACCTAAACTGATAATATCTCACTAATCAAGTCTTCCCCTACCTTAACCAGTTCTTCATCACCTCCAATATTGTTGATGTGGCTCTTTATACATTAAGTAAATCTAACTAAGATGTATTATTAAAAAATATAGCAGGAATAACAGAATCATAGTGTGTGGGGAGAGAAAGAAAGGAAAAATCAAATGTACCACTTCTATCATCCATATTCATGATTTCAAGATACTTCAGTGTCCAATAAATGCTGTCTTGCTGAATGTAATTTGGCATACCTGATAATATTGACGAAGCTATGCTGAGAATTTCCAAGTCTTACAAGAACAAACACTAATGTTTAACTTTTACCTATTCATAGAATTATTTGTTTATATTTCTGGAAGGAATTATTACTAAAGTAAGTACAGATTTTATCATTTGTGTTTATATTTGAAATTAGAACATTCTGATTGGGACAACTTTCACTTTCTCTCTCTCTCTCTCTCTCTCTCTCTCTCGCCCCCCCCCCCCACACACAATCATCATCATCATCTCGCTCTAGGATTTAACCTGTGAAACTGTTTACAATCTATAGCAGTGATTCTCAACCTTTTTAATATCCAGGCCAGATCCAAAACCTTCATGTTTTTTAGGAGGCTGCACCAATATTGAAAGGGGGAAGCCCGTTGGGGACTGCCAGAAGGATGCTTGAGAGCCGCAGTGCAGAACTACTGATCTACAGGGTTTATCATCGACATTACATATTTTAACACCCACTTTCATCATGAACAAACATGTTTTTTCCACAAAATATTGGAAATGAATGACACTATATGGCCAATTCATTTACAACAATCACATGATGCCAAGGAGGTAAAACACACACAGGCATATATGATAGGCTTCTTTCAGTTTCTGTCTTCCAAACCTATTCACAAGACTTTGGTCAACCTGGGGCTGTAGTAGAAGACATTTGCTCAAGGTAACATTTGTCATGAAACAGAAAACCATATGGCTGAGAAGCAGACTTCTTACCACACAGCCACTCCTTATTTCTATACTAAGCATGATGAAAGAACACAATTACCAATTACCCTTCTTTGTCACACAGTGAAGCTTTGTGGCCAAGTGGTTATGGAGCTGCATTCACAACCACTTGATCGTGGTTTCAATTCCTGGTCTGAACATTGCCTTGTGTTCTTCAGTAAGAACACTTTATTTCATGCTGCTCCAGTCACATGGTGGTAGAAGATTGAGCATGATGTGTCCAGATGTGGCCAATCAGTCCGATGCGCGCTTAGAAGGCTCTGCTATAAGTCAGACAGTGATTGTCTGTTGGGGCTAAAAGCAAGGAGTTAGCTCTGGGTAATCCTGTTCTGTTCATAAAATGTAGTACACCTCTGCTGGTGCAGCCTTATCAGAGAGGGCAGTCTTGTGCTTGCCTTTCCCAGGTGTTAGAATTTATCTCAAAGCTCTTCAATAAGGCTTTAAATGTGTCCTTGAAGCACTTTTTATGTCCACATATCAAACCAAAGGGGAAAAATGTATACCCATTTTAAGAATTTGGGGATAATATAATACTAGAAGCATGTACAGACTTATCACACCACTCCACAGATCATCATCATCAATCATTTAACATCCGCTTTCCATGCTGGCATGGGTTGGACAGTTTGACTGAGGACTGGCAAGCCAGGAGGCGGTACCTGGCTCCAATCTGATCTGGCAGACTTTCTACAGCTGGATGTCCTTCCTAACACCAACCACTTTGAGAGTGTAGTGGGTGCTTTTACATGCCACTGGCACGAGGGCTAGTCACACGATACTGGCAATGGCCATGCTCAAATGGTACTTTTTAAGTGCCACCTGCACAGGAGCCAGTCCAGCGGCACTAGCAACAACCTCGCTCAACTGTTTTTTCACGTGCCAGTAAGGCAACACTGGTAATGATCACGCTCGAATGTTGCTTTTTATGTGCCACCAGCACAGGAGTCAGTCAGTGGCCCTGGCAACAATCATGCTTGGATGGTGCTCTTAGCGTTCCACTAGCACGGATGCCAGTCATGTGGTGCTGTCATCGGCGACATTGGCAAATTTGATTTCGATTTCACTTGCCTCAACAGGTCTTCGCAAGTAGAGTTTAGTGTCCAATGTCCAATGAAAGAAAGGTACGCATAGGCCAGGGGTTATGGTCTTCTCAAGCACAGCATATTTCCAAAGGTCTCAGTCACTAGTCATTGCCTCGGTGAGGCCTAATGTTCAAAAGTCGTGCTTCACCACCTCATCCCATGTCTTCCTGGGTCTACCTCTTCCACAGGTTCCCTCAACCACTAGGGTATGACAGTTTCTAAGTGAATGATAAAATATATCCAAAACAAATGATAATGAATCATCTCTTGTCATTACAGAGGGGTTGATAAAGGTGATTTGATAAACCTGTCGTAAGCTACAGTGTGTGACAGGAAAATCTCTCATATTTTGGTGTAGCACTAATGAAATTAGGCAGGTGGTAATGATGTCTTCATGTAATTAGTATTATACCTTCCCCACTGTCCACCTTTATGGATTAAACCAGGGTATGCAGTGAATTTGCTGTTGAGATGTTTATTAAGAATGGTGAATTTGAGAGGCTTTTTTTTCTGCCTTCATGCTTTGTTTGATTAGAAAGGAAAGTAACAATGAAATAAGCCTATACATATAATCTATGTGACCTTATATGGGATGGTGTTTTTATTATGGACAAAATTTATAGAGCAATGAGAACTTGTTAAACCCTCTTCTGGTCAATATGGTTATCTTTAAGAAAGTGTTTATTTAAACTGCTGTAACAATGATGCTATTTGCAATAAAGATTTTGGTGTAAGCAGAAATAGCAAAGCAGAAGTAAATTAGGGAATAAAAACACAACTTGTAAACAAAAGAAAAAAAAAAAGAACAGAGAGAAGCATGAGATCAATAGAATAATCTACATTATATATTAAGTTTTAATTGTTACAGAGAGAAATAAATTATGTAAACATAAATATAATTGGCAGTAACAGATTAAGCCGTATATTCCTGAACATTCCAAATATGACCAAAAAAAAAAATCAAAATTGGAAGTTTTCTTTATCTACAGTTTGATGATAACTGGCCAAAACTTTGAAGTCACTAGTAATACTTTTCTTGTAAAAGAATAGTTTATACTTAACTAAATGTATTGAGTAATCCTTCAATTTAACATGAGAAATACTGGAGAGTTGGAGTGACAATGATGAGAACCTACATTTAAAGATGGTAACAGTAAATAGGGGAAGAGGTGATCATAGTGAACATGATTTGGAAAAACTCAGCTGTGTGTTTTGAGCAAAGATGATAGACAAATTGAAGAATAAAACAGTTACATTAATTACATTTGACGGATATTGGTCCTCACCTTGTTTGTTGTTAACACAATGTTTTGGCTGATATACCCTCCAGCCTTCATCAGGTGTCTTGGGGAAATTTTGAACCTGGGTTCTCATTCCCAAGGTATTTTTCGATATTATCATTATTATTATTATTATTAAGGTCACTGCCTGGAATCAAACTCGGAATCTTGGGGTTAGTAGCCTGTGCTCTTAACCACTATACTATATGCACACGGGCATATGGCAGTGCCCTGAACAACAACAACAGCAGCAACAACAACAACGGAAAATACCTTAGGAATGAGAACCCAGGTTCGAAATTTCCCCCAAGACACCTGATGGAAGCTGGAGGGTATATCAGCCGAAACGTTGTGTTAACAAACAAGATGAGGACAAATATCCATCAAATGTAAATGATTTAAATAATGTATATAATTCCTCATCTCTTAAATATGTAACTGTAAAACAGTTACATTAAAATATATTAAATTTATCATTGACCCAAAAAGTTGCTTTGAGTTTTGGTTACATACAGATATAGTTTTATCACGCTCATTATATGTAAAATTATACACATAAATACACACACACACACACTGCATTCAAATTCTTCCTCATATTTCGAAGAAGTATAAGCACAAGAAAGAATTAATTAAATTATAGAAACCCGATGCATTCAACATTAGTCTAACTAATCTGTACTAATCCAACTTAGCAAATTGATGCCACCCGTTGAAATATTTAGCCTCTGCTTCTATGTAATACTGATATCATCCTTTAAACAAGTGCAGCTAATAATATTACTTATCATGTGAAATCTTAAAATGTAATAATGTCAAAAAAACCTAATTTCAGAAAATCTTTACCAAACATTAACAGATCAGGCATGGGGGCATTCACCATTGTCCCAGGTCCTCCCAGAGCGACCCATCAAGCAGAGTCCCAGTCAGTCTCCATTCTCTGTGAGATACCTTCTACAAAATGTTGTATGCAGTGACTGGGTCAAATCCATCAGGAACCCTCATCCACCAATGGAGGGGGGTGCCTGGACAACAGGATGGGGTTGGATGGTTGTCACCTGAATGGTACAAAGGTGTTAATCTGTTAGGAGTGAAAAAACTCAGTTTAACTTGAGGAGGCCTATTCGGGTAGGGACCTGGAATGTTCTCTCTCTAGGGAGCAGGGAGGGGGGAATACCCATCTGCTGCTGTTGTCTTTGGAGAATAGTAGGGATCCCTAATTTTTAAACTTGTACTCTTATGAAGTAAAAATAAATACACAGGAAGTGGGGGAGAGAGAGAGAGAGAGAGAGAGAGAGAAATGAGAATATCTATCAATCAATAAACACTAAATGCTTTTTTAGGGAGAGAGATAGAAACGGCAAGAGGGAAGCTGAAAAAGGACTTACCGCAATGTCTTGAGAAGGCCTGTGGTTTGATGACAAGGTGACATGTATCACATACGACCAGGTAAAGCTCATCCTTCGTTGGACATAATCCATATAAAGGCATATCTGAAATGGAAAATAAAAATACATATATATATATATATATGTAAAAAGAAAATATCTTATGATAGAAATATTTTGAAAAAAGATTTCTGAACAGAATTTTGAGGAAACTGTATTTGATATTAGAAGATGGGAATAAAATAAATTTTTTGTTATCATATTTCCACTAAAATATATTGTCTCCTTTCAATTAATTTCGAAAATGATGAAGAATTTAGTAAAATCCTCATCATCATTTAAAGTCCACTATTCCATGTTTGCAAGAGTCAGATGAAATTCGTTGAAGCAGTCTTTCAACAGCCAGATGTCTTTCCTGCCACCAACCCATACCTGTTTCCATACAAAGTTAATATTTCCCCCATGGCTAAACATGTTTCATAATGAAGACTACAACCATCAATCACATGATGTCAAAACAAAGGTACACGTATACATATACATGACAGGCTTCTTCCAGTTTCCGTTTACCAAATCCACTCCCAAGTCTATGGTAAAAAGACACTTGTCCAAGGTGCAGCACTGTGGCACCAAATTGAATTTGTCTGTAATCAATTGAAATTATTATTGCTTTAACATCCATTTTTTTCCACAACAGAAATCAGAAACATTTGAAGCGGTTATAACAACAACAGTGTAGTTTTTTTTTTATAAGAATAGCAAAAATATCAAATTTTAAAGAAATAATTATTGAAAACTGAGAAGCAGTGTAATCAAAGTTTAAAAAAAAAAAAGACTAACTGAATGATGCAAAAAAAACAACAAAAAGTGACATTGAATACACAAAAAAATTGTTTGACAAATTAACCAAACTAAATAAAATGACAGATTGGCTAAGTTTCTCATCAAATATTTGTCTGGCCTTATAGATTTTTTTGTTTTTTTTTTTTCTTTCTCAATGTTGCTTTTAGTAAAAAAGCATAGAAAAACTATTTGTAAACTGCTGGAGATGTTAATATAGCACAGCGAAATATTCTACAAAGGAGTGATGGCTATCAAACAAAAAAAAAAAATAATAAACAACTCTTGAATTTCTCTCTGGATCAGAGATTTATTCTATCAGACATGTTAGCTCCATATTATAATAATAACCAATATAAATGTTGGTTGGTTTATTTTCTAGTCACGCATTACATCACAGAGAGAGGAGGAAAGAGAGTTAAACGAGAGAGAGAGAGAGAGAGGAGAGAGAGAGAGAGAGAGAGAGAGAAGAGAGAGAGAGAGAGAGAGAGTTGAAGTAAGAAGGTGCAGGAAGAGTATCTTATAACTTTCTCTTTCTGAATACACAAATTTTTTATGTAATTTTTACAGAAATGTGTTTTTGATGGATTAGGCTGCTTATAAATATTAGAAAAAAAACAACATATATTTATTAAGAAATTTGTTTTATTTAATCTTACTTTAAGGAAACAAATATTTTTCTTTTGAAAATTAGCATTCATTTCATCATTTCGTATAAACACTAAGAAATTTGCTGCAAGTTAAATTATAATTATTGTCTGTATGTATGCCATAGTTGCTGATGTTACCACTCAATGATAAAAGTATACTTCCAAAGTTATCCATTGTATCATAACTAATACTACTGGTGCCATGTAAAAAATATCCAGTACACTCCATAAAGTCATTGGTATCTTTTGGTTATCTCACCCCATTAAAAAAGTGGGTTACCTTCCCACTAAAAAAATTGAGTTTATGTGGTGACAAGAGATTGGATTTAGTTCCTTTTGATTCAATACTTCAACACATTGTTAACGTTTGACCTCCTCAACAGGAATGATATAATTTATTATAAGAATATTAACAGATTCAAGAAGATGCTTAATCTTTTCAGTTTTGCTGTTTATTAATTTTTTTTTTTTTTTTTTATTGAGGGATAAACAAATTGTTTTAGTTGGGGGGAATAACCAAAAGTACTGATATTTTTCATAAAACGGGGAGAGATAACCCAATTTTTTTAATGGGGGTGAGATAACCAAAAAAATACCAAGTCGTTACCATTAGGAAGGGCAACCAGCTGTAGAAACCATGCAAAAACAGGTAATTGGAGCTTGGTGCAACTCTCCGACTTGCCGGCTCCCTCAAACTGTCCAAGCCATGCCAGCATGGAGAACTGACACTAAATGGTGATGATGATGACGACAGAGAAGAGTTATGATTGACCAGTTATTGATGACATTGGAGCATTAACTGACAAAGTTAAGGAATATTCTGGTTGGAGGGTGTGAGGAAAAAAATGAAGTCCCAAACTGAAAATAGAAGTATAGATGGACAAAGTGCATCAAGTGTAAACTATAATCTAAGCTCGAAAGAAAAGGTTGTTTGGTAAGTACTAAAAATAGTATATTTGTATTTTTTTTTTTCCCTATCAGTGCTAACATTCAACAAGAAGTACATTGATGTCAATTCTTGTAAATATAATTTCTAATTCTCATTTAGCTACATTTTAGGTCAGAGATACTCCATTATATGTAATAATTCCCTTCTCCAGTTCTTGTAGCAGCAAGAAAGGAAATAGATTAACATGCAAAAACAGAGACAGGAATTTTAATTATCATAATTATGTCCGAGATTATTGATTATCAAAGGCCAATAAAATACGAGATTTTCATTGTTAACTGAGCAGTTGACTTAAAAGCCAAAGAACCAGTTCCACTACTGGTGTGCAGCCAACAGCATCATTTCTGGAATTATAATGGTGGTGGTTAGGGACAAATAACAAAACCATAATACACTTACTTGGAACTAATACATTGAAAATTATGACAGTATTTTTGTACGTTTGATATTAAATAGAAAGGAAATCAAGCAGAGCAACATTTATAAATGGTAAAATGACGACTACAATTCAAGACAAAATTCATTGTTATTGGATTTCTGTGAGTGAGAAACTAATTATTACTTGTGTTAATTTTGGAAAGAACAACCAGTGACCAAACCTTGCCATTGGTATACATAAATCTTTAACCCTTTAGCATTTAAACTGGCCATATCCGGCCCAAATACTCTACTTGTTTCAAGTTGAAGCTGGCGACAAAACAAGTAGAATAGTTGGGCTCTCTATGCCGGTTTAGATTCCTGATCTGGGGAATGAAACCACAATTTTGCGATCATGAGTGCAACACGCTAACCTCTAGGCCAAACACCTATAAGGAATACCGTTCCAAAAGTATCGAGTCCTTCCTAGGAACCAGCAATAAAAATTCAATAATTTAATATTTATACCAGCCATATCCAGCCCAGATATCCCAACTGTTTTATGTTGAAATTGGCCAGATCCAGCCTCTCATACCAACCCTACAATGTCATTCTAAAAGTAAACATTCACATCATTGAAATCTCAAAGCTGTGACATAATGCCTGATTAATTCCAAACAATGTGAATACAATAAGCATCACATTGGAGAGAGAGAGAGAGAGAGAGAGAGAGAGAGATCTGAATGCTAAAGAGTTAAATATGACTGAACTATGCCAGCCTGGTTAGGTGAACACAACACAGAAAGTGATAAGCTAAGAAAATACACAATGATAATATTTAACCGTCAGAGACCACCTCTTAGTTCCAGGACACAAACTTCCATGTTAATTTATATTCTAAACACTAACATAAATAATGGCAAAGTTATTTTACTAAATTCTTTATCATTTTCAAAATGTATACAAACAAGGGCAGTGCATTTCAACAGAAAGATGGTAACAAAAGAATCAACACAACACCAGATACAGGCATGACTGTGTAGTAAGAAACTTGCTTCCGAACTACATGGTTCAGTCCCATCATGTGGCACCTTTGCCAAGTGGCTACTACTATAATTCCAAGCCAACCAAAATTTTGTGAGTGGATGGAAAGTGGAAGAAGGCAATCGTGTGTGGTGTGTGTGTGTGTGTGTGTGTGAAAGAGAGAGAGAAACCTTTATCTTGATGTTGCATGGTAGCTGTAACTGAATTTCAATGTCACACAAGCCTTGTTATTCATTTCCAACATCCTGTGAAAACATGTCTGGCCATGGAAAAATATTTACCCTAGTTGGAAAAAAGAAGGGCATCCAGCTACAGAAAACCTGCCTCAATAAACTGACCCATGCAAGCATAAGAAAGTGGAAGTTATGATGATGATGACTACAGGGTTTACCTTATGGTGCTATGTTGCCATTATGAAAGTATTTAAATTTCATTAAGGAGCCCATGTATGTCAGTACTGAAGACTAAATGAAAAATATTGCGAAAGAAGAAAACAGAAAGAAGACATTTATTGAAAGTAAGATGGAAATAATGAATGATGTCTAACTTCTTTTGAAAGTTCACGAAGTTGTAGTGAAAGACAAAAACAGAAAATTTTGCAACCAAAAATATAAACCTCCACTGCTGCTAAGTACACCTTTTTTTTTTAATAAAATGTTCACCAAAAATAAAGAGAACAAAAAAAAATAATAATCTTGAGAGTATATTTGCCATTATATTCAAAAACATGTAGCTTTGAAATGGCTTCTGAACCACAGACTAAAAAGAAAAATGGGAAACCACCAAATTAATGGTGACAGTAAATATGTAGTAAAAGACTTTCTGCATTAAATTCTGTTTGGTGTAGCTTCCATCTGGAAAGACTTGAACTTTTCCACAGGTTTTAACCTTTTAAGGAACTATCTTAATGGAGCACAAGTTTCGATTTAATTGCAATCTAATTAACTACCCAAAGCTAAATTATAAGATATTACAGATAAACAATTCCAACTTATTAACTAATTTTTCATTAGTGATTGATATTTCAAACTTCTTGATATTGATTTCTTTGCAGTAATGAAGGCATTAAAATAATTATTAAAATTTAATGTTATCATTAATTTCTTCAAAGAGAGCTTATATGTAATTTTTTTAAATATTAAAATTCATTATTTTTACTTTCGATTTTAAAATATTGCAATTTTAGATATTATAAGGAGGGAAGTTAAATTTTGATGATAAAAATAATCCTTTCTACAAGAGGCACAAGGCCTGAAATTTTAGAGAAGGAGTGTTAATTAAACCAACCCATCATTCAAATGGTGCTTCTTTCATTGACCTCAAAAGAAAGGCAGAGAAGGCCTCAGCAGAATTTCAAGCTAGTGGCATTTCTTCTGGGTTTATATTCTAACAATTCTGCCAGCTTTTCACCTGAATGATGATAAATAATCCTTTCTACTATACGTACAAGGGAATGAGTCACTTACATTGACCCTAGGGCTCAACTGGTACTTATTTTATTGACCCTGAAAGGATGAACGGCAAAGTCCACTCGGCAGCATTCAAACTCAAAATGTGAAGATGGGCAAAATGCCACATTCATTTTGCCGCCACAAGCATTTTGCCCAGTGCAAAAATGCCACTAAGCATTTTGCCTGGCGCATTAATGATCCTGACAGCTAATAATAATATTAATAATAATAATATTATTATTACAACAAACATAGTGTTATTGCCATTATCAGTATTTCTTCATATGTTTTATTTGACATTAAGAATAAAGAGAAAATATACACATTCATCCCATAGACTGGTATGACAAAGTCATACTACCATTCTTACTGACTTCAATGAAGAAGAAAAGCAGGAATTGTGATTTTCTGACTTTTTCAGATAGAAACTGAAATAAGCCCATCGTGTGTGTGTGCATACGCGCGCACATGTGCCATGTAAGTAGCATACAGTACATTGTAAAGTGGCTGGCATTAAGAAGGGCATCAAGCCATAGAAACCATGCAAAAAAACAGCAAGTGGAGCTTGGTACTGCCCCCCAGCTTGTCAGCTCCTGTCAAACTGTCCAACCCACACCAGCATGGAAAATGGACATTGAATTATGATATTTATATACATGCACATACGTATGCGCACGTACATATGTGCATGCATGTGTGAATCCTTGTGTCCAAGTCATGACATTATGCAATAGCTGGAAATAAACAACTTATGAATATGTCATTCATTTCTTCTCTTCCATGAAAACATGTCCAGCCATAAAAGAATTATCACTTGGAAACCAGTGAGGGCTGGTGAGGGGGTAAGGCATTTGACCATAGAAGATGTACCTCAACAAATTCCATCTGACCCATGCAACAAGAGAGATGCAAGTCAAAAACCAATCTAAGAGGTACCAAAGACTACCATTTCATTTTCAACAGAGTTTCTATACTGACTAATTTCCTGCTGTTAAATTAGATGGGTGCAGCTGTGGCATTAATGCTTTTACCCAAGAGCATTATACTAATTCATATGCTATATACATTATGGCACACCCACAAGGGAACTGGTTTTGGTACCAGCAGTAGGAACAGTAGAGAATGGTGATGCCTGTAGTAGCAGCAGCAGTGGAACCACCACCATTGTCGATGTGTTTGTAAACATGCCAAGAACCGCCCACCCCCCTCTAATGTCATGTATGTAAAGAAAGTTTGAGAAGGAAAGAAAATTATATTGGTCAAGAAATGATGGAATTTCAACAAGGAGATTATTTATCTGTTGCCAATTTTTCTTTTAACGTTATTTGCAAGAATTACATACAGAGAGAATATAATTAGGAGATAGAAAATGAAAAACAAAAAAAAGTCTCTATTGTAGTTATTTAACCCCCAGATCAACGTTCATTGAGCAGATCTATCTATGATCAAAACCATTCCAGCCATGACAATCCTCTCTTTATTCAGACAGGATCTGTAGGAATACATTTTGTCTACTTTTCCTCCCAGTTACCTTCATTAAAGACTGTAAGAGTGTGATCTGAAGCAGATTTGGTTACTATTTCTAACATATCAAATAGATACGTAGAGGTGCCCTTGGCTCTGAAGCCTGTTTGAGTATTCATTTTATTTTATTTTGCCATTCTTCAAGTGGAATGGAAAACAAATCATAGTGACTCTCTCTCTCTCTCCCCCTCCCTAAGACCTGTTCAAATACAATTTCAACTGATCAAAACAGAGAATTCACGTATATAGAGTACAGTAAGGTTTCAGGCATGTAATGTAGTAAGGTGGAAACTGGGATTATTTGTGAATTTCACAGACAAAAAGATCCTTTGGAGGTATTAAAATAAAAAAAACTGAAATACTCTTTCACTAGTTTCTGCTCGAGTGCTGCAGCCACACTGCAGCAACACTGTGAAACTTCTGATATGTGGCATTTGGTGTATGGAGGCAGTTTGATGTTGCTACCCTCATTTGCCTTTCCTGCTGCAAGACAGGTTGATCTGGAACTCATGACAGAGGGACATCCAGTTTCGTTTTGATGAGGTACCTACACCCACTCTGTGTTGATCTCTCAGGCTTTTCAAGGGGATATTGAAGAGCTGTGGGCCTTTGAAACTTAAGCTGTTACAATATCTGGTCCTGTATTCTGATGGCGATGTTGGGATCTTTAACACTGCAGTGGTGTTTGTGTAACTTTCAATGTCAAAATTTGCTACAGGTATATCTTTCCTGCCTTCATTCTTGGAAGAAGAGTCTTAACTTATACAGACTTTCCCGACCAGCTGACCTGTAGCTTCACTGGATTGTTTTGAGATCCACAGTTACTTTAACACTGTATGGTGACCATAGTTGAGAGCAATTAACTGAAATTTTTTTGAAAATATAGAAAATGCAGTAGGTAAGAACCAATGAATATGTTTCAGTCATAATTTACACCTCTTCAATGAGGTATATTCTGCACAAATGGCAAAACAATAGAGAGAAGGTAAGCTTGGTTGCTTAGTCAAGAAGGGATTTAAATTTAGGAACTCCCACCAGGTTTCACCTTGTCTTGGTGATGATGATTGTCAATGATAATTGATGATTTACCTGGTGTTTGTGTAAACAAACTTTCAAGGGAGGAGGAAGTAAAAAGAAAACAGATAAGTTGGGGACAAAAACATTATCATTGAAAAATAAAGGTATTTAAAAAATTTGTTGACCTTCAAAATGAATAAAATTTTCAAGAAAACCATGATAATTGATATGTGAAGAAGCTGTACAAAAGGAAAAGACCTTTAGTCCTCCTATAAAATATTGTTTATATTCTGTGTAACTTTTATGTTATTGTTTCTGAAGTTGCTCAGATGTTTCTACAACTACCTTTCAACAAAACCAGAACAAACAATACAGTTCTATATTTAAGAGATGAGGAATACTCTACATTATTTACATTTGACAGATATTTGTCCTCATCTTGTTTGTTGTTAACACAACGTTCCTGCTGATATACCTTCCAGCCTTCATCAGGTATCTTGGGGAAATTTCGAACCTGGGTTCTCATTCCTAAGGTATTTTCGATGTTACTAATAGTATTATTATTATTCAAGTCACTGCCTGAAATCAAACTCGAAATCTAGGGGTTAGTAGCATGCGCTCTTAACCACTATGCCATATGCTCATGGGCATATGGCATAGTGGTTAAGAGTGCAGGCTACTAACCCTGAGATTGTGAGTTTGATTCCAAGCAGTGACCTGAACAACATCAACATCAACAACATTGAAAAATACCTTAGGAATGAGAACCCAGGTTTAAAATGTCCCCAAGACACCTGATGAAAGCTGGATGGTATATCAGCCGAAACGTTACGTATCCGTGAAATGTAAATAAGGTACAAAACAAACAAAACCTAATGGAATGGTCATTTATTTAAATTTTTCATAACCTTGAAATGCACTGTCATTTTAATTTAGAAAATAATGAATAATTTAGTATAATAACTCTATTATTATTAATTGGAACATGAATTAACATGACATTTTGATGGAAGTTTTTAATTTAGATCCCTTTAAAATAGGCAGTTTGTATCATAGAACCAGTGGGGGAGGGGGCTCAGGTGGGTTGGTATTAAAAGTGGTAAACTTTACACAATCCAATAGATTGAAATGAAAGCAGTTGAAGACACTGCAGCTAAAAAGCACTCAATTCAAATTGGTTGCAGTGTGACTTATGTACTTTTGAAACTCAAATCTCAAACTGTTGCTTTCACCAACACCATCATCATCATGATTACTTCCATTTCTACCTGGTAAATTGGCTGAATATCAAAGTAAAAAAGATGTAATTTTTCTTTCTTTCTAAAATTATACATTTTTGTGTAAAGACATTTTTGTCTTATGTTGACCTCTATGGCAGTAATCCAGCATGGTCTCAAAGGTTTAGTGAAAATTAACTGAAGAGATTTACAAACAAGACATCATTATCACCATCATTTTACATCCACCTTCCATGCTAGCATCAACTGGATGGGCCATTACAGTCTAAGTTAGTTCCTATTTGAAATTGCTTCCCTTCCTGGGCCTCGGCCTAGGCTAAGATCAATATCAAAGTCTGGACCAATATTGTTTGTTGGTTCCACTTTTTGCAGGATTGAGTGCTACCCTTAAACATCAAACACTTTACAGAGAGTACTTCATCAGGGCACCAGCATAAAAGGGGTTGTGTACTCAGCAAGACTAAAGAGTCTCCTCTAGTTATGTTGTCTCCTTTCACTCACCAAACACTTTACAGAATGTACTCAATACATTTTATCAGCATATTAGCACAAGGCCTTTACTCTCTCTCTCCCCCCCCCTCTCTCGCTATCACTGTTTCTGTTCATTTAAAGCAATGTGAACTAGATGAGTGACAGAGTGTGAGAGAGAGATAAGCAAGAGGAGAGTGTGAAATAGGCAGCTACATTTTGGTTGTTGTTGAGGAGATTGGATAGAAAACAGGAGTGGTACTGAGTGGGGGAGGGGCATAGAATGATAGGAAGGAGACAGGCTGTGAGAGTGTAGGATAGTCATAAGGATGAGTGATGAATAAGAGAAGAAGTGATGGACAGCTATAAAGATCAGTACCAAAGAGAAGGAGTAGAGAAAGAAAGAGAAAGGGGGGAAGGGTGTTGGTGGAGGAGTGAATACAGATAAATCTGATGCCATTCCTTGTTTTACACACACAGCATGATGGGGGGGGGGGAAGAAATGATAAAGGGGTGATGGCAGGGAAACTGAATAGGGACAATTCACTCCCAGCTACCACCACCTTCAACTTAATGTCCAGTTTGCCATGCATGAGTAGATCTAATAAGATTCTAAGAGCAATATTACTGTACAATAATTAAGATGAAATTCCCATTCACAATAATTTATGCAAGAAGGTTAATTTTCCTTCCATGAAACAAATATGAACTATTATTATTATTATTATTATTATAGCTATTATTATTACCATCATCAGTGAATGGCAAAAGCATTAGCATGCCAGGGAAAAGGCTTCACAGCATTTTGTGCATCTTCACGTTCTGATTTCAAATTCTGCCGAGGTCAACTTTGCTTTTCATCCTTTCGGGGTTGATAAAATAAGTACCAGTTGGGGTCAATGTAATCAACTTATCTCCTCCTCCAAAACTGCTGGCCTTGTGCTTAAGTTATTACTGAGGCAGCAAGTTGGCAGAACCGTAAGCATGCCAGGCAAAATGCTTAGGAGCATTTCATCCGTCTTTACATTCTGAGTTCAAATTCTGCCAATGTCAACTTTGCTTTCATCATTTCAGGGTCGATAAATTAAGTACTAGTCAAATATTGGGGTCGATGTGATCAACTATCCTTGTGCTCATAGAAGGATTATTGTTGTTATTATTATTACCCTTTTCCTGCATCTATTTCACACAGGCATAAACTGGATGGAGTAAGAGATACGGGGGGAGGGGATGACTGTGTAGTAAAATGCTTGCTCCCAGCCACATGGTTCTGGGTTCAGTTCTACTGCGTGACATCTTGGGCAAGTGCCTTCTACTGTAGCTTCAGGTCAACCAAAGTATTGTAAGTAGATTTGGTTGACAAAAATAGAAAGAAGCCTATTATATTTGTGTGTGTGTGTGTGTGTGTGTGTATGCATGCATGCGCGCGCACATGTGTACCTAACCACCATTTGACAACCAGTGTTGGTGTGTTTAGGTCCCTGTAACTTAGCAGAGACTCATAGTATAAGTACCAGGCTTAAAAAGTAAAAAAGGTACTGAGGTTGATTCCTTCTTCAAGGCAGTGCTCCAGCAAGGTCATAGAAACATGTAAAAGATAGGGTAAAGACCTCCTCTGGTCATGAATGACAATGGGATTGCACTTAGAAAGTTACCCTCCAAGGCACAAGTTTGGACAAGGTTGTTTATAGAAAACCAGCAGTCACCCATGCATACCAGCCTCTCCTCTCCATGCCACTGATGTTATCCAAGGAAAAGGCAAAGGGGCCGATAAAGCATAGCACCAGTGACATCACAACTAATTTCTACAACTGAGTGAACTGGAGCAACATGAAATAAAGTGTCTTGCTCAAGAACACAATACACAACCTGGTCCTGGAATCGAACTCACAACCTCATGATGCTCTCACCACTGAGCCATGCACCATCACTCAAGATAAAAGATATTATAAAGCCTTGTAAATTCTTTTAGATACTGACTTTGATTATTTAGTGAAAAAAATTTTAAACAAACAAAAAAAAAATCAATTTTCTCTCTCTCTCTTTTTAAGAGAAGAGAATACTTGAATTCTCTTTAAAAAAAGAAAATTTATTACGTTTGCCTAATTTTGCAGCTAGTAAGATTGGAATTCGCTTCCTGTTTATACCTGGCAGGCAATCTACATTGACATTTAATAGATTTTCTTTACTTGGAAAATAAAGACTATTTAAACAAGTCCTTAACATTTAAAATGGTAAGCATTGTGTAGAAAAATTCATAGCACTGATCCCTATCACCAATATAAAGTCAGAGAGAGGAATGTGCAGTTAGAAGTTTTCATATTGGAAATACATTATTATGCATGTAGGCGTAGTGATGTGGATGAGAAACCTACTTTCCAACTACATGGTTTGGGGTTCAGTTCCACCGTATGATATATTAGATAAGTGTTTTCTATCAAAGCATCAGGCTAGCCAAAACCTTGGGAGTGGATTTGGTAAAAGCAAACTGGAAGCCCATATTGCATGGGGCGTGTGTATGTGTGTGTGTGTAGATATATATGTATTTGTGTGTGTGTGTGTGTGTGTGCACGTGCATATAAGTTAGCATCACTTTGCCTTGACATCATGTAACAGTTGTAAATGAGTGTCAATATCATACAAGCAGTGTCCTTCATTTCCACTCTTTGGTGAACAGATGCCTGGCCATGGGGAAATATTTTCTTACTTGGAAAAAAGTAAAGGTCAGTAAACAGGAAAAGTATCTGACCACTGAAAGATTTGCTTCAACAAATTCTGTCCAACCCATGTGATTGTTATAGCATTATTAAGAGAAGATAGAAAAAAAGGCTGGAAGGTGAAATGAGTTACTAATCATCGTTACTGTAAATATAGTAGCAATGTAACAAATATTATAAAATAACATTGTTTCATACAATTTCAAGATAAATATGGAACAGCACAAAAACTGAACAAGCAATATTTGTTTTTGTTGAGCATTAAAAAAAAACACTACAGAAAATATTTTTTTAAAAAACATGCTAAAAAGCAAAACTACAATATTTTAGCTTATTACTTGCCATGCAAATTTGTTGAACAGATGTTTATTTTTGTAGTTTAATTAGGTATTTTTAGAGAGAGAAATAACTCTTATTTTAGATTCCATACTGACAATATAATGGTAAAAAAAAAAGTTTGGTATGGTCAGGATAGTTTTAGCCCTATTTCAACAACAAAAGATACAAACCATAAGCATTAGAATATTTAACACAGTAATTATTATTTGTTGATTAATATAAGTTTAATGACTTTTTAAGACTATCTCTAAAATAAATATTAACCCTGCGTCGAGGGAACCTGTGGAAGACGTGGGATGAGGTGGTGAAGCACAATCTTCAAATGTTGGGCCTTACAGAAGCAATGGCAAGAGACCAAGAGCTTTGGAGATATGCTGTGCTTGAGAAGACCCGCCAAGCCAAGTGAGATTGTAGTCGTGGCTGATGCCAGTGTCACATAGCTGGCCTGTTAAAAGCACCCTTGAATCATTGGGCAATATACTGTACTTGTGAAGATCTCTTAAACCAAGTGAAATTGGAGTTATGGCTGATACCAGTGCCATCTGACTGGCACGTAAAAAGCACCATTCAAGCATTGGGCCTCTGGGAGGCAGTGACAGGTGACCAAGACTCTTGGCGATATATCATGTTTGTGCTTACCTGTCAAGCCAAACATGTCATGACCGTTGCTGGTGTCAGGCCAATGGCACCCATGCCGGCAGCACGTAAAAAGCACCCACTACACTCTCTGAGTGGTAGACATTAGGAAGGGCATCCAGCCATAGAAATCTTGTCAAATCAGATTGGAACCTAGTGCAGCCCCTCTGCTTACCAGTTTTCAGTAAAACCATCCAATCCATGCCAGCATGGAAAGCAGACATTAAATAATGATGATGATGATGATGATTTTTATACTATGATTACTACTACTGCTGCTGCTGCCACCACCACGCCTGCTACTAGTGACAATAATTTTAGCAAGTAATAACAAAAATTATTGTAGCTTGAGCTAATGACTACTGCTGAAGGTTGGGTTAAATGCACTTCTGGCTTTATCAAATACACATCTCTGGGTGTTACTAATCTCACAGGGTAAATGTCACCACAGAGGACTCCCTAAAGATTGTCTTATTTGTGTCTGTTTTTATTCCTAATAAAATAAATAAATAAATGCCAGACTTTGTTATTGAATGATTCTACCATTTCTGTTGCTAGCTAAAAGCAAGCAACAAGAACTAAAACCACCCCACCAGAGACTGCCCTAGTTCTAGCTATGATGCAAATTCCCTATTTTAAAGTCCTCTAAATTAAAATCTACCATCAAAACTTTATGTTAGTTTGTGTTTCAAAACACCAGCTTAATAATGACACATTCATTGAATAATTTACTTTCAAAATTAACTGAAACAAAAGCAGTGATTTTAGCAGAAACATGGCAGACAATTTTATAACATTTCCTTCAACTATTTTTTTCTTTTCAATATATGCCAACTTTAGATAGATGCTTCTTCAAATTGAAGCATTTCTAGCTAGTGTTTAACATTTTTGTTACCACATTTCTTTTTAAAAAAACAATGCCTTAGCTTCAAATGATTTTGGAAAAAATAAAGAATTTAGTAAATAACTTTGTCATTATCCAGCTGATGTTTGGAATATAAATTAAAATGAAATCTGAAAACAAGGTTTTAATTTAGATCACTTTAAAACAAGAAATTTGTATTATAGGACCAGAGATGGTTTCAGGCAGGTTGGTATCAAAAGGGTTAATTGTCAAATGATTCAATAATCAGAATGATTCCCCCACTTCCTAGGCTGCATCACATAAATAGAATCAAGGGCATTGTTTAAGGACACAATGATAGCCACATGAGTCATCTCAAGAAAAATTCCAGCCCTTCTTTTTTATAACCATAAAAGGTGACAAAAGTCAAATTTACCATTATTTTGCCTTTTTTCCCACTATTTTTTTCTATAAATAGGCACAGGCATAGCTGTGTGGTAAGAAGCTTGCTTCCTAACCACATGGTTCTGGGGTCAGTCCCTTTGTGTAGCACCCTGGGCAAGTGTCTTGGCAGTGGATTTGGTAGGTGAAAACTGAAAGAAAGCCCTTCATATGTATGCGTATGTCTTTGTGTCTGTGTTTGAGCCCCACCATCACTTGACAACCAGTGTTGGTTTGTTTACATCTCCATAACCTAGCAGTTTGGCAAAAAAAAACCCCTGATAGAATAAGTACCAGGCTTAAAAAATAAGTACTGAGGTCAATCCATTTGACTAAACATTCAAGGTGGTGCCCCAGCACGGCCACAGTCTAATGACTGAAACAAGTGAAAAACTAAACCGATTTAACAATTGAGAACAATCTGAATACTTCTGACTGATAATAATTCAATAATTTCAGTTTCTTTTTTTTTTTTCCTGTCTATTTTCTAAATATATAAATACGTATTCTACATGGAAGAATTTGTCTGGAAATGTTCTGCTAAATTCTGGCAAATTACAAAACTGAAATAAAAACAATGAAGGTAACCATAACAACATAATATTCCACATGTCACTCAATTTAAAGAAAAAACTAACAAAAACTGCCATTCCCAAACATTTAAAATTCAGTATTGTTAACAAGAAGAAAAAAAAATCTCTAAGCAGAAATCAAGAAATTCTAACACTAAGATCAGAAAACAAAGAATGGAGCAGTCTTTTTGCCATTGGATTGTGGCCATACTGGGGCATCACCTTGAAGGGTTTTAACTGAACAAACTGACTCCAGTTCTGACTTTAAGCTTTGTAATTACTCTATTGTTTCCTTTGCCAAACCATTAAGCTACAGGGACATAAACAAACCAACACCCATTGTCCACCAATGGGATAAGGGGTAAACATCAAGATACACAAACACACCCTATACGTACAACAGGTTTCTACACAGTTTCTATCCATTAGAATCACTCATAAGTATTGTTTGGTCCAGGGCTATAGAAGACACTTGCCTGTGGTGCTGTACAATGAGATTGAACCTGAATCCACATAATTAAGAAGCAAACTTCTTACCCTCACAGCTACATCTGCACCTATATCGGTAACTACCTCAAACAGAACAGAATTGCAAAGGCACAAAGAAGACGCGAACTACACAAGTCCAGAGCCAACCCCTTGTCTTAAATCCCAACACAACACCAGTACCCCATCTGCAGCAGAGCCTCCCAAGCATGCATTGGACTGATTGGCCACAGCCAGACACACAATGCCCAGTCATCTTCTGCTATGTGATGTCATTGATCATCACTAACAACAAACTAATAATAACTACTTTAAATCAATCACCAAACAAGGAGACATTTGTTTTTCTATATCACCTTGTGTCATTCATTCTCACCCAATTTCTGAATTGCAGTAAACTCTTATATGCAACAATCAATACCTCTCTCGACCAAATCAGTCTCACCACATGCATGCACGTGCACTCGCGCACACAGACACACACACCATTTTACAAACTCCCACAAAATATACTTTCACTATCAATTTACGACATTGATAATTGGCTGATAACAAGCATTTGGAACATTAAAAAGCTGTAAATAACAGCTAATAATTAGTTTTAATATTCAAATAACCATGAACTTAAGTTATATACTTAACTCAGTCCAATAAAATTACATTAAAAAATTGTCTCCTACAACAAGAATTAGCCGAGAGCCATGTTTTGCAAAAATTACAAAGTAACCATTATGCACACCATTATTACACCAGTGACATGGTTAAGTTGCTTCATTTTCTTTTTTTCTTTAATTAATTATTTGTTCAACTCGTATAATTAAAATTAATTAACCGAGTCTCAACGACCAAAATATTTTGCCACATTGTCTATTATTACTTGACTCAAAAACAGATTCTCTAAGTGGATTTATTATATTTTTACGTACATCAAATGAGAAGAACAGATAACACAAAAGATTAGTGATATGTTTAAATGTTTCTATTGTTCAGTTAGTTTTTCTAGCAAAAATAAAACAATGTCAGTGCATACTAACACACACACACGTGAAGAATGCATGTTATTTGATTTGTCACCCATATGTTGTTGTGGAACAAATGTAATTCCAACAACTTTATTCACCACTTATTATTTATACTCCACAACTTGAAGGTTTTCAGTTAGTATGACAGTGTTTTTGCTTCATACACATTCAGATAGCCAATGCTTGCAAGAATGCTGTCTCAGGTAACTACCAAAATTTCTGAATCCTTTCTCACCTATTTTCTCTCCCTCTCTCTCTCTCTCTGCATGCATAGGTACAGGATATCTCAGTAATTTGGGAACAAAACATTTTAAGAACCATAAGTGGCCCAAACGTTTAAATATCCTCTCTTTTTTATTTTTATTAAAAACAATTTTTTTTTCAGCCCCAACATGGAAGGGTCAAATCTTAATGCAGATGACAAAATATAACATTTTCATCACCTTAGTTGGTATTCTGAGATTGCAACCTTCTTAAATGTCACCAGGTCCTTTGTGTTTAAGATTAGAAAAGAGCTTCTGACCTTTGGCAGGAATATGTCTTTTGTGACCAAAAGGAAAAAGCATTCACAACAGTCAGACATCATCAGAAGATTCAAGGGCATCATCAATGAGAATCCTAGCAAGCCAATCAGGACCACTACCAATCATTTCTATGTAACAGAGTCAACAATTAGACATGTGGTGCACAGAGATCAGGCACAAATCTCTTATTAAGAAAAGGGGGAAGTTCATATCCAATAAGACTTGGGATAACTATGTGACCTAGTCAAAGCAGTTACTGAACAAACTCATACTAGTCAAAGCAGTTACTGAACAAACTCATACACCCTGAGGAGCTTGACATGTTCTGGTTCCTCTCAGATGACAAGTGAACAGGAGGAATGACAGATGGCTCTGTGCCAGCCCCACTAAAGTCCCCAGTTATTATGCACAAGTTTTCATTGTCTGTGATGGTTTTCGAGCAGTAAGAGCTATCTCATGCCTCCTCACTTTTTCCACAAGGTCTTAGGATCAATGTGGCAGCCTACATTAAGATAATGGAGACAACTCTTAAGCCGTGTATCGAGACAGTTCCTTGGTAGAGGCCATACATGTCCCAGCAAGAAGCTGCTCCTTCTCACACAGCCTGCCTAATCCAAAAGTGGATGGCCAAAAATTTCTATGATCATTTTACCCCCAAAATTTGTCTCCTAGCACATGATAGCTGTAAATGAGTGCCACAGTTACACAAGCACACAAGCCATCATTCATTTCCAGTCTTCCATTAAAAGCATGTCTCAGCAAGGAGAAATATTAGCTTGCATGGAAACAAGTGCAGGTTGGCAACAAGAACGCATCCAGCAATAGAAAATCTGCTTCAATGAATTCCATTTGACCAATATAAACACAGAGAAGTGAAAATTAAAATGGTGATGATGATATATATATATATATTATATATATATATATATATATAATATATATATATATATATATATATATATGAAACATGTATTTCAAAGTTTCACCAAGTAGACTTAAACTATTTACATAATTTGACATGTAACTAGAATCTGTTCATTGCTACTAGCCAAATGCTTACTAATTGGGGTGCTGCCAGATGTGTTAAGAGAAGCTGCAAGATTTGCAAGACTGAGGGAATATTAATAAAATGAAAATAAACTTCTAAAAGAAAATTAACAAAAGCTACCACAGTTAAGTTGACTTTATGGGGAGAGGACTATCATCATTGGTTAAGGATTAGAAAAGGTAAGGGGTAACTGACAAATTAAGAAGAAAAACACTGAACAAATTCCTAAGACTACAACCTGTTAACTGAATATGCGACATATTGTATAGAAAAACTCTCGGGTTGTCCTTAGCGATCTTTGATTAGCAAAACAATAAAAATTCAATTGAAGAAAATAGAGTAAAAATATTATTTTTGCTGTAACTTAGAGAAAAATAAAAATTGTGATTACTTCCCTTGATACAGAGTGAAAGTTTCCTTGGTACAATGTTTTAAGCAGGTAATATTTTCAACGTCCAAAGTGAATGGACTATAGTGACTAACAGCACTTCATATTTTGTGGCATCATAATTCACATGAATTAATTCTAAGAGCACAGGGAGTGACAAAAAACAAAAGCAAAAAAATATTCACTTGTCTATTAAGAAGACCAGTCAACAGGATGGCACCACATTTACCCCTAACATCACAATTGTCCCCATTCAATGATCAATGGGTGCAATTGGGATTAGAAATATTTATTTCTTCCCTGTATGCCAGTCTTACATGAGACAAACCAAATCTTAAGTCATTACAACATGTGGCATTTAAAAAAACAAACAGAAACCAAACTGTTTGTAGAGCCATAAATGATTGTAATTTCATTTTTTTATTCACTTTGACACACAGAGACCATTTCCAATCTGATCTTACCATCATCATTTAACGTCCATTTTCAATGCTGGCATGGGTTAGACAGTTCAACAAGAGCCAATTAGCCAGGTGGAACCCAGCTCCAATGTCACATTGACTGATTTGGCATGGTTTCTATGGCTAAATGCTTTTCCTAATGCCACCCACTGTACATAGCGTATTGGATGCTTTTTACATGGCACCAGCTCTAACGAGTTCACCAAGTAACTTGCAAAATAAGATCCCTCACTGACTGGGGATGTAGTATTGAGGGAGGTGGCCTTAAGCCAAATATTGACAGATTAAAATATGATGGAGGGAGAGGAAGAGTAGTTTTGTGAAATGGATATACGTGCCTCTAGATTATGGTTCCATCCAGGTGGAAAACTGGAGAATACTTCTAAAAATACTGTATTTAGCTGATGTTCAACAGAGTTTTAAAAAGCTGGCATTCACCAATCTACATAGTTTTCTTAGAATAGAAACCAGTTTTATCATACACAGTTTTCTAAAGATTGCAGAAGCCACATATTTTTAAAGACAACCTTTTAACCACCACAATTTTATTTTAACATTGAACGAAACAGAAATTGTTTCAGAGAGAAAATACATATATATATATATATATATATATAGATAAGTAGTAGTAGTAGTAGTAGTAACAGAATTACAGAAAAGAGGAATTTCGATTATCCCCACGTGGTGGGTTGTAATGTATATAAGAAATTAAAAAAGGAAAATATGCACACTTACATAGTTTTAATATAATGTTTAATATATTAATGTATATACATATATATATATTTAAAATTTTTAAAAATTATTTTGAAAACAGTGAATGCTATAGCATATCAAACTAAAAGTGCGGGAATTTTGTCTGCTACACTGATGTCAATGGAACAGGCCAATACACCTAAAGCTTCTTCACTACCTGATGAGACGTTGACTCTGCATCTGGAGACAGAGTGCAACACTCTCCTCCTCCTCCTGTGATTAAGAAATTTATTTCCCAAACACATGGTTCCAGGTTCAGTCTCACTGTGGCACCATGGGCAAGTATCTGCTACTATGTCCCCAGAGTGCATCTTGCAGATGGAAACTGAAAGAAGTGTGTCGCGTACATGTGTGTGTGTGTGTGTATATTCCCTCCCACCACTTAACAACAGTATGTTTAAATCCCCCGTAACTTAGCAGTTTGGCAAAATAGACCAATACAATAAGTACCAGCTTAGTGCCCCAGTATGGTTGCAGTCTAATGACTGAAACAAGTAAAGACAAAAGAAAAAAAATGGTGAAAATCTGTACTTTTGAAGTATATCTTGATATATCTATATATCTTGATATATCAGATAGAAAAGTTTTCCACTGTCTTCATTATGATGTGAGAAATATTGGAAAGAGGGAGATGAGTAGGTAGTTAAGTGAATGCTTTTGCCATATCTGTTACTGATTGAAATAAATCAATATTATTGCAAATCTAAACCAGATCATTGATTGATTATCTACAAATATTTGGGGGGGAAAAATTAAAATAGTAAAAAGAAATTTGTTTTTGAAATTATTTTTTTTACTTGCGTTTACTACATAAAAAATGTGTCAACCCTACAACCAGTCCATGAAAACAAACCGTTTCTTTAATTTGATTAAAGCTGTTGGAATTTGGTTCAAATCTTTCAACCAAATACAAAGCTGCAGTTTAGAGATACAGAAGAAGGGAAGTAACTCAGCTATTGCAAGTGAATCAGAAACAAAACATTTTCTAAGGAAAAAAAAAAAAGAGAAAAATTAATTTACAAGGGAAAATAATTAGCAATTGATTTCTTGCTTCAGCATAAAGCCACATACGTTGTATAATGAATGGTATCTACCACATATATTACTGGTACTTATTTCATCAGTTTCTGAGTTTTGAATGGAGAACTAAATACAAAATATTTAAGGCTAATAAGCTATTTAGATCCACTAACTCAAAAATTGACTGATTTAAAAAAAAAAAAGGTTGATTCTGAATAACATTGTTTTACTCTTTTAGTGGTTTCAATCATTGGGCTACAGCCCTGCTGGAGCATCACTATCAAGGGTTTGAGTCAAATCAAATATTTGTAAAATGGTACTTATTTTATCAAATTTCAGGAGATGAAAGACCATGCCAACCTAAGTGGGATCTGAAATCAGAACAGATGTTTGATTGTTTTCCATGTCAATATGGGTCAGATGAATGTATTATGGCTGTCCCCTAAGATATCTCTTATTTCACACATCAAAGGAGCGAAAGCCAACAGACAATTTGTTGACGAGGGAACAACAACAACGTTGCCATTTGTATAGTTCAAAAACTTTTGGAGCAGCACAGATGTAAACATGTATGTACAGCAAGCTTCTTCCAGATTCTGTCTTTCAAGTCAATTCATAAGGTTTTGGTCAGCCCAGGACTATAAAAGATAACACTTGCCCAAGGTTACTACACAGTAAGGTTGAAGTCAAATAGAGAGAAGTGAGTTTCATAAACACACAGCTACGCCTGCACCTCAAGACTAAAATCAAATACCGCAGAGGATTTTGTGCAGTGCTCTACCAATTCTCCTAAACCACTGGCAAATGTTACTGAATCACCCATGCTGGCATGGAAAACAGACATTAGATGATGATGATGGGAACCCCCCCCCCTCCTATTTTAATATAAATTTATTGTTAGTTTTATGAGAAGAAATCCACATCATATCAACACTTTTCTTCCAGTACAAGATCTGAAATTTTAAAAGTTTTAATTCAGTGGTCAAACATTATTTCTGCTCAACAATGATGAAATCCCCATCAGATCCTTTCCAACCCCATTTTACCTTTGTCTTCTAGGTTTGCATGCACACCAAAGACGGTTCTTGTTAAAGCAGTTTCTTCTCCAGCTAAATGTCCTTCCAAACAACTGCTAAAGCACTTGACTGTGAAGCTGTTATAGAATCTGTTCTAGTTTTTAGTCAGGCAAATGGGAGCAAGAAGAGTATCCATACTTTGCTCAAGGCTACAACATCATGTCGATTGTTGTAGTAGTAGTAGTAAAAAGACCCAAGTCTGTAATCAGCAGTCCATAACTTTCACATTCCTTGTGTCCCAGTATTTAATTTCTTTTACTTTGTTTACACTCAAGAAAATGCATGAATGTCACAACATCTCATTTAACAACCACCCTGAAAAGGCTTCAGTTTTTTTTATGTTGACTCCAAACTCTCGGTTGAACAGAAGAAGCAAATTGTGAAAATTGATAAAATGGTCTCATTTCCCATACTGGAACCATTTAAACCATTGTTAACATGGTGCAAGTGTGGTTGAGTGATTAGGAAGTCAGCTTCCCAACCATGTGGTTTCAGGTTCAGTTCCACTTCATGACACCTTGAGCATGTGTGTGTGTATGTGTTTGTGCATGCGCCAGTATCTTGATAATGTCATCATGTAATGGCTGTAAATAAATATCACCGTCATACAAACTATGATGTTTGTCTCTGGTTTTCCATGGAACATGTCTGGCCTGGGGCAAATATTCTTTTCTATTCTAGGCACAAGGCCTGAAATTTTGGGAAAGGGGGCCAATTGATTAGATCAACCCCAATACACAACTGGTGCATAATTTATCGCCCCCCCCCCCTCCCCAGAAGGATGAAAGTCGACCTCAGCGGAATTTGAACACAGAACGTAAAGACAGATGAAATACCGCTAAGCATTTTGCCTGGCATGCTAACATTTCTGCCAGCTCGGCACCTTTGCCTGGAGTAAAATATTACTTTACTTGGGAACAAGTGAAGGTTGGTGGCAGAAAGGACATCAAGCCGTAGAAAATCTGCCTCAGTAAATTCCATCAGACTCATGTAAGCATAGAAAAATAGCCATTAAAATGATAGCGATCATGATGATGATAATGATGTATGAATATCAAGCTTCTCCAACAACTCAGTCTATGTAAAGAGCATAAACATTAAAGTCACTTCCTTTTTCTCTTCTTCTAAACACACAGACATGTGCTTATCAAAAGAGACAATTGTTATTTTGTTTTTATTTTTAGTAAGGTTGTGTGTGTGTGTGTGTGCGCGCGTGCATGCGTGTGTCAAGAAAGTTCTGCATTGTTTGTCACTTCTAAAATCTTAAACATCTCCAGAGACAATATTTACACTCTTATCTTCTGGCAGAGACTTCAAATCATCTGAAGCAGGATTTTGACTAGGGTGACTAGGAAGGGGACCTCTCAGTAACTTCAGTGAAGATACCAATACTATATATATATATATATATATATATATATATATATATATATATATATATATATATATATATATATATATATATATATATATATGAATGAGAGAGATGAGAAAGAGGAGGAGTAAAGGAAGTGCGCTATCAAATGACAGAAGAGATGATAATAAAAGTCAGATCTAAGTAAACCCCCACCACCACAACCACCATAGCTCATGTGCCCACCCATTGTGACAGTGTAGTGTCTACTTCCTGTGAGCTGATTAAGAGAGAACTTAGAAAACCAGGTGAGAAGTAAGAGGAAACACGGTGGAGAGGGTCATATTAGTGGTAAATAAAAGTTGACATTGAACTTCTAACAAGGCTAAAAACAGCTTTAAAAAATGAAAACAAAACTCCCAAGTTCACTGTATAAAGTCTCAATCATCAAGGAGAAAACTAGAACATTTATTCTGATTTGTTGATAATATTATTAGCATAGGAGAAGGTGGATAATGCAAAAATACATGAAGCAAATGATAATCTCCAGTACCTTCAACCAAGCTGATTTAATCTGTTTTTATTTTCTTTCTCTCCTCTTTGCTTGCTTTTCTTTTATAATAATTCTTTTTCCACACATATAAGAGGAGATTTGGTAGTCAGATATTTTACACCTGACTGCTCACTTTGATGCTAGATTTTATATATATATATATATTTTAACTGGTTGCAGGATGGCAGCATGATTAAAAACTTTGTTTTACAACCATCTGGTTTCTGAGGAAAACAGTGAGCAAAGGTGTCTTCTACCAAGAATCTCAGGTTGACAAATGCCAATGAATTCTGAGAGAAAGTTGGTAAATGGAATCCCATCTATTTGCAGAAACCTGTTCCCCACCACACTCTAGCAACCTACCCAACCAAATCTTTCTTTATATCTCTCTCTCCCCCTTCCCTGTCCCCCTGTCTACTGAATCAACTTTACTCTGTTGCTTTTCACCCCTTACCTTCCTTATCCTCCATTCAATACTGGTTCTCCATTCATTATATTCACCCCCTTTTACAGGGATATCATATTTCCACACATCTTCAAAGAATAAAGCCGGCAGAGATATTTGTTGACAGAGGGAATGAGGGAAATATTACCACCCATAGTCAAGTGACTTTCAGAGAACTGCAAATGTAAACACACATCTATCATCATCATTTAACATCTGCTTTCCATGCTGGTATGGGTTTGACAGTCTGAGACAAGGGCCAACAAGTCCAGTGTCACGTGCCAAATGTCTGCTTTGGCATAGTTTCTGTAGATGGATGCCTTTCCTAATGCCAACCACTTCACAGATAGGGTGCTTTATCAGATGGTTACAAAGACAAAAGCTGCTCCAATTTGCATTGTCTAAATCGGCCCAAAGTATTTCAATCAAAAACTCTTACAGGAGTTATCTCCCTTGTGTTTTTTTCTGTTTTTATTTAAAAATTTTTTTAATCCCATCCCTACTTCACCCAGATATTTTGACAACTGATCAAGTGGATAATTCTCAGTTGAACAAACCTTCGCAATTCCCTACATATCACACAAAGCGGTTTTCTCAACTCTCTACATTACACATCTGTGTTTAGTATTTCCTTCAGTAACATCTGCTTTCCATGCTAACATGGCTTGGAACAGGTGGTCTCTGGCCCATCTCGCCATTTCTTGCAGTCCCTTATCATCTCTTTCATCAGCTTTCACCACATCTTGTCTCCTTCCACTTGAATCACATTGTAATTCTTTATCCCCTGATCTACTATGTGCATTAGATGTGCACATTACAACCAATTTCTCTAACATCCACCTCCCTAAGATTATTTCTCCTCTTATTCAGATTATTTGAATCTAAGTTTTGCTTCAACAACCAAGTTTCTTTTCTAATTCTTCAACAGATTTAATTGTGAGAATTTGGTCATTGACAAAAACAAATTCCCATAACAGTCAGCTTTAGATTCCTTTGATGTGGCTCAGAGGGGTTGAGGACTGAGCCCAAAGGAACAACAACCTACATGATAAATTCTCATTGAACTCCCTCGACTTACTGATTGTATTTTTGCTTATGGCTTACACAGCTCCCACATGACATATAATCTACATCCAGTTTTCTTAGCAACCAACAGACTAAAAAACAATTAAGAAAAAGCCTTCTCCAGGGTAATGAATGGTAGGTATAATGGCTTATTCTTAGCTAAGAACTTCTGTAGTTATCTCACTATGAACAGGGTATTGGTGGCAATCTGATCAGGCATAAACACAAATTGCATCTAATCTAATTTGTTACTTTAATAATCTAGTCCAGAGGTTCTCAAACTTTTTGGGCCACCACCCCGCCCTCTCCTGACCACATAATACCCTCAGCACCCACACCCTATTCTCCTGTATAAATAAATATTTTATATTTTACTAATTTATATATACCATGAATCATTTGATATTTAATATATTATATAATTTATATACAATATTGTAATAAATTCATATCATCCCTAATCCACTGCCTTCCTCCCAATGCCCCCTTTTTCTCTACTGCCCCCACCCCCTTAAGCACCAGCACCCACCAGGGGGTGGTAGCACCCACTTTAAGAACCTATGATCTAGTCCATCAATTTGACACTTCTGTAGTTGCCTCTTCCAAGAAGATCATCTTTACCCTAGTAGCAGTTAACAATGATGATGACTGTAATACTGCAAAACTAGCCCTGTATTGTCTGATTCACTATGTGAATGACTACTGTATGTCTTACTTTACCAGATATCTTCAGCAATTATCCATGAAGACCCAGCTGCTCTCTCTGCTGATAGCATTAATAGTGTTTTTAATCATATAGCTGTCCCCTCAGTTGGTTAAATTCTCTGCCACACCTTCTCCTTATAACAACATTCTATACTTTTTCTTCTCAGCATTCATGAGGGCAAATGCACTGCTATCATTCTGTAGTTACCTAATACTAAGGGCATCTTGATCTAGACTGATATACTTCTTTGAAATCCAAAATACTTCATGCTTCTGACTCGCATATTGTAAACCTTGACAAAACCCTTACTTTCCTCTTTCTTTCCCTCTCTTACTAAGAATACCTGACATCAGACCTTTTTTCTTACTTACCAAATATTGTTCCTTGTTTCATTCCTTCTCCAACTTTTTCTTACTGTCTTTTAGTCATTATTGCTCCATCTACTTGGCTATTCCACCACTATGTCATTTTCCATTGGGCTGGAACCGTGTTCCATTCACAGATCTAATCTACGGCTCACAGTAAACTATCTTTTAGAGCACCCAAGACGACTTTTGTCATAAATCTATTTCCTCTTTATCATAGGCATCAACTAATATTTCCATTAACCTGTGCCCTGTTGAGAGAACCTATCAGCTTTTATATTTTCCTCTCTAGTCACCTCCATCTCCAACTATTTGTCACTCTTCCTCCTCCCCCATTTGTATATTCTCTCATTCTCAACTTTTTGTACCTCACAGGTTTGTTCTGGAACTTAGCTGCTTCCATCCACCCTTATAAAATGCAGGGTAGCCAAGTATTTCCTCTATAGCAAGACACCTGTGTTTGTCCCTCTATCAAACTTTAACCTCTCAACACCAGGCACAAAGCCAGCCAACTCAATACTCCTTCTACACCACTTAGTCAAGAAGTCTTGCTTTGAAAATTTACTGAGCAACATCACTAGTGCTGGTGACACAAAAAAAAAAAAAACCCCATGTAGCCTATGATGGCATTAGGAAGGGCATCCAGCCATAGAAACCATGCCAAACCTGACATAAGAGCTCTGTGCAGCCCTGCAGCTCACTAGATCCTGTCAAACAACCAGCCTATGCCAGAATAGAAAATGGGCTTTTAAATGAGGATTAGCTTTGTCTCTCTAAATCTGTCTGCCTTTTAACCCAAGGTCAATGAATCACTACTCTAAGTTGGGAAAAGACTTAGAATTTACAACCAATTACCTATCCAATTTCTTGGTGACATAGTCAGCTAGACTTACATATTAGTTTCTTGATATGTAGATAATCTTAGAAAAAAGTATTTTGCAAGGATATCTAAATTGATTATTGAAATTATATAATTCTTAATGTGTGCCTGTAGTGAAGGAGGAAGTAGATTAGAGTTTTTTTTTTAATATTTTAAAATTAAGTGTTGATACAGAGGGTAATGTGAAGGGGAACTGAAAGTGAGTACCAGATGGAAGTTGAAATCATTTTTGATCCCCAACTGTTATCAACATCTGCTTCTCTTTCATATGTCCCATGTACTTCTATTCATACCATGTACGCATGAAAATATGTAATATTAATTTGTTTCTAAAAGACAATAAAAAAAAAAAAAGATATACAATACATCGTTATACACAACAAACATAATTACAGGTTCAACAGGTTAGACATTCTAAATGCATCGTCATTTATGTGTGGTGATATCACCAAGGGATATCATAACCACACATACTCATGGAATCATACTATTATATACTTTTTTGAGAAAGTTAGAGTGTGACTTTTTATACACAGGATGAAACTAAAACTATAGAGGGAAAAATTTTCTATCAAAATCAAGGGTGTGGACGGTCTTAGAACAATGCAGAAGTCAACCCTACCAGGTAAATTGAAGGACAGTTCTTCAGACCAGTTGTTGAATTTATGCTTGTATATGAATCTCCAACTTGGACTCTCACCTAGAGATTCAGGTGCATGCTGGACAGTGCCTACACCAGAATATTACGTGCAGAGCTCAACATCTCTTGTAGGGAGCGCCCAACAAAACAACGGTTATATGGAAATTAATCAACATTCTCATCAACCATCCAAGAGCGGAGATTGAAGTTTACTGGCCATTGCTAGAGAAGTAAATAACTTGTGAGTAACGTGTTGCTGTGGACACCAAATCATGGTGCCACAGCAGCTGGAAGACCATAGAGGATGTATATACAACAGTTTGTAGATGTTGGATGCCAAGTTGAAGACCTAAAAATACTATTGGAAGAGCAGGAGGGGTGGAGGGGGTAGTCAGGCTGATCCAGGCAATCAGTCTAACTGGATGATGCCACGTTTAAAAAAAAAAATATCTTATAGGTAAGATTTTTTTTTTTTTTTACAGGTGAAATAAGGTGGCAAGCTGGCAGAATGTTTAGCAACGTTTCGTCTGTTTTCAATTCTGCTGCGGTTGATTTTGCTCTTCATCCTTTCAGGATCAACAAAATGAGTACCAGTTGAACACTGGGGTCAATATAATCAACATACCCCCTCCCCTGAAATTGCTGGCCATGAGCTGAAATTTGAAATCAATATTTTACGGGTAAAATTAATAAAGTACAACACATACAGGACACACCAACGGCATGTTCCAATACCATGGCCTTTCTTTATGCAGGCAACTTATTCTATACTAGGCAACTTTCTTGTAAAATTGTCTATTTTTGAGTTTTGGAAATCCCAGTAATCTTAAATCATTCAAGTCTTGAGTGAGACTATTTCTGCTCCAGTTATCAGTCTGCACAGGTCAAGTCTTCTCTACCGTAACCAACCCCATTAAAGAGAAACTTTTATCTTATCTCAACATTCTTCTCAATTCCTCAACATCCTATCTTTATCTCATTTATCCCATATTTCATCTCACCCTCATTTTAATTGCATCGTTTTAGAAGCTTTCCTTCCAACTACACGGTTTCAGGTTCAATCCAACTGTAAGGCACTTTGGGCAAGTGTCAACTACAGCTCTGGGCCAACCAAGTGAGTGGATGTGATAGACAGAAACTGAAAAGAAGCCCATTGTGCATGCTTGTGTATGGTGTACCCTTGAGCAACATCATCATAAAAGCAATGTTTGTTTTCAGTCTTCCATGAAAAACATGTTTGGCTAGGGAAAATATTACTATGCTTAGAAACAGGTATGGGTTGGCAAGAAAATCTACCTCTGTGTGGTAAGAAGCTTATTTCCCAACCACATGGTTCTGGGTTCAGTCCTGCTGTGTGGCACCTAGGGCAAGTGTCTTCTAATATAGCCTCGGGTCAACCAAAATCTTGTGAGTAGATTTGGTAGTCGAAAACTGAAAGAAGCCCATCGTGTGTATATAAATACGTATGTATGTGTTTGTCCCCCTGCCATCGCTTGACAACCAATGTTGGTGTGTTTACATCCCTGTAACTTAGTGGTTCGGCAAAAGAGACTGACAAGTACTAGGCTTTAAAAGACTGTAACTTAGCGGTTCGGCAAAAGAGACTGACAAGTACTAGGCTTACAAAGAATATTTCATGCGGTCAATTTGTTTGACTAAAGGCAGTGCTCCTGCATGACCACAGTCAAATGACTGAAATGAATAAAATAAAAAATATATTTATAGATGGTATAGCCACAGGCATGGCTGTATGTTAAGAAGCTTGCTTCCTAACCACATGGTTCCAGGTTCAGTACCACAGCACGGACATTGGGCAAATGTTTTATATGTGTGTATGTGTTTATCCCCCACCACTGCTTGACAACCAGAGTTGGTACTTACATTGCTGTAACTTAGCAATCTGGCAAAAGGGACCAACAAAATACATATCAAGCTTAAAACAATTTTAAAAGGTACTAGGTAAATTTGACCAATCATTTATCAAGAGGGTGCCCTAGCATGGCTGCAGTCTATTGACTGAGACAAGTAAAAAGATAGGTGTGTAATTTTGGGGGGACTAATGGGTATATGTGAATTATTGTGTTGAGTAAAGCACATTCACAGTTTGGGCTACCTGGAGTCATCTACAGTCAGGACATATTTCCTCTGGATCTACATCAAAAATCCCAAAATGTTAGTCGAGATAATAACTGATGAAAGGAACGGGAGATAGATTTAGCACTCATCTTTAGCAGGACATCTATATGCATGTACCTGATGTGACACAAACTGCAGATTGATGCAACACAATTAGATGCACAACATCCTACCTTGAATGAACAGTTGCAGCATGGATCAAAATGAATAAGACTAATGCTAAATCTATTTTCCATTTTCTTCATCACTTATGACAGGCAGACATGTAAATGAGTGAAAATTAAATTGGTGAGTGTGTTAAATAATAAGGCACTGAAAGAGAATAACTCTCCCCAGACACAATATGTGTGTGTGTGTATAGATAGATAGATAGATAGATAAATAGAAACAAAAAAAAATTTTTTAAAAGAAAGATAAATAAATAGATAGATAAGTAAATGAGTGGAAATTGAAATGGTGTGTTAAATAATAAGGCACTAAGAGAGAATGACTCTTCCCTATATACAATATACACACACACACACACACACACACACACACACACAGCACTCGTGAAGCGCTAGTGCCCTTTGAAAAAGCATGAATATCACAATTTGTTTAATATAGTCTCTTCCTTGTATAATTAAATAATCAACTTGTATATCCACACAACTTTCTACATTAAGAACTAATCTTTTGTTATCAGTGACAGAGATTTCAAACTGCTTAACACTAACAACCTGAACTTTTCTACTATTTGAATTGGCACATCACTTTTTACTGTTCTCTATCAGCGTTCTCAAAATGCTGAGGTAAATAAATTATCAATGTACCTCAGTAGCTGCTATGTCTAACGGACCTGGGTCTTTTCTACCTATCTATTCTAGTCAAGGTTACGAAACTGATCCTAATTATATTCCTTTCCAGTTGAAAATAATTTAAGAGTTTTTTCAGAACTCCTAAAATGTTAAAAACAATAATAGGTGCATGTGTGGCTGTATGGTTAAAAAGTTACTTCCCAACCACATAGTTTGGGGTTCAGCCCTAGTATTGCTCTACTCTGGGCCAACCACAGCCTTGTCAGTTGAATGGGTATATGGAAACAGAAAGAAGCTCATTGTGTGTGTGACACTTGTCTTGACTTCATATGACAGGTGTAATCAAGAGGCACTGTAATACAAGCAGTGTCCTTCATTTCCAATCTTCTGTGAAAACATATCTGGCCATGGAAAAATATTACTTTACTTGGAAACAGGTGAAGGTTGGTGACAGGAAGGGCATCTGGCTGTAGAAAATCTGCCTCAATAAATCTCATGAAAGCCAGGCAAGCATGGAAAAGTGAATAGTGGTGGTGATGGCAAAGGTGATAGAATGGGTGAGGCAACATCTCGTGGAAATTATTATTTTGGGGTAAATCCTAAATCCAGACAATTTTGCCAAACAGTTACCTCATGCTGGACACAGTTAACGAATTTGCAACAACTTTATGCACGCTTTCCTCTTGAAAATTCTTTCACTGATTGCTTTTCTATCTTTTTTGTGTTCTATTCTGTGTACTATGTGCTTGTAATTCTAGCTGTCATGGCTGTCTTTCTGTCATTTCTATTTATCATTTCTGTGGAGTTGTAGGGCACCTGACTGCTATATATGATAAGTTCATTCCTGTTATTACCATGTGGTTGTCTGGTAAGAAGCTTGCTTCCAAGTTCAATCCCACTGCATGGCACTTTGGGCAAGTGTCTTCTACTACAGCTTCAGGCTGGCCAAAACCTCGTGAGTAAATTTGATAGACGGAAACTGAAAGAAGCCCATTGTGTGTGTGTCTTTATGGCTGCATGTGTTCCCCACCACTGTTTGACAACAAGTGTTGCCATTCGTTTATTCTTTTACTTGTTTCAGTCATTTGACTGTGGCCATGCCGGCGCACTGCCTTTAGTCGAGCAAATCGACCCTAGGACTTATTCTTTGTAAGCCTGATACTTATTCTATCGAATTCTTTTGCTGAACCACTAAGTTATGGGGACGTAAACACACCAGCATTGGTTGTCAAGTGTTGTTGGGAGAACAAGCACTGACACATAAATATGCATACATATATACGACAGGCTTCTTTCAGTTTCCGTCTACCAAATCCACTCACAAGGCTTTGGTCGGCCTGAAGCTACAGTAGAAGACACTTGCTCAAGGTACCACGCAGTGGAACCGAACCCAGAACCATGTGATTGGCAAGCAAGCTACTACTTACCACACAGCCACTCCTACCATTTCCACGTCACTGTAACTTAGTGGTTCAGCAAAAGTGATTGATAGAATAAGTAGCAGGCTTAAAAAAAAAATTAGTACTGGGTCAATTCATTAACTAAAAATTCTTCAAGGTGATGCCCCAAAAGGACTGCAGTCAAATGACAAACAAGATAAAAGACACCAAACATAATGAAGAGGATTTTATATACAGCACATTCAAAAGATAGGGAAGCTTAAAACATAAACTAGAAAACTAATGTAATCTAAGAACCAACAATAACGCGCAAACACAATTTACTGACAGTTACTTTTCAATACACATAAAGGGAGCTGAGAATATGATTCTTATCCCCCACCCAAAAAAAAAACAACAGATGCAATGTTAATGATTCATAATCATAAGGGTGTGAGTGAGCATAAAACAGTTGCCACAAGGATGGGCACCAATTTTAAAACATTATTTCCAGCACTGGAAATACTGTAACATATATCTATCTAACATATATATAATAGACAGATATTGGTAAATAGATTCATAGATATAGTTTTGTATATATATATATATATATGAATGAATGTATGTATCCACACATACATATATACAAATATATATCTTGCCACGCCCATTGTATGATCAGAATTAGCTGGAGGCAAGCCTATGTAGCTAATGGCAGAAGAAAAAGAAATAGATAAGCTACTTAAGACTTCCTGGATTCTAAAAGTGGAAACATGTCCCGCCAACACAATATTGAATTTCTAATGTACACGAATAGTTCATGCCAAAAGAAAGGGAAGAGGATAATTATAAGTGGTTTAATAACATGAGAGAGGGAGGAGGGGAAGGGAGAAGAGGTGAGAAGAGAAAGAATAGAGAAAGATCATGGAAAAGAGATTCTCCTCTGAAGATTAGTACTATCGGTCATCAACAACAAAATCACAATTTTAGTTTGAAAACTAAAGCGATACCTCTACAACATTTGGAGGAGTGGGGGAGAAAAACACAGTTGGCTGATTCATATACTGATGTCAGTTATTGGCAGGTGTGGGTGGGTGGATTATGAAGCTTGCTTCCCAACCATGCACTCTTGGGTTCAAGTCCCACTGCATGTATAACACTTTAGGTGAGTGTCTCCTACTATCACCTCAAGACAACCAAAATCTTATACAGTTGATTTGGGAGACAGAAACCAAAAAACAACCCATTGTGTGTAAACATACACACACACATATAAACGTCTGTTTCCCATGCTGTCATGGTTAAACAGTTTGAGAGGAGCTGCTAGTAAGACAGAGGACTGCACCAAGCTCCACTGTCTGCTTTGACATGGCTTTTTTTTTATGGCTGGATGCCCTTCTTAAAAACAACCCCTCTACAGAGTGGACTAGGTGCTTTTCATGTGGCACCAGCACTGGTGAGGTCACCAAGTAACTTGCATGGCAAACATCCCTCAACTGAGATGGAGAGTAATATTGAGGGAGGTGGCTTTATGCATGCCAGGTGATGAGAGGCTAGAGTATGACAGAGAGACAGAAACAGGTGTCGTGCTGTAGAGGAGAGACAGACAGACAAACATAGAGAGAAAGAATGAGAGAAAGCAATAACTGCTGCTGTTAAGTTTAGAGGTCAATGTAAATTATCCTGTATACAGGACCTCCGTAATGCCATGATGGACCGTAAAGTCTGGCGTAGCATGGTAAATTCCATTGTCTCGACCACGGTCGAACAATGATGATAATGATGTAAATTATCCTCATCTAATCTACTCCCAGTATAATGGTTAACCAATTACTATGCTTAGTAGCATTATTAATCATGATACACAAAGTAAATATCAGAGAAATTACAGTAAACACAAGTGCATATTATTTCTTCCAACATATATTTTACCATTGTAGATTTTTGGAACTCTGCATCGGCTGTCCCAAGCACAACTGGATGTTCCAAACACAATGGATGATCGAGGAAAACTTTGCATTATGTTAGAGAGAACTAATATCTAGACATCGGTTGTCAACACAGGAACAAATAACATAAACAATAAACTACACACGCACAAGAACAGAGATTAGAAGAATCCAACAATGCTCACTGTAAGCTCTCATTAACAGATGTGGGTTGGTGAGAGAAAGGGCATCTGGCTGTAGAAAATCTGCCTCAACAAATTCCATCTGACCCATGCAAGCATAGAAGAGTGTATGAAGTTTACTTGACTCAGTCTGAACTTGAACTTAAAACAACAAAGCATTGGCGACATTGGATATCATAAATGATTCAATAGAATCCATTAGTATTTTGGATTGAGGCATCTTGGAAAAATGTTTTCTGTGATAGAACTCAAGTTGACCAAAGCATTGGGAGTTGATTTGGCAGTAATTGTACAGAAGCTAGTTGTGTGTGTGTGTCAAATTGTGTGCAAGTCATTGCATATATTTGTGTTAGTCTCTCATTGCTTGACAACCAAACTAGGTTTACTGTCACTGTAGCTTAGTGTTTTGACAAAAAACAAGAGACTGATAGAATAAATAACAGCATTAAAATAAGAAAGGGGGTGGGGACAATCTGACTGGCCATTGAAAACCCTTCAAAGTAGCACTCCAGCATGGGCAGAATCCAACAGCTAAAATCAGGACAAAAATATGACTTTTGATGAAACACAAGATCAATTTGTGAAAGGAGGGAACACTGTCAATTCCAAAGTAACATATAACTAGTACATATTTAATGACCTCTACAATATGTGAAGATGAGCAAAACTGAATCCAGACTAGAATATAAAGGAACTGGAGACACCATCATCATCATCATTACAGGAGGAGCAGTCATTGCTGTATCATAAGATTCCCAATGGGATTGAGATTTCCAAGGGTTCCACTCCACCCCGTTTTCTGGACAAAATAAAAAAAAAGTTTTGTGGCATATTAGGAGGTCACTGAAATTCATTCAATGGGGGGGGGGGGGAAATCCAATGATTCCGGAATGGGGAGTTAGTTTCCTCTCCACCCTTTTTTCTGAACAAAAATAAAGGGTTTGTAGCACATTAGGAGATCAGGGTACTTGATTCCATGCAAAGTTTTTTCTTAATGAAAACATCGTGCAGGTGTACTTCCCAAAATTTAGATTATCTATTTTATAAAACCACTATAAGTCACAAAATTATATTCATACATACCAACACCCTGGACCCAATCCAAAAATGGCCACTTCACTGATTGGCCTTAGATCACTCACAGACATTCCCTCCTCTGACCCACAAGCATGCTGTTTTCCTCTCTCAGTATATTTCATTATTTATTACAATAATGGCCTCTGTTCCTTGGATCAGGTTGGTGTCATACCACCTCTGTTCAAACACTCTCAACTCACTCAGCTCTCCATCTCTCATCACATTTGTTGTATCCCCCTTCCATACCCTCACCACTATATTCAATTGTTCCTACCTCAGATGCTGGCCTTCTGCCTTTCTTGTAAGTATTTAGGGGTCAGCAAAAAATACTCACAAACCAACATGCAATTGCACATACCTAAATACATCTTAGATCAGTGGTCCCCAACCATTTTTGCCTATGGGCCCCTTTGATTCCTATTTTACTCTACCAAAACAGCCCCCCACCCCACCCCTGTTTTAAAAAATCATATCGTATTTTTGTAATTAAATATTTGGAATTGTATAAAAACATTATTTAAATATTTTGTATATTGTAGAAGAATCACCAGTTTATTTCATATAAATTTTCACAACAAAATTTTATATGAATCCCCAAGAGCCCATATACGAACCCTGGTTGAGAATCACCATCTTAGCAGGACATAACTTGTCTACTCCACCATTATCTACACTGACTGATCAATCTTAACATTTATTGGCCTTACACACACACACACACACTCATCCTGTAACTCTAACAGAAATGACATCATTCGGTCATGTTCAAGCCAGGTTGCCAGTTAGAAGAGACTTTCTTTAATCCCTCCCATCCCTCTAATCTGTCCCATCCCTCTCGTCCATCCCAGAGGCTAATAATGAGGATGTGTTGACTGACATCCTAAGAATTTATGTACTTCAAGATAATGTGTAATAATGCTTTTTTGGAACAGTGGATTTCAAAGCTGATAAAGCTATAAATAATGGCACGCAACTACAATTGGAGCAAATTCTTGCTCTCGTTACTTCTGTCAGTCAGCAGAGAATATGGATCACACCAATACTACAAAGGTTTGAAAGAGTGACCAGCAGTAATGGACTCATGTCAACACTGAATTTCCATATTTTATTCAATCCAGACCAGACTGTAACAGAAAACTAATAACAATATTGATGAAAATATTTATGTTATTGATTCCCTTCTCAACAAAACTAATCAAACAAAAGAATATTAAAAAAAAAATGAATCATCATTGTTTTCTTGTTTAAAAGCCTACTCTTGATGGGAGTCTGTTGGGGCAGAGCTTTTCTACATCCAGATGTGAACTTGTGTTCCCACTGAAACTCCAAACATGAACTCAACACATCAACAAGTGACAACTACAGCTATGGCATCTGTGCGGTCCAATGCACTTGCTCTCCCGGTGAGGCATTTGTCAAATTGGAAGCTGGATTTTGGGGCCACAGGCAGAGAAGCATTACCCTTGCTGCTGCTGCTGCTGGAATGTTAGGGTTGGCCATTGGATGTGGTCAGCTTTTGTGAGGGACATAGTGAACTCTTTGGAGTCAGTTTGACCCACCCTGAGTGAATTAAGTCACAAGTACCAGTCCATCCAGATGCATTTCCTGTGACAGCCCAGACATGTTTTATGCAGAGAATTGGAAACAAACAACATTGTTTAAGGAGCCTTTTGTTTACAAAGATCACGCAGCATTTGAAGATATATCAGGAAGCCCAGACATCCGTTCATGATGGACTGCAACCATGGACACTGGCAAGAAGCCATTGTTTACAAAGTAGCAAATGTGAAGGAAACACACAAATACACATAGAAGATAGGTTTCTTCAGCTGCTATCTATCATATCCACTCACAAGACCTTGGTTGGTCTGGGGCTGTAGTACAAGACACTTGTCGAAGGTGCTAAGCAGTGGGACTGAACCTCCAAAGGGATATGGTATATAAATAATAATAAAGCTGCAGAATTTCAGATGAAATAAAATAAAATTATATTAATAATATAATTAGGATGGTCTCCTACAATAAAATCAATGTCCTGGCATTAATGGTGCAGAGAAAATGGTAAACTGGTGGCAGAAAATACTCCAGACATGGCCTGCTTTATAGATGACACTGATACCAAATTCACCCCGACAACAACAACAATAGTACTTTCTATTATATGTACAAAGCTGGCAATTTTGTGAGAGGTGTAGGGGAGGGTTAATCAATTACATTGACCCCAGTGCTCAACAGGTACTTATTTTACAAGCCCCAGAAGAATGAAAGGCAAAATTGACCTCTGTGGCATTTGAACTAAGAACATAAAACTAGAAAAAGTGCTGCTGCCAAGCACTTATCCAGCATTCCAACTATTCTGCCAGTTTGCTGCTTTAAGTGTGTAAATATTAGGTTTAAAAATCCTTTGGTTTGAAAGATATTAAAAATAGCCAGTGAAACTCAAACCCTTATCTTCTGTAAAGGTGACAGGTGTTCTACCATTGGACTAAAACATCGCTCAATACCACAGATTTGCTTGTCAGTTGTTTGGCCTTAACCAGTTGAACATGTCCCTTACTGGCTGACGATATGTGCATCACTGACCATGAACAGAAGTAGTGGTGGAGCATCATAGTCATGTGTTGAGAGGAATTCTTTGGGGTTTAGATAATTCACCTTTGGAAACGTGTGTTTCATTCAACATTCTTAACCCTTATTCAGAGACCTTTTGAGCGGGATTACCTGAAGAAAATTCTAACTGGGTCCCACCTGCAAGGTTATGCGCTGTTTATCTTGATATGAGATCACCATGTCGCACATATATGGTTGTGATGCATGTGCCTGGTGTACCCTTATCAGACAGGTAGTCATGATGGGCATACTGGGCTTCGTATATTTTACCCCAGTGTCACTTTGATGGCATGCACTACTCTCTCACTCAATAATAAGTTGACCTTGGTGGAATTTGAACTCAGAACATGGAGACAGACAAAATGCTTCAGCATTTTGTCCAGCAGGCTAATGATTTTACCAGCTCACCAACTTAAATAATAATAACAATAAAAATGATAATAATCCTTTCCACTATAGGCGCAAAGCCTAATAGTAATGATAATGACGATGACTTCTTGTATTGACTGAAGGCCAGAAATCTATTGGGAAGGGGTCAACAGAAGTGATTCCAGTACATACCTGCTAATTATTTTAGTGATACCATAATGGCTGAGAAAGGGAATGTCAAACCCGACTATATTTCAGTTCAGAAAGATGAAATACTGTTAAGCATTTAATCTGGCATACAACACAGGAGAAGGGCATTTTACTTTTCAGTGGTTCCACATCTAATGAAATAAGAATAATAGACTAGGACTGATTCAATCAAGCTAAACTTGTTTCTTTCAAAAATTAGAAGTACATGTAGCCTCGCTTGTCACTGATTCATTCACCACTGATCTGAGATAACATATTACACTCTATTGTGGAGCATGCTATGCTTATTGCGGATTGATCAGTGATAACACAGGTCAATGATCAGCTGAAGATTCTGTTTGTACTGCAAAAATGCATCCCAGCAACCACCCACAATGCTACCCAGAAGGCGGTGACTATAGCTTGTGATTATATCTCCTTACTGGGAGTATTTTTTCATATGGATTTACATACTCATACCCATCGACATGGGATTGGTGAACAGGGAAAAATATGAAGGTACCTGATCCTAACAAAGCATTTAAGTATATTCCCCCTAGGAACAGGAAGAGATGCTTGAGAAAATATATGAGAATGGAAGCTTCACTCCTGTGATCTTCATTTATGCAGCCAGAACAAATAATTATAAAAATGGTAACTGAGATACAACTGCACTAACCCAAACTACAATCTAATATAATATGCTTTGCCAAGACAGCAAGCTGGTAGATGCATTAGCAGGCTAGATAGAATGCTTACCAACAGTTTGTCCAATTTTATGTTCTGAGTTCAAATACAACCAAGGTCAACTTTGCCTTTCATCCTTTTGGGGCCAATAAAATAAGTACCAGTTGAGTACTGGGATCTGTGTAATCAACAACACCACCCAAATAAAAATAATTGGCGGCCTTGTGCCAACATTTGAAACATATATGCTTACATTATTAAAAAAAAACAAAACAGCACATATGCTAGGACACAACAACCTACTAATCAGACCAAGTGCAGATATGAACAGCATATGGGAACCAGTATTAAGGAAGGATAGGAAAATATTAGATTTATAACCCCTAAAATTCACTCCATAATTGCCCATGGGCATGTGGCATAGTGGTTAAGAGCATGGGCTACATATATCCGAGTTTGATTCCAGGCAGTGACCTGAATAATAATAATAATAATAATAATGACAATGAAAAATACCTTAGGAATGAGACCCGGGTTCGAAATTTCCCCAAGACACCTGATGAAGGCTGGAGGGTATATCAGCCAAAACATTTTAACAACAAACAAGATGAGGACAAATATCTGTCAAATGTAAATAATGTACATAATTCCTCATCTCTTAAATATATACTTTGCCAGATAAATAAATAAATAAATTTTAAAAAAGGTTACTGTAATTACAAAGGTAAACATTAGCAAAGTCAAACTTTGAAGAATTTATTGAAAAATCCCAAATGAATTTTACTTCAATAAAGTACTCGTACATGTGTGCATGCGTGTGTGTGTATAATATTTCTGTATACATCATTATCAGCATTAGGTGTAAATGTAAGAGAATGTGTATACACTCCTACTTGTGGTTTCATGCTATTGTAGTCATTCGTGACACCTACAGAATCAAACATAGCAACAGAATAAATCATCAGCTTCAAAGGTGTGTGTGTGGCTTTCTATATAATAACCAATATAAATGTTGGTTGCTTTATTTTTCTAGTCATGCTTCACAGTGTATAGAGAGAGAGAGAGAGAGAGACGAGGAAGAGAAAATAAAAGAGAGATACAAAATTAACAATAAGAGGTGCACGATGAATGCAACACACATTAGGCTTGGTGGCAGGTAATGAGTAAAGGAATACTACACACACACAGTGAGAGAGAAAGAATCATAGTATTTTGGATTTGAAAATTAATATACATTACATGTATAAGCACCATGGGTAGTTTGCTAAAAGTTAAATTATAATTATTGTAGGTATGCCATACATACAATATATCCTGATAATAACAGTTAAAATAATCATCATATTTACAGAGGCAAAAGTATGTTTCTGTAGCCACAGTTACCCATTATGACAGGGGACTCTCTAATACATATATATGTAGAGGCAGAGCTACCCAGTATTCACTGGGGAAGTGCAGACATGGCTGTGTGTTAAGAAGCTTGCTTCTCAATCACATGGTTCCGGGTTCAGTTTCACAGCATGGCACCTTGGGTAAGTATCTTCTACTATAGCCTCATGCCAACCAAAACCTTCTGAGTGAACTTGGTAGATGGAAACTGAAAGAAGCTTGTCGTGTGTGTGTGTGTGTTTGTCCCCTACCACTGCTTAACAACTGGTTGGTGTTGGTGTGTTTACATCACCATAAAAGACACCAATAGAATAAAATACCAGGCTTTAAAAAAAAAATTAGTACTGGGGTCAATTCATTTGACTAGAAACTCTTCAAGGCAGTGCCCCAGTATGGCCCTAGTCTAATGACTGAAACAAGTAAAAGATAAAAGACAAACTAAATGACTTGACATATAGCAATATTCTGTATAGTTTTATTTACATATGTAGATCTTATGTTTGCATATATTTGTCATTGTAATGCATGTTTTAAGTTGGATTTCTTTTCCCAGGCTTCTCTGACATACGAAGCTCTTACAATTGGGTTTCTATTAAACAATAGTTTTAATTTTCTGACTCAAGAAAATATCTTTACATTTTACTTTATTGTTTTGTCATACCAAATAGATATTCCACATACAAAACAGAAAGAAATCTAATAAACTGTGTTTATATTTAGCAGGCTGTCTGAGATAGACAACATTTCTTGTTCTGCAGTTAGGTGCTCCCATGAAAAGTTGAATGCAGGCTCCAACATGCAAGTGTACAAATTAGAGGCTGACCATGAGACAAACATGACCTTACTGATTCAACCCCAGCAATCTTCAGGACTGTCCCTCAGACTTGTTGATCATCACAAGACAATGATGTCATAAGAAATGAAAAAGCACTTGAACTAAAATAGCGCATATGTTCCACCTTTCTGGTCATGGTACCTTGAGGACACAAACCAATCTCAAAAGTACTGGAGTCACAATAAAAAGTACGAGGACAGCTGTGAAAAAGTGTCACACCCTAGCAGTAGAGGGAACCTGTGGAAGAGGTAGACCCAGGAAGACCGGGGATGAGGGGGTGAAGCATGACCCTCAAACATTGGGCTTCTGAGACCGTTGGATATACATTGTGCTTGAGAAGACTTGGCAAGCCAAGAGAGACCGTAACCATGGCCTATGCCAGTGCAGCATAACTAGCCCTTTTAAGAGTACCTTTTAATCATTGGGCAATAAACTGCGCTTGCGAAGACCTATTGAGGAAAGTGAAATCGTCGTGGCTGATGACAGTACAACCCGATTAGCATGTAAAAAGCACCGTTCAAACATGGTTGATGCCAGGCCTGCCTGACTGGCCCTCATGCCAGTGGCACATACAAAGCACCCACTACATTCTCTGAGTGGTTGGCATTAGGAAGGGCATCCAGCTGTAGAAACATTGCCAAATCAGACTGGAGCCTGGTGCAGCCTTCTGCCTTGCCACCCCTCAGTCAAACCATCCAACCCATGCCAGCATGGAAAGTGGACGTTAAACGACGATGATGATGACACACATGACATACAGAGAGTGAATGGACAAAACACTGGATTTAGAGAATGATTTATGCCTGTTTTGCTGGAGACATCACAACTCCTCTATAGCTGGTAGTTTAAAACACAGTAACCAGGATCCATTGTAAACTGGTTGCTGTTAGGTATCCAGCCATAAATACTTTGCCAAAACTGGAATATTTTCCATTTTTGGTGAGACATGATCTTCCAACACATCTTAAAGTTAAGTCACACCAAATAAAAACAGACTAGATCACAATAACCCTTACAGCCTGAGCCATCATCAAAAGCTAATGTTAAATCTATGACGATATATATGCATGCAAATACGTGTATGCATGTGTAGATAGATACAGACACATATCTACATATATGCAAGCAAAGCAGCACATTTTCTATATATATGCCCTTAACCCACAAATGAGCAGTGTCCTCAAAAAAGACAATAGTTATAAAATAATATAACAAAATCTAAAGTTTTCAGGTTAATAACGTTCCATTAATCTGAAATATAATTATGCTTTAATGATTTATCCATCCAACACTGATTCTTTTCTTATTATGCAATTGTAATCATAGAACCAGAATTATGTTTTATGCATCAGTGGCTAAATATTTAGAATATTTATTTGTGTATTTACTACACAATAACAGCAATAATTGTTTTGTTGTTTTACTCACTGGAAAGGTATTGAACTTAAGTCAAAGCCTCTCACATGCTGTCTTCACTATCTTGCTCTATCAACATAAATGAGTGGAAAAAAAGGTGGGGGAGCTTCAATGTGTTTACATGCTAGGAACAGCAATCAAATCTCTCTCAAATCCCACTATTCCCTTAAAAAAAAAGACACATTGGATAATCTTATCCAAAATACACTGTCTTAAAAAAAATGAGATGATCATTTTTTTTTTTTTTGCAATATATTATCATTACTATCATTAATTATTATTAGGCAAATTGGCAGAATCATTAGCATGCCAGGCAAAATGCTTAGCAACATTTCATTCAGCATTCATTCTCAGTTCAAATCCTACCAAGGTTGACCTTGCCTTTCATCCCTTCAGAGTCAATGAAATAAGTACCAGTTGCATACTGAGGTTGATGTAATCCAGTTACTCCCCCCCCCAAATCGCCAGCCTTGTGCCAAAATTTGAAATTATTATTATTATTATGATTACTATTAAATATACTTTCTAAAACGTAGTTTATTCCTTACCATAAAGAGATTAACTCTTAATACCAACTTGCCCCATATCAAACTGATTCAATAATAAAAACATCCTATTTTAAAATGATTTAAAATAAAATTTTCTATCATATCTATGTGTAAGTGAGCATGTGTGTGTCCTTGTTTTGACTCTGCTTGTGTAATGGTGACACTTATTTACAACCACCATGCAGTGTCATTCATCTCCAATATTCTGCAAAAGCATTATCTGGTCATGGTGAAATATTACTTGAAAACAGTTGAGGGTTGACAACAGGAAGGGCATCCAGCCCAAGAAAATAAGCCTCAATAAACTTCACCCGATCCATGGAAAAGTGGGTGTTAAAATGATGATGAATCAGAAAAACAAATGAAAAACACCTACACAACATGTTTGGTTAGAAACTGTTTGTGGTAAGAAGTTCTAGGTTCAATCCCATTGATTGGCACATTGAACAAATGTCTTCTACAATAGCCTCATATCAACCAAAGCCTTATGAGTGGATCTGGTATATGGAAACTGAAAGAAGCCCACTGTGTATGTGTGTGGGTGTGTTTGTGTCCACCACCATATGGCAACTGGTGTTGGTTTGTTTGTGTCCCTATAACTAAGTGGTTCAGCAAGAGAGACCAATAGATAAAATACCAGATTTAAAAAAAAAAGAAGTACAGGGGTCAATTCATTTGACTAAAACTTCTTCAAAGGCAGTGCCCCAGCACGACCACAGTCAAATGGCTAAAACAAGTAAAAGATAAACGATATTGTCTGACATATATTTCAAAATCGACTAAAGCAGATACTGAAATGTTAAGTTTTTTTTTCTTTGACAAATTTAATGATTAAATTTCAGTAGAATCAGATCATTCTGAATTTCTCTCAACAATAGACACTAGAATTCAAAAGCTCATCCATTTGACTGGCAGAAAACTTGATGGCATTCAACTTAGAAGGATTCGACAAACTGCTTAATTCAACTGATTTACAATAAATTAATCAATCAAGAAAACTTGCCCAAAATGTTCATCATACGCTAGTATCGCAAATGTAATTGATTCTAAATGCAACAAAATCATTCTCTGGAATACGAATTGAACGGAATTTAAGAAAAAAAAAACTATTACTGCATGTTGCTTTAAGCATGGAGAAAAATCAACCTTTCCTCTTGGATACATATTGGATATTCTTGTTTTCATTTCCTTTTTTCTTATCCAAGTTATATAACCAACAGCCCCTTATTTCTCTGCAAAAGTGTAAGAAACTAATATCAACAAAACATTTTTAGATACTATATTAAATTCTATAAATTTTCTATTGTACTGTATCAGGTTCTTATATGTTATATCGTTACTATTATGAACTTCAAAACTGAGGTAGTCTACAACACTAAAGATTGAAGTTGTAAGAACCCTGATATATAAACACCCTAATCCTTGGACATATTTAGACCTTATAACAAAAAAAAGGAAAGTATCTACGTTGTAGTTTTAACACCAATAAAAATAGGAAGATTCTAGGAAATGTTACAACAGAAAGTATATATGAGTCATAAAAAGAAGACTGTTTATGAGAATTTGGGGCATTTAACAAGGATATGACACAGATCATTGTTTTAATTGACATGAACAGGATTCTATTATTATTATTATTATTATTGTTATTACATTTGTTATGACGGCAGTGAACTGACAGAATAGTTAACAAGCTGAGAAAAATGCTTAGTATCATTTTGTTCGTCTTCAAATTTCGCCAAGATTGACTTTACCTTTCATGATCGATAAAATAAGTACCAGTTGATCACTGGGGTTGATGTAATCTAATTACTCACTACCCCAAAATTGCCAGCTTTGTGTCAAAACATGAAGCCATTATTACATCTATTATTAGAGTCAAAAGAAATCCTCCTCTCTCTTTCATGGAGACCAAGTAAACCAGACTTAAGTAGTTACTGCAGTGACCTTAACTTTTTTTTATAAATCTACAAAGAAAAAATAGAAGGGGAAATATTTATTTTATGCTGTAGACCAATGCCACAAATCTTACCCTGCTAATCAGACCAATGTTCAAATCTTTTCCCAAAACTATTTTTTAATATTTCCAGTTTATCGATTTGCACTTTTCTACTTATAATCTCCCTATTATTCAAACGTTTACAATGTGAGCAACCAAATTTTGTTTTTATATATATATATATATATATAAAAGGTCAGGTCAGGGGATTGTCAGAACTGTTAGAGCATTGTGAAAAATGCCTTGCAGTATTTGTTCTGATTCTTTACAGAGTTCAAATCCTCTCAAGGGCTACTTTGCTTTCTATTGCTCTGTGGTTGAAAAATAAACATCATTCAAGTACTGGGGTTGATATAACAGACTAACTTCTTCCCTCAAAATCACACCATCTCGTACCTCTGTTAGAAATAATTATGAAAAATCAAACCAAGGAACATAGCTGAAAGAAGACACTTACCCGGGTTAGGGTAATCTTGGGTCTGTGGGGTTGTTTGCCTTGGTCCCTATATTGAGTTGCTGTCCCTAAACTGGAACACCTCTTTTCATATCTTTTGCATATTTTTCTTCCCTCTTTTCCCCATATACCAGCAACCCTGTGCAACCCCAGCTCCTGCTGCTTTTCTAATTAGTCCTTGAATGTTCCCCCATTAGTCACTCTTGTGGTGAACAAAGAAAACCATTATTGTAATTATTCAGGCAGTGAGCTGGCAGAATCAGTAGCATGCTAGACAAAATGTTCTGCAGCATTTCTTCCAGGTTTGTATTCAGAGGTCAAATTCCACCAAGGTTAACTTTGCCTTTCTTCCTTGCAGGGTTGATAAAATAACTACCAGCTGGGAGATTAGAACTGATGCAATCAACTCATCCCTTCTCTTAAAAATTGCTGAAATAATTGAAATTATTTTAGTTAATTAAGACAGAGAGCTAGAAGAATCATTAGTTCACTGGACAAAATGCTTAATAACATTTCCTCTGGTTTTACAAACCAAGTTCAAACCTTGCCTTAGTCACCTTTATCTTTCCTCTTTTCAGGGTCAATAAAATAAGCACCAGTTGGGCACTAGGGGTTCAACGTAATTGATTTATCCTCTCCCACTAAAATTGCTGGCTTGTGCCAAACTTGAATGAATATTTATTACAACCACAGATAACATGATCTATTTTTGGTATCAATGTTCCCAGAACATAAAAATGTGCAATTAATACCTTTGAGATTAAATATATAAAAGTAGCTGAGAGAGAGAGAGTGTCCAATCACCACTTGATAACCAATGCTTGTTTACACCCCTGTGACTTAGATGTTCAGCAAGAGAGACCAATACAATAAGTACCAGACTTTAAAAACAATAATTACTGAATTCAATGCATTCAACTAAAAGAATTCTTCAAAGCAGTGCCCCAACATGGCCAGTCTGATGACTAAAACGAATAAAAGATAAGAGATGAAACCATTTTCTCAGTCGAGCATCCACATTCTTGTAGATAAAAGGCTGTTGTCTAGAGTCTACTGCCATCAGCATAACTGCTCCACTACAGAATGACGATGATACAATTTAAATGGTATTCATTTCAACATTATCATTTAAATGTTCAAGTTCCATGTTGGCAAGGGTTGGATGGTTTGACAAGATCCAGTGAGCTACGGAGTTGTGCTAAGCTCCAGTGTCAGCTTTGACACTGATTTCTATGGCTGGATGCCCTTCCTAATACCAACCACTTTACAATGTGTACTGGGTGCTTTTTGTTGTGCTATTGGCACCAATGATGTTGCCAAGTAATTTGTAAGACAGAAAAAAGCCACCACTACTGAATGAGTGAAGTGTTCAAGAGAAGGAAGTGGCTTTATGCCAAATGTTAAAAGGTTGAAGTATGATAGAGAGAGACAAGCATAAACACCTTGCTACTCTACATCATATAAAGGAGAGTAGTTAAAAAGGAGATAAAGATAATAGTAATGGGGCACCAAAGCATTCATCAGAAATTCACTTCAATGGAATCAGATATTTTTTATGCAGTAAGCATTCATGAACAATAGCTCTATTGGAAATCTGAAATCAAAGGAGGTAGGCAGAGAGCTTCAACAAGAAAAATGTCTTCCTTGCCCTACTAGTCCACTCTACCATCATGTTTGTGATATCCAAATATTTTCTTGTTGGTTAAATTGTGCAGTATACCATGAAGTTGGTCTCCAACCTAAGGCTATGTGAAGTAATCTTTTCCAAATATTACCCAACCATCAGCATCAATTCCATCTTTGCATGGGCCAGATGAAATTTGTTGAGGTAGATTTGCTGCCAGATCTCTTTGCTGCCAACCTTCATCTTTCATAAGTATGGTAATATTTCCCTAAAGCTAAATACTTTTTTTTTCATCTGAAGACTGGAACTGAATGACATTGCTTGTATGGTGGTGGCACAATTATTATGCAATGTCAAGGCAAGGACACACACACACACACACACATTATATAGTGAATTAAAAGTAGTGCCCAGTTTCTGGAAAGTCCTATCTTTCTTTGTTGTTTTGAAAGTTATTACTGACAGTTTTGAAAGGTACTAAATTTGGATTATGTTGTATATACTCTTTGATATCTCAACCTGCAAAACAAGATTTAAAAGTCAAAACGTATCCCCCAATTGGAAAGTCATACATATCAACCTTAAAATAGCAAGTGGGTGCTGCTTTTGACTTACCCTGTATGTATACAGAGAGGGGGGATTCTTTCAGTTTGCATCTACCAAATTTATTTGCCCAAGGTGCCATGCTGTGGGACTGAATCTGAAACCATGGGGTTGGAATGCAAATTTTTTAACTACACAGCTAAATCTGCACCATACCCAGCCAATTTTTGTATTGTGCATGTGTTTAAACATCCTTGGTTTCTCGCATCAAACTGGCATTAATTCAAACTTTGGTAAATCTATTTGGCTTTAATTTTATTCTGGAAGAATAAAAATTTTGTTTTTTCAAAATATTCAGGTGTTTTGAGCTTTAGTTTGCATTAGCCATCATAGTAAAGGCTAAGCTCCAGCTTAGCCTTTTAAAGTGAAGGTTCAATCGTGGGTGCCACACAGTTATCTGTGAGCTAAGCTTACAGCTGGATTTTCATTGCTAGCTAGAGTTGTCTGTTGCCAATATCCGTGGGAAAGGCATCAACATCACAATTCTCCAGGTCAAGACTGCTGAAGACAAATCAGTCTGTGTAGAGAAATCATTATTTTCAATTGTATAAAATTATAAAGAAACAAAAGAAAGCCACAGCAGAATGATAGTGGTAATCAATATAACAGACTTCATCAAGTGAAATCCTGTTGGGAACAGTGTCCTAGCAGAAAGTTACAATAAATATCAATAATAATATCATTAGACTGCTGAAGAGACTGCTATGAAATACTAAACATTAGCATAAGAATATAGTCATTTGTCAGTTTTACAACAGAATGAGTGAATAAAATTGAAATTATATTCCGTGTTAAGTATGTTGAATTGTAAATGGCACAGCAAGCAACATGCTTCAATCATCAACAAAAAAAAAACCTATCAAAGATTTATTAATTTTTTTTTCCCCGTAAATAATTTTGTTTACAATTTTACAGTCAGGTTATTTAATATATTTAAAAAGATAAATAAACAGGCAGCACTTAAATTCAGGGAGGATTAAATTTTATGTATATTATACAACCTTAGATTGGGTTGTCAGATTAAATTGTTCATTTCTTTTCAATACACTTCTTTTGTGTTTTTTTTGGAATTGACATGAAAAATATTATTGTAGGGTTTTATGGTTCTTTATAACTCTCTTCTCCCTCTACAACTTTTGTTTATTGTTTTTTGAAATTTGAGTAAATTCTACCTCTTTTCATATATATAACAATGGAGTGTTAAATAGAAAAAAAAAAAGGGGAGAGCCTTTTCAACACCTTCACTTTCAATCAAGCTGTCAAAGCTACTCAAGACATTTCTGCAATGTATAGAGGAGGCACTAATACCAAATGAGCTACATACAAATGGTTATCATGCTTCAAGGAAGAGAAATTCAATCTCACAGACTCTCTACATTCTAGCTGACCTGTTCAGTTTAATGAGGATATCCACAAAGATTCACATCAATACACTAGGGAATTGGCCCTGCAGATGGGATGTTCTCATGATACCATTGCCAACCAACTCTACACAATGAGTAAGGTCCAAACAACCAGATCAGGCCTTTCCCAATGACATTTACTGACCATCTCATCAATAACAGTATCCTAAAGACCAGGCTTCCTCTTGAGAGTGAAAAAATATTTTCAACAGTGCACAGTTGCTGTCCCTCTACAAGACATGTGCAGCTCACTTGTAAATATTACTCATAAGGTCTGAGGTAAAGCAGCTTTTACACACATTTTTGAGAATATAAAATAAATATATTGTGCAGATATGAGCAGAATATGGGAACTGGTATTAAGGAAGGATACAAAAATATTAGGTTTATAAACCCTAAAATTCACTCTATAATTGCCAATGGCAATATACTGTAGTGGCTAAGAGCATGGTCTACTAACCCCAAGATTCCGAGTTCAATTCCAGGCAGTGCCTTGAATAAATATAAAAAAAACAACCTTAGGAATGAGAACCCAGGGTTGGGTTCAAAATTCCATCAGGATGAAGAGTAAATCAGCCAAAACATTGTGGTAACAAAATGAGGACACATCCATCCAAATTAATTGTCAAATTAATTAACAGACTTCTCTTTCCAGCTGGAGTAGTCATGTATCTCCACCATGGCTAGACACCTGTTTCTGTCCTACTTTCACACATTTGCCTCTCATGACCTTGCTCAAAGCCATCTCCCACAATATTGCATCCCAGCTCTGTCTTCTTAGTTACTTAGTGCTAGTGCCATGAAACAAAAAGCACCTGGTACACTCTGTAGAGAGGTTGATGTTAGGAAGAGTATGACAAAGCAGACACTGAAGCACGACACTTCACTGTGGCTCATCAATTCTTGTCAAACCATCCAACCCATGTCAGCATGAAAGAAGGATATTGAATGATGACAAAACTCACCAACACACTATAACCGTTAGATCATGAATGTGCTCCTTCAACGGATCCTTGTTCCTCTGAGCTACCAAGTTGTTTGCTATCACCTACAAATCCTACCCACTCTCCACTTGCTCCTTAGTTTACATCATCTGAAAAGATCAAGACTAAACACTTGTAATTCTCCCTAAAAGGGAAACTACCTGGAATCCCCTACCAGCCCGCATTTCCCTTACAGGTATCAACTAAAAGGATTCGAGTGAAACATCAATTGTATTGACCCCACCAATCAGTATGTGCCTATAAAAGCTACATGCACTGCCCTTCTCTTTCGCATTAAAATGATATGTGTAATACCAAGGCGTAATCAAAATGATCAATATCAATCCCTGGCAGCAGTCTATGTGGTTCTCCAAGTGGCTGATAAACAATTTTGAGTATTCTAACCGAATCTAAAGGAGCATAGGTAATTTAAGGGTAAAACTCATTAATTTCCAGCCAGATACTGATGCGATAACGAGTATTCATCAAATACATATTTCACTTTAAATATTCTGACTATATCAATATAATAATATCACTGAATTTTTATTATCTTCAACTTTATTAAGTATTTCAATTAAATTTCTTTAAAATATTTCTTATTAAAAAGCTTTTCTGGCCCAAAAACTGAAGGAATTATTGTTTTTAAATCAAGAAGTTTTTTTTTATTAATTATATTCTTTAATTTTGATGAAGAAATTTACATGATGAGGATGAATTGAGTTCAAGAATACATGAATGACACAAAAAGTTGGCCAACTCCTGAATTGGACAAATCTGCAACATGTTCACTATGTAATATTTGTATTGAAATAGCAAAATTCCAATAACATGCATTACAAGTCATATCAACCACCAAACACATTCTTTTACAAAATACATGTTGCCTCCCCCATCCACCCACACACATTTTTTTGGTTTATTTTTTGAGAAACAACAATTTGTGTAAGAATCTGACATCTAGCTTGCTCTTCTAGCTTGCCTATTAATATCACATGATTCCAATATTGGTACACTTAGTTCCACTTCAAAATATCATTACCCTGAAGCTGACTCACTCCATTCATACAATACTGAATATATTGGTCTTTGGCCAAAGGAGGAAAAATTCAATGTTAAATGATAATGAGATTTGTACTGTTCTTGCTTATACATCAACATATGATAGAACATTCTTTAGATTTGACAATTTTACAGAATTTTCTGCTCTTTTCAACTTGCTCAGCCACCTTTTTATACTATCATCATCTCTCACATGTGCTCAGATTCAGTCTTAACTATTCTGCCCAATACTCTTTCACACATGCTTCCTCCCCAAATTTCTCTATGTTCACATTTTCCCCTCTAACTACTAATAATATAAAAAGATTCAAAATATTCTAGGAAGACACATGGCTCAAAAGTAGGACGTTGAACTCGCAATCTTAATGTTGTAAATTTAATTCCTGAAGCAGGTATTGCATTGTGTCTTTAAGCAAGCTACTTCACTTTACTTCACATTAGTCTGCTCGGTTGGAAATAAATTCCAACTAAATACTGGTGTAGCCCTCTCTCTCTTCAGTTGTCACTTTCTGAATGTTTTCTTGGATCAATGAGAAGGGCATCCAGCTGCAGAATTCTCTCCTAACAAGGCTTGCCCAACCCATGCAATGCTGAGAGATAATAATGTAAAGGTGACAACAATGGCAACAGAGATAGGACCTAATAAAAGACAGTCATTGATGAAAGTGTACAATACCAGCCGTGAGCACATTGTAGGATTTCAAGAAGATAGAATTTTGTCATGGTTTTAGTCATGATTGACAGAAAAATCATTACTAAATAGGAGCAAGTTATTATGATTTACCATATTTTCCTGTCAATACGTCTCCCAAAATATGGAGACAAATGTTATAGATATCATCATCATTTAATATCAATGTCCCATATCGGAATTCATTGAATGGTGTGACAGGATCTGATGGGTACAAGGACTGCATCGTGCTCCAGTGTTATTTTGGCATGGTTACTATGGCTACATGACCATCCTAACATCAATCACTTTTACAGTGTGTACTGCCTTTTTTTATTATTATTATTTTGAGTGCCACTAGTACTAATGAAGTTGCCATGCAGCTTGCAGGACTACAAACCTCAAGAGAGGCAACTTTATGCTAAGAGATGAGGGGTCAAAAGTATGAGACAAGGGCCTAGATCAGAACAGGTTTCTTGCTATAGAGGAGCCACATTGCTACTTATATTCTAGAAGAGGAATGAGGAAGAAGAGAAGAGATGAAATACACATTTGCTGAATAATCTAAATTAACAAAATCATCACAAAAAAAATCTCAGCAGAATCAATGATATTAAATATAAATGACAGGAAATAATGATAACAAATAAAAGGTCTTTCAAAGAGTTGTATTGAAAAAATAATCTGTATTTTAAAATGATACATATATCATCATCATAATTTAACATCCATTGTCCATGCTGGCATGGGTTGGACAGTTTGACTAGGCTGGCACGCTGGCAGGCTGCACCAAACTCCAGTCTGATTTGGAATAGTTTTTTTACAGCTGGATGCCCGTCCTAATGCCAACCACCCTAAGAGTGTAATGGGTGCTTTTAGATGCCACCGGCACAAGTGCCATTTGCATAACACCAGGGTGCATTTACATGCCAATTTGCGTGACACTGGTATCTGCCATGATGCAATTTTGTTTGGCTTAATGGGTCTTCTTCTCAAGCACAACATAATGCCAAAGATCTTGGTCATTGCCTCTGTGGGGCCCAACATTCGAAAGGAACTCCACCACTCTGTTTCCAATACAAATCTATATTGCTTCTCATAAAGTGGCAGGGAACTCTACAAGACTTATAACCGAATATCAAATTTATATACACAAAGAACAATCATGATTGTATGGTTAAGAAGTTTGCTTCCCAACCACATGATTCTGGGTTCAGTTCCACTGTGTGGCACCTTGGGGAAAGTGTCTTCTATTATAACCCTAGGCAAACTGAAGCCCTGTGAGAGAAACTGAAATAAGCCCTCTGTGTGCATGTGAGTTTAGATGTTCTCTGAATGTTGCTTGTGATGACTCAGTAGTCATCACTTCTGTTGACAAATCATCCACTGGCTCAATACCTTCAATGATGTGTAAATAAGAGGTCTTTTACTTGAAAACTAGCTAAGTGTTAGTAGTAGGAAGGTCATAGAACTGTTAAAACAATGCCTCAATAATATACTTGTCTAACCAATGCTGACGTGGCAAAATGGACATAAAAAAGAAACTAATGAAGGCAAGCACGCATACACACACACAAATATATTCATAATAATGATTTAAAATTTTGGCACAAGGCCAGTAATTTTGAGGGAGGAGATAAGTCGATTACATCAACCCCCAGTTTTCAACTGGTACTTATTTTATCGACCCCAAAGGGATAAAAGGCAATGTCAACCTCAGCAGAATTTGAACTCAGAACAAGAAAATGGATGAAATACCACTAAGCATTTTGCTTGGCATGCTTAATTCATAACAACACCACCACAATGCTGCACGCACCCAAGTAACATGGAATGTAGCAAGTAATGCAGTAGAAATTTTTCCTGAACCAACCAAATGTTGAATAAAAATGTATAATGAATGATAATAATAATTTATTCTGTGTAAGATGACAAATGAAATACGTGTTCAACCTGTAATCACACAGGTGTCATTTCATTGAATTGGACCATGACAAGGATATAATGAATCAAACACCTGACGGGATACATAAGAACATAGAAGTCTAATTATTGAAAGCTCCCTGCCAGCTGTTTTATTGACTAATAAAAAGGTGAAGCCAATTCTGCCAAGTAAATTTACAAAAGTTATTTACAATAATTGCTATGAAATTTCTCAATGTAACTTGGTAATAATGGTATATTATTTTTTATTATTTTCTACCTCACATTTAAAGCTACATAAATTACTCAATTTGAACAAAAATAAGGTAAAGGAAATGGAGTGTATTTGAAGAACATGGACATATGCAGGTGTATCAAACTCACTCATCACAAGGCTTTGGTTGGTCCAGGGCTATAGAAGAAGACACTTGTCTAAGATGTTGCACAACAGGACTGAATCCAAGATCACATGGTTGGAAATCAAGCTTCTTACCCACACAGCCACACCTACAGTGCTCACTCACTCTAAGGGTTCCAGTTGAAAATATTAATGGGTCATATGTTGAGTTATTTACTCAGTTGGTGAGGGACTCCAAGAAATGATCCACTTCCTCTAAATAATGGCTCTATTTTGTATGCAAAGAAGCCAGTCCTTTTGCATAGTCCAGCTTTCCTTTACTGGTCTCCTGAATTCTTGGCAGAACCTTATTTTGTATTCAATATCGTCATATTTTTAACTTTTTTCTTCTTTCAGTTTTTTTTTGTTTTTTTTGCTCCTATATCATATTAGAGTTGTCAGTCTCATAAGAATCAGTCTTTCTTATCCTGATATTGAAAATTATGACTAAACAAAAAAGAATTGATATCAGAATAAGAAAATACCTGACAAACAACAACCTCACAAATAATAAACAGTAAAGCCTCATGAATTCTCTTGCTCTTTGGAAGACCAAGCCCAAGTGACATCTCACATGTTCATACTACAGAGTAATTTTTATTGAAAAAGAAGTGAGATAATTAAGTAATATATCAATCACATTTAATTTTCTATTCAGCAATGCAAACTGGGAAAAACATAACTTGAGAAATATTAAACCATGACATTCTTGGATTCACAAACATCCCTCTAACACCCATATGAACTTGGCATCAAGACTAATATTTGGCCAAGTTGAAAGGTGTTGTCCTATGGGTATTTAGTGACACCACCAGTGCTGGTGCCACAGAAAAAGCACCCACTACACTATGTGAAGTGGTTGGCATTAGAAAGGTGTTGTAGTGGGAATGGTACACCCCTCCTATGGGACAAGTGGTATGATCCAACCACTATAAAGTGAGATGACATAAACTAGTACAGGGAGTCATGTGTCAGTCGGTTGTAGAGTCATACGAGTTCTCAGTTGGAGCTAAGTGTCAGTTACGTGTTATAGTCAAGTTCAAGCCACAGTAAAGGTAAACGGTTCAAATTCTGTGTCTTGCAGAGCTATCAGCAATAGCACAATAGACAAAGCAGTGTATTGCCATTCCTGTAGAGAAGAGATACACTGTATCCGATACCAAGAAAGTATCATGGCTACTAGAGTAAATACAACAGCTACAGTCAGAACAGTGGTCACACATTTTAACTGTGGATAACACCACATTATAACAGAAAAGTAGCAGCTGTAGAAACCATGTCAAAGAAGATATTAGAACTTGGCACAGTCCTCTGGCTTATCTGTTTCCATCAAACCATCCCACCCATACCAGCATGGAAAAAGGGATATATGATGATGATGATAGCAATACTCATCATTACCACAAATTGTCCATTAGAGAGTCTTTCATCTTCAATCCATGAATTATGCTTTTACCTCTTTCACTATGACAGAAAATTTAGATCTTGAACATCTTTCCAAACATAATCAGCTGTAGCTTGACAAAGAATATCAATCAAACCTTAATCACTCCCTACAGAGAAATTAATCATCGTTAAAACTCAATTAAGATTTCATCAACATTTCTACAAATTTTGAATGATCTCAGGAGTCAACAGCAACTCTGTACAGTCATAAGACATCCTAGTCGGCTATCTTAGTTTGTTTTTTTTTGTTTTTTATTCTAGCCCACAACGAAAAAAAAATCACATCTAAATGTTCAAACAACATGAAAAATAATTCGTCTTTAACCCTTTCGTTACTATATTTCTGACCAAAATACACCCCTCATGAATTTCAATTAAATTCTAAAATAATCATGAATCTAGGCTTGTTTCATTAAATAACTGTAACTTTTTTACTTACCAACATATTAATGTGATATTTGGAACATAATTAAAGAAAGGGTTCTTAATCAATTCTATCGCATAACTTTTGTCTCAAAGTGACTTTAATTACAGGTAAATCCAGGTAAATTGAGCAAAAGGTAAAAATATTAAAATTTTGTTTAAACATCACCATAGAAAATGAATCATCAGCTAATATTCAAATGGGTATGCAACAAAATTTTGATAAAGAAGAATTGTGCACATCACTATATCATCAGTTGAATTTAATGCACAACAGGTGTACCATAAAGGTGGAATAAAGTGAAATACTGGAATCCACCGCAAGTTTGACCAAACTAAAGAAATCAGTCAAAAAATAATATACGGCCCTGGTTATGGTATGGAAGTGATAAATTCCAGACCACATCGTCCCCTAGGCCATGCTGACTAACATTATTTCCCCTGTATAAAAACTAAATCCACGCAGTACCCCGTATTTGTTTCACAAATTTTACGAAATTTGAACCCCCATTTTGTGTTTGTTTCCGCATTGATCGCTTCAAACAATAACTTCCAGACCACATCGTACCCTAAGCCATGCTGACTAACATTAGTTTCCCTGTATAAAAACTAAATCCACAACAGTTCCCAGTATTTGCTTCACAAATTTTCCAATTCGGAATCAATGCTTGATAACATGAAACTCCTATCCATTTTCAAAGTTGAAGAAAATTCGATGCCGAAAAAAATGTGGAAAAAAATCTCCCAAAATTCAGGGAATTAAAATTACACGTCGATCGTTGTACAAAACTGTTTACGAAGTGTAATCACATGTTTTCACGAATGTACTAAAGAGATTTGCTCTGATATTCTCATTTAAATATGAATAGGTAAATACGGGCGGGTTTGGTCACATTAACCAAAATTTTTTTCGGGCGGCTTTGGGCAGTTTGGTAACGAAAGAGTTAAGAGTCAGCTGTCACCCATGAACAAGTATGATTAAGTAACATATACCAAGCTTTCACTAATTGTTTTAAGTGCTGTTTAGTCAGGGGTATCATAGCCACACACCCAACTCTCCTAAACTTTTAATATCAACCCAGTTGAAACTGCTTCTGGCTCTGTATAACAAATGTCTTGTTTTCAAAAGTTATGAAAGTGTACCACCAAACCTTAGTCACAATTTACGTTCCTAACACCAGCTTAATAAGTTATTTTACTAAATTCTTTGTTATATTTAAAATTAATTGAAAGAAACACAGAACATCTCAACAAAAATATGATAACAAAAGGCTTAATCTAGTGGTACATTCAGGGTGACAGATGAAGTGGGGTGGTTGCATCAGCACTTGCTCGTTTACTAGTACTCCATCAGTTATGACAAAGAGGTTTTCCAGTGGACCCAATTAAGAAAACAGCCTGCTCATGAAACTAATGTGCGAGTGGCTAAGCACTCCACAGACACATATACCCTTAATGTAGTTCTCAGCATGGCACAGAACGTGACAAAGCTGGACTCTTTGGAATTAAAGGTACAACACATTTTTGCCAGCTGAGTGGACTGGAGCAACGTGAAATAAAGTGTCTTGCTCAAGGACACAACACACTGGAAATCATACTTGCAACCTTAAAATTGGGAGCCAAATACCCTAACCACTAAGCCATGTGCCTTTACTGGTACTCATTTACAAAGTGCCTTGCTCAAGAACACAATGCACTGCTAGGTTCAGGAATTGAAGCCATGACACTATGATCATGACCCAAACTCCCTAACCACTGTGCCACACACATTTACATGATGACAATCTCTGAAAATATGAGGAAATGGCAACCAGTTTAGAAAAGCAGTCAATGGAATCAGAAAGGGTGACTGGCCACACAACATCCATTACGATCAAACCCTTTCAGATTACCCTGTCGAATGTAATGATTATTTATTCACATTGAAAATTAATTACGCATTATCTTGTAACTAAGAGATTTTGATGTGCTTGTTTCTTTCACAATGATATTGTAGGGTAAGTATAATAGGCCAAATATAGCTGGTTTGAAAACAGGTAGAATATTTGGGCTGGATTTGGCCAGTTTCAATGCTAAAGGGTTAAACAATTAGTATGCTGGTAATATTCACACACATCTAATTAGTCACTGCTAATATGGACTATTGATTATTAAAACAATAATGATGAAATTGAAGAAAATATAAAGATAAATAAATTACTATGAAATAAACATTTAAATTGAGCTGTTTTCAAATTTAGCCATAAATCTCAAAGGTGAAGAAATCCTTAGACTTTTAACAATATCAATCTTCTGTATATAAATCAGGTTTTTTTTATAAAAGTTAATTCTAAATCAACTTTTCAGTTTTAATGTATGTATATTATAATCAAGTTTATATACAAATAATTTCATTTTCCAATTTTCAATAATGACTTTCTTTTAATTTATTAATATCCACAAATTTATAGATATGAGATTGCATGACAGCTTTATCTCGAGACAGCCAGAAACATCAACACAATTTAGTTGAGTAAACCTGCAAATATAAGCATATACCTGACTAGACATTATGGTTGTAAATGAGTATCACCACCATACAAGTGGTGTGATGTGTTTCCAGTCTTCTGTGAAAAACATGTCCAACTGTAGGGAAATATCTTCTTGAAAACAGATGAGGGTTAGCAACAGGAAGGGCATCCAATCATTGAAAATCTACCTCAACAAATTTTGTCTGACCCATGGAAGCATGGAAAAGGTGAACATTAAAAGAAGAATAATCATGATCTATATTACTTTATTTTTCCCATGTTAACATGCTGAGAATCATCTCTACCCCCATATTTATTTGAGTTGTGAATGAAAAATATTGGAAACAATTCTAGCCCAGAAGTGAGTTTATGGTTTAATCAATAATTAAGTAGCTTAATCATTGAGCTAAGTAACACAGTTTTTCTTTTGAAATTAATCTAGAGGAGAAATATATTGCAAGAACATGACCACAAAGGACATGTAAATCATCACTTGCAATATACTGGTGTTCAGAAATCCTCAGCATTACATAAGGATTGCATTCCTAAAAATAAATTACCACACACACACTGAGCAACGAGTTTCAAAACAATGATGTCTATATATGTATTTATGTAATGTATTCATTGTTAAAGCATTCTGGCAGAATCAAAAGTGAATGGAATGAGTTGAAAGCTGTATAGTACTTTCATCTTCAGAGAGCAACTTCTCCCTCTAAACGATGTGCATTCATAAAAACAATTCACTGACATAAGACTTTGAGACACCAGGCTGTTTCAACTTGGTTGTGTCTCCTCAGTGAAAGCTACCCCTGGATGAAACTAAACAAGGGTGATGGCTTTTGTTTATAGATTCAGCAGATAAACTATTTGCTGTTATATGTTGATGTATGCTGAGCCGATGATGAATTATATCAATGCATTAAGTATATCATGAACACACATTATCTAAAGGTAGAAGCTGTTCTCGGAAAATGAAAAACAATACCAATTTACATAGTCGTTCATATTAACGTCTACTTGAACACATAAAGAATGAATAAGTACATTACATTTCTGAAAAGCTTTGCCATAAGGAGTCAAATTCCAAATTACTGAAACCCTATTTTCTGATTGATTTCCAGGTTGTACATTGCCTTGCATTTCTACATTGATTTTTTGGGAGGTGGAAAAAAATCCACTTCTCTTACCAGCATAACCAGAGTTTCCCTAATATACAAGGGATGGGGTCCCTCTACAACAATGGTTCTCAGTCATTTTTTGCCTATGGACCCCTTGGATTCCTATTTTATTCTACTGGCCACCCCATAACCATTTAATGGATATAAAAACAATCTTACTGTATTTTTATAATTAGATATTATCAAGAATTCTGTAAAAATAAAATTGTTTAAATATTTCATATATTGCAGATGTATAACCAGTTTACTGCGCATAAACTTTAACAACAAAATCTTACAATGACCCCTAAGGGCTACATGGACCCCTGATGAGAACCACTGATCTACAGTAAACTAAAAATATGACAGCTACCGTAATCACATTTTTAGAACAATTTTCCAAGGGTGGGGAAATAAAAGTTCCAGTTTTCTAAAATTTCTTCTCAGATGAATTCAATTAAATTTACACTTTCTCTATAAAAATAAATCAGATTCCATTTTTATGAAAGAAAATATCTCAAATCTACATATTACACATACAGAAACAGACTTGATCTATTACATTAGATTCTTCGCCAGTTCTCACTCGAAATTCATAGTATTAAAATATAACAAAACAAACCAGATACTTCCCCCCACCCACCCACCAATTATCTTGAGTCAAGTTTTAACAAAATACTTCTCTTGTATTATTACTTCCTTATTAAATCTATATTTATCTTATTTCAGACATTGGACTATGGCCATGCTGGGGCACTGTCTTGAAAGGGTTTTAGTCAAACAAATTGAACCCAGTACTTTTTTTTAAAGCCAGGTGCTTATTCTATTAGTCTCTTTTGACAAACCACTAAGTTATGGGAACATACACAAATCAACACTGTCTTGTATGATAATATGGGTCTGACAGAACCCGATGTGTCATGTTCCATTTGTCTGCTTTGGCATGGGTTCTACAGTTGGTTGCTGTTCGTAATGCCTTTCTGTACTGCCAGTCACCACTTCTGGGCCACTTCTATCAACATCCATCCCTGTTTCTTGTCACCTCACCACCCCCAAACTCATATTTATCACTGACCACTTCTCCTCTACCCTTTTCACCATCCACTTACATTCATCCTCTCTCTGTCTCTAATCATTTTTTACTCTCCTCCCACACTCTTTCAACCTTTACCTACTCACTTCCTTCATACTAGTATTATTAACAATAATCTATGTTATTATTAATAGCTGCAGTATTATTAATAATTATCATTATAACAATAATGAGAAATACTATAAAAAGACAAAGTAAATCTATAAGGCCAAACATACACATCAACTCTGAACGCTTTATACAGCTTCAAGAGTAATGGACAGTAACGACAACAGCTCTTAAAAGCCCACTTAATGCAGTCGACAACATTATCAATTGAACAATTCTAAATCCCGAGAAATATTTCAGATCTGACAATCAATCGTTAGTAAGTAGTCAGCAATACATAAAATCCAGTCAACTCAAGATCTGAAAAAGTAATAGTCAATCAGTAAATGAGCACTTGAGATGGTTCGCAAGTAAGCCATTTGTCTACAAATCATTTCCTTAAAAAAAGGGGATGTAAAGACTCAAATTTAAGGAGTGATAAGGCAGTCAGACACAGCTTAGTGATGGAAGCCCCTGTCTGACTGCAAGTATCTTTCTATTTTGTCAATGAAGTATTTAAAATATATACAAGATTAATAACAATCAGCAAAAATTAGTCTAGCACATATGCAAATGAAATGTAATTATAAAAACAGGATTAATTTCTAATTAACTTTAACCCTTTAGCATTTAAACTGGTCATAACCAACCCAGATATTCTACTAGTTTTATATTTAAACCAACCAGATCTGACCTATCTCACCTAACCTACAAAGTCATTCTAAATATAAACAATCATGCCATTGAAATCTCAAAGCTCCAAGATGATTCATGGTCAATTCAAAGCAATGTGAACAAATAAGCATTGCATTAACAGAACAATCTGAATGCTTAACAGTTAAATATTTCAATGTCAATGTAAAAAATATGAAAGTGTTTTTTAAAAAAGTAAAGAATATCATTTTTGGACTAAAATCTAATTTTATGATTAAAATCTAATATTCAAGGATAGTCAGCTACATTAGATTCATTTACATTGTTTACACACAGCATTTGTATCTATAAGGAACATGCTTTGGGTAAATAATCAGAGTAGTAATTAAGAAAAAATTAACAAAATGCCTTACCACCAGGAGACCATGTGCAAAAATATTTTGCCAACAAATAGTACTTTCCTTACACTTGAGAAAATGAACGATATGTATACATAGTCAATAGGCCTGTTACTATGGGTTTAGTACTGACATGACATCTCTTATGGACATGCTGTGTTAAAAGCACAAATATTAGAGGGAGAGAAAAGTTTGTCCCAGCAGCAAGCAAGAACATCTGATAGATTTTTTTGCTTTTTTTTTTTGCCTTTACAATGGCATGTACTTGCAGATGTTATCTCAGGACAAATATTGCAGCAACTGGCCTATTGACAGTGTGTATGCATTAAGTACATCAGATGGCTATTTAAATTTAACACTGTCTCAATTGTATATACCAAATATATATATATATGTCTGGTTTTCCCTGACTTCATATTACTGAGGCAGTGTTTTAAAGTCTGGTATCCTTCTTGTCACTAACCCATACCTGTTTTTCAAATAAGTGAGTTTTCACTACGTTTGTCTTTCAACTACCCAAGACAGACAAATGGTATGTAAGAGCCATACAGGTGCCGTCAGTAAGATCAGAGTTAAGGAGGACATCAGTAGGAAATTAGTATTAGAATTAGATGGACATTAGAGCTGTTGTAAGTCCCTTTCTGTATATTATTATAGTGTTTCAGGCCCCCACATAGGAGTTTAAAATTGGCTGTCCATGGGAAACTCTATATGCCAATGACCTGAATCAGTCAAAGATTTAAAGAAAAAATTCCAAACTTCAAATAAAAACTTAGAATCAAGAGACTTGAAATGAAAACCTGGTGAAGACTAAACTTTAGTCAGTAGTGAAGACAGGACTTTACCACTATCAGGAGAGTGGCCTAGAAATGCCATGTAGTAACATTTGTAAACTATGAATATATTAGGAGTGTAGTGATGTTACAGGTAGAGAGAGGGGTGAATTCACATGTGGCAGATGCACAAGAGTTGTTGGTAGTAAGAGTGTATGCAGTTCAAACAAAGCTCCTTAAGAGTAGGCAATAGTTTTTGTCACCTAAGAGATGTAAATTAGCAGTAGTGGTGGGTGTTCAGGAAGCATAATTGCTACAATGAGATGTATGTCATGAGGATGGAGAATTTTCAATGGATGGAAAAGAAACGATGCATGCACACACTGTTAGATGTTATTGTGCATGAACAATGAAGTACAAATGAGAAGACTAGATACAACAAGAAAGGATGCAAGAAAGAAGATTATATTGGTATGGGTATGTCTGTTGTATAAAATGCCAAGTACTCCAAGTGGATGGAACCTGTGAATGGGGGGGAGAGAGAGATCAAGGAAGGTAAGGAGCAAAGTGCTGAAAATTAATTTCAAGAAGCTGAGTTTAACAAAGAGATGACAAAGAAGCACATGTGGTAAGGCAACATGCTGAAGGAGAAGTAAAATGATGGAGACTGGGTTATATAATATCTCCACTCAAGTTTCTCTTAACTATTATATTTACATTAATTGCTCCTTCTCTCTTTGTTATTCTCTCACTCATCGCTTACCAGTGTTGCCCAAACACTGAGGGATACTATCACATATAGATATCTGTCCTTTTATTCTTAACATCACCCTTCAGCAGTTGTATTTAGAATGAAATATGCAAATGGATTATGATGATGGTAATGATTAAGCAATGGAGATAGAGAAATGGTTTGTAAATGCTGTCAATCAAATGATGTTTGAATCAAAGTTACTATTAGCAATTGAAAAAAAGAGGTAAGCATGTTTCACTATGTGAAACTTAAAAGTTCCATTCCCAAACATCTCTCCCTATAAATTAGAAAATTACTATTTTTAAAGCTCACAATGTGAGATATTCAGCAATAGTACTTTGTAGTAAAGATTGTTTGCTAAAATAACATGGCAGTCCTGGTTTAGGACAAATGTTGCTGTAATTTAGCCCCACGAGATTTCATCTCCAGCTGGCTATACAACATGATTTGTGTCCTTATATTTTCAAAGGGAATCTAGCACCCCAACTCAGCTCAATGGAGCTGCCATGTTATGTTGGCAAACAATCTTTATCTCTTCCTAGTTTTGTGAAACTATAAACATAGACAAGGATCACTATTAGGAAGGGCATCCAGCTGCAGAAACCATGCAAAAGCTGACACTGGAGTTCAACACAACCCTGTGGTTCACCAGTTTCCATCAAACCATCCAACCTATGTTGGACTGGAAAATGAACATAATGATAATTTTGTCAGAGATACTATAGTTCTCATCACAGCATTTACAACTAGGAACTTTAAAAGGAAACCCTTGAAGAATTATCATGGCTAGAATTAGTGTTTAGTGCCTCAGTCATCCCAACAGCAAACTTGATTTAACCCTTTAGCATTTAAACCAGCCATATCCAGTTTAAATAAATTCCATATATTCTATCTTTTTATGTACAAACTGGCTAAATCTAACCTCTCACACCTATCCTGCAATGATATTCTAAAAATAAACAATCACATCATCAAAATCTTGAAGCTACAAGAATGCTTGATTAATTCAAAACAATATGAAAGAAATAAGTATTACACTTGACAGAATAATCTGAATGCTAAAGGGTTAAATAGAAGAAAATAGCACCAAGTCAATGCAATCTGGATCACTGTTTCAAAGTGACAAAACAGTGAAACTCAATCTAAAACAACTTCATAACTTATGATTAATGATTGATTCAATGAAGAAGTAGATTAATCATGCAGTGAGGTGACTTATCAATATTGGTGATGATACACCATACATAGCAGAGCAGTAGTGGTGGTGGTGGTGGTGATAGTATAGTCTTCAATTTTAGAAGTTTTGGATGACTACTCATTACAGCAAAAGTATACTCTCTACCAAAGAAACATTCAAGTGAGAAGAAGAATGCCAAATATTATTGAAAAGCCACCACCCTTCAACAGTAAATGAACAATGTCTGTTAAAAGTGCACCAACAGCAAGAATTATACAAGTAGGAACAAAGAAAATAGAAGTATTATGAATTGGCAGCTGAATGAGTAATGTGCAGAAACCATAGCTCTTAGGCTTATGACTTACAACCAAAACATTGTACTCAGCTCATCTTACTTAAATTTTCCTCAATGAGAAACGGTTATTACAATGCTCATCATCATCGTTTAACATTCGCTTTCCATGCTAGCCCAATATCACAAATTCATCATCATTGTTTTAATGCTCACTTCTCTATGCTCGATGGGTCAAACAGAATTCATTGAGGTAGATTTTCTAAGGCCAGATACCTTTCCCGTCACCAACCCAGCCTGTTTCCATGTAAGATGATATTTACCCATAGCCAGACATGTTTTTAAGGAAGACTGAAAGGACACTGCTTATATGATGGTGATGCTTGTTTACAACTATCATACAATATCAAGTCATTAACACACACACACACACACACGACAGGATTCTTTCAATTTTCAATCAAATTCCCTCACAAGGCTTTGATCAGTAGAGGCTATAGCAGCAGACACTTGTCCAAGGTACCATGCAGTGGGACTGAATCCAAGACCATTTTAAATTAGAAAGAGAATATTAAAATTTGTAATGAAAATGTTTTCAAATACATTTAGTCATAAAACTTCATGGCTATTGAATGACACTTGAAAATAAAGTACTAATTAAATATCCATCTAATTTGGAGAGATAATTAATAATTTCCTTAAAGCACAATACACACGCTGTACAATCAATACAAATATCATTATTATAGTGGAAGGAATTACTTATAGTCTGTTACTAGTAAGGTGAAAGTATTCCAAACTGTGAAAATGAGGTTGCTCATATCAAAATGGTAATGGAGTTTATTGAAGAATTAATGTAAATTTTGAAGAGTTGGGAGTGAGTAGATTGCAAGAATACTGAAAGCGTCCCATTAGATGCAACTTATAAAAATAAAAGAATATGTAATGTTTAGTCCAATATATTTTTGAGAAACCTAATAATAACAGGTAGTAGTAATAGTAGTGGTGGTGGTGCCACATAAAAAGCACCCAGTACACTCTAAAGTATTTGGTGTTAGGAAGGGCATCCAGCTGTAGAAACCATACCAAAACAGACAATGGAAACTGGTGCAGTTCCTGACCTTGCCAGTGCCAGTCAAACCATCCATCCCATGCCATAATGGAAAATAGATATTAATGATGATGATGGTAGGGTAGAGCCAGCAACATTCCAATATTGACAATAGGTTTACATCTACTATTGATTTGATGGTATATAAGACTCACTTTTTTAATTGATGCTATCAAATAGGATATATATTCCCAATGCTAAGTCAAGAAAATATTGGAAAACATAACTATCACTAAATACAGAAAATACAAAGACTTGAAGAAGAAATCCAGTAATTGTATAGAATGTAGGAGCACAGGGAAAAGTGAAAAAATAGATGGAGAAAAAGAAACAAATATCACAATACCAAATTACTGTAAAACTGGAGTTTGGTTCCACATGCAACAAAGACCTGTCTCTATCATTTCCAGAAACAAAAGTTCGATTAAATTACCAGGTCTGGAGCTTAGTTATTATAGAAAAGCTCAAGAACTTGAAAAAACAACAACATACAAAATTTCCTCAGTTCACCTCAAATGACTTAACAGAATCACTAACAACAGAAAGGCTATCAGGATTAGAACTGTGAATGAAAATTCTGTCCATAAGTTAACTCATCTTATCAACGCAACATGAATAATAAATATAGGTTGCATGTTATGATGAAAAATTAGGAAAAATTAGACGACTTTGTAGCTATTGTGACATTGTTTCTCATTGTTGGTGGCTTGGTTGATTAAATAAACTCCATGTCACATGCTCACTCAACCAGAACCATGTGGTCTTACCAAACCATCCATAACAAGTCTTATTTCCATATCAGAACCTAGTAGTATTGTAGAATTTAGTAGGTAGGTGCAGATATGTCATTGACAAGATTCCTCCTAACCATGTGGTCATGAGTTCAATCCCACTTCATGGTACCTTGGGTAATTGGACATGACGATGTTAGAACCTATTTATGGAAGGTGGGTACAAGAGAACAGGGATGTTCTCCAATGACAAAAAAAAAGTAAATCTCCAGAATATTGAAAACAAGTACATTATCATTTTATAATCTTATTTTTACTGTAATATTCAACTTTACTGCTCATACAATTTGGTGACTGAAATTTTTCTTGCAAAAATATGTGCAAGTAACAAGGAAAATTTCTTTTATAGTTCAAAACCAGGGGATGAAAAAAAAACTTATTTACAAAGTTGTGCTCTTAATATACATTTTCGTAAAGATGAGACAGTCATCAGTAGAAAAAAAAATTAAATAAATAAAAAAATAGCAATTTGACATACAGCCTCACCCTGTATGTATGCAAAATTAACCTAGCTATACTTGAGTGATATGCCTACTGAGATAATATCAAATTTAGCCAATGGAGTTATAAATACATATTACATACATTCATATATGTGTGTGTGTGTGAAATTATCTTTAAAATATTGATGGTGTGGACTACAGATTAATCTTAACCATTAAAGGCTGAATCGACATAAAAGTTTTCCAATCAGAAAACATCTCTTCTACAAAAGATTTTCCAATGACTTCAAAGAACAAGTCAAACAGTGACATTTTTAACACTGAAAACTATACAAATCAATAGACTTAAAACATTCATTTACAGTTTCTGATAAACACTGCTTTCTGTCATCTACTGTCTAAAACTTTGTTCTGTTAGGTCATACTAATTGATAAAGGGACTTTTTTCTTTTGTTAATTTTGTCTCCAAACAAAAGATTAAATAAAGATGCAAGATAATGGAAATATTCATTAATAAACACATAATCAAAAGCTTTTTATACAAATGTTTTTGTTGTTTTCTTCTTCACAAGTTGAAGTGAACATGACAAATAGAAATGGGTATGGTTTACTGAAGATGTTATAAAACTGAAGATAAAACAACTCAATCAGAAATTATAGTACTACTGAGTTACTAAGTTGTTAATTACAAAAATTTCATTACCAAAGACATGGTTTCCAGTTCAGTCCTACTTTGTGACGTTGGGCAACCAAAGCCTTATGAATGGATTTAGTAAATGAAAACTGAAAGAAGCCCATCATATGCATATGAATGTGTGTGTGTGTTTGTATGCATGCTTCTCCTTGTCTTGATATTGCGTGATCAGTGTAAATGAATGCCACTGTTTATGCAAGCTGTATCATTTATTCTGCAAAAACATGTCTGGCCATGGGAAATTGTTACCATGTCTGGAAACAAGTAAGCGTCGTTGAGAAGAGGGTATCTTATCTGGTCATAAAAAAATCTGTCTCCTCCATAAACTCCATGTGACCCATGCAAGCATGGAAAAGTGGACATTAAAATTATGATAATGACTTTTAAATAAGTATCTGTTATAAGATGCGATTATTTTCAAAATAATCTCATTATTTTGAATAATTTTTTCCATAAACATCAAACCATGGTGTTTATTTTTAATTATTTAATTGATCAGAAACAGCCCACGAAATTCAAAGCTAGCCAGATTTCTGGATTTCGAATAAGAGGTTTGGTACTGTACCTTTTTTTTTTGGACAAATTAAGACCAGATTCATATTCTCAAATGTAAACTGATTCAGTTACTTGTCTTAGCATTGGATTATAGGGATGCACAGCTATGATATGATATACTCACCAAATCAATTGACTGAACCACCATACTTAACTAGAGCATGTCAAAAAAGTATAGATGCAGGTTACTCATCAGAGCTGTTTCCAAATATGTAAGATCTGGGGGCTTGCACACAATTAAGTATTATTCCCCTCATACAGTATATTTCTTACTTTGCCATTGTTATGTGGGTTCAAAGCATACATTACATTTCTTTCTACAGGTGTATCTGTAGAACTTTCAGACGATGGATCTGTTGGATCTACCATTTTTTCTTTCTCATGTCTTCAATACTAAGATTAATATCTGAAGAATTACTTAAACCTGTCAGCTATTTTACTATTGAGCATAGAATCAGTGAAGACCATTGCTATCAACTTTTTTTCACTATAGTGGAGGTCACAATCACATGTTGCCAAACTAAACATCTTAATATCTCTCCAGATACCTTTTCCCTGAGGAAGGACTATAAAAACACACACATACACACACCCAACATTAAATTTACCACTCCACAGTAAGTTCACAGTATTCTTTTTGTCTTTTTTAATTCAATACAGGTCTTGCTGGCTCAGACTAACATTAGTCCCTTTGGATTTTGTTTTATCACATAAACATCTTAATGGCAAATTTTGTAAAGGTAGTGAAAACTATTTCACAAATGTACCATCCTCAGGAACAGTGGAAACATATCAAGTATTTTGTTCCACATGTAGGCATCTGGGACACACAAAAGGATATGTTTTCATTTTTTGCAACAAGCATGCCAAGGAAGATTCAAAACAACAGGCACAACTTGTACGATGGTGACACTTGTTTACAACTATCATATGCTATCAAGACAAGATATAAAAACATATATACAACAAGCTTATCAAATCCACTTACAAGATGCCGTACAGTAGGACTGAACCTAAAGATCACTGGGTTGGGAAGCAAACTTCTTAACCACACAGCCATGCCTATGCATGGAATAATCCAAGATTTATACTTTGTGTAGATATTATAAACATACTTTGACAGTTTATAAATACATAACAGTAATAATAATTTTTTTATAACCTAGGCACCAGGGAAAGAGTTTAGTTGTTTAAGCTGACTGGTACTTTATTTCATCAACTCCAGAGGCTTGAAATAACAGCAAAGTTAAGCATGATGGGATTAAGCATGGAGAGAGAGAGAGAGAGAGAGAGAGAGAAGGAAAAGAAAAGGGAATTCAATCTAAAACCATCAACAGAATTACTTGAGATATCAAACTGACTACAGTCATGGTTGATAAGGGCGTCACCGTGGTGGAGATGCTGACAACGGGTAGTGTCAGAGCTATGCAGTCGGGAACTTCAGTTCCTGGTAGTGCCACTCAAGGCAGATTGGTCTGACGACGAGTGGTATTAGGGCCACAACCCGGCAGACCGGGCTCTGGTGAAAATCCACGGAGTGTCTGTTTCGGCAACCAGTGGCTCCTCGGTTGTTCTGTCCCCGCGTCTGCGGACAATCTGCGGCAAACAGGAGGTCTCTACATGCGTGATTGTTGAGGACCGCTTATGAAATTCATATTCCCACGAAACTTCTTCCACTACCATGATTTGAGATGCCTCGAGGGTGGTGGAAGAAGCCAACTCAACCCGCCCAGGGTGAATGTCGCCACAAGTACAAGTAAGTAAGTATGGTTGATAAGGAACGTGAAGGACAAAAGAAACAAAAAGAAAATTCCCATGGCTTTAAAATCTCACGTAACTTTTCAATAGTAGAGGTGGCAATGTATCAGTGGTTAGTTCACAGAGGTGAGCAAACTTTGGACATTTCACAGAGAATGGTCATAAAAAATAAAAGAAAGAAACAATTTCCATTATCCATCCATCTGTTTTCTCTGCCTGAGAGGGTGATGGAGAGAGTCCTCCATAGAGTACTATCAGAAGCAATCACCATTATACTTTCTGGCCAGGTTCCCAAGCATGACTGAGACTGTAAATATTATGCAACCAATCTTGTTCTTGGTCTGTCGTGAGGTCTAGCTGGGTTTGAAGAATCCATCATGTAATTCTTTCCCAAGACATTCCAATCACGTATCCATAGGACCAGAGATGTGACCTCCACCTGGAGAGACAGTCTGATCTCCAAGCTACACACACTATCAAGTAATATCACTCTAGAGATCCTTCAGGAACCCTATTTTGGTCGCTTGTATTCACAATCGTAATCTTTCAGTCGTTACCTAACATTTATGACCATGAGTGAGGATAGACACAAAAACTGAAGCGAATATAGCAAGTTTATGGCTAGACTGACTTAATGATATAATTATGTTAAAGTTCCTTAATTCAAAAAAAAGAAAAATGAAAAATCAGCTATTTTTTCTATGGTAAAATAACTTCTCACAAAATAAAATGTATATGAATACATGATTCACATTAAATTTTAAATAAATTATAAACAGGAATTGTAAAAATTTTTGTACTCAATACTTTTTATATAGAGCAAGTATTTCCCTTTAAACTAAAATATCACATTACTATAACAGCTTAAAAGCAATGCTTATTATATTAGGATAATAATGTTCAATAGAAAATTATTTCTACATGCAAATAGGTTCCATTAAATGTGTAAAAAGTTACAAGGATATTTTCCAGTAGATGTCATTCAGCTATACCAGGGATAACCAGAGTATCTTTAAGATTTAACATGCAGTCTCGAAGCTGGTTAAGTATAGAATCTCCAGTTGATAGTAATCCTTATTCTTAAGTGTAATAATTTCAAATGAAAAAGAACAACCTGTAAGGAATTCTGTTCCAAAAATATCAATTCTTTCATGGAAACCAACACAATAAATATTTAAATAGAGAATCTCTGTAATAGCTAGATTCCATATGATAATATCACAAAGGTGACAATTTTCTGAATTTAAATTTGTAAACCATTTTCACCAAGAAAGGCAAACATTAATAAAACAAAGCAAAGTTCAACAATTGGAAACACACCAAAGTTAGTAAGAGTTGGACAGAAAAAGTAATGTCAACTTTAATTTTAAACTCTGAACCTTGAAAGATGAAACTAGATAGGACAAATAGGGCTGCATTTGATGTGACATTGCAGCAACAAATATGGGAGTCAATTTTAACATGTCTGACTTTGTTTTCAACAAACTTTTAGAGGACGAAAAGAAAGACAAAAACCATTGAAAGAATAAAAGATCAAATTATTGAGAAAAAAACCCCATAAAACTACCTCACCGAGGAAACAAAGAAAAAGAAGGGGGATGGAGCAATGGGGTGTACACACCCAGAACAAATGGTTTCTTTAGTTGCACCTCAGACGTAATTGCAGAGGTGTTGCTGCAGAGAATGGCCAGTGACACTCATTGCAGCATCTGCCCCACCTCAAAGGGGATCATTTCTCAGACAGACTGTAATTATCCCGATTTTGTGGATGAAATTGACAGTGTTGGGTCTGGTGCTGGTCTAAAGAGGTTTCAATCCACCCGAAAGAAGACAAAAAAATAAAAACAAATGGAATTTTTCAAGCATATGCAGTCAGTGCTTTGTGTTATCAAATTATTATAGATGCCAAAACCTGATAGAAACTGGATCACAAAGTAAACTGTGTGAATATTTTTTTCACATAACATAATTTTTGTTTTCTTACAAATCCACATTTCTTTGGCATTCATTTTTACTCTTAGTGATTCTATTTTTTGTCTCTTTATCATTTAACATCCATGTTTACGCTAAGATGGGCTGGACGGTTTGACAAGGTTTGATGGACTGAAGGTCTATCATTCTACAATGTCTTTGGCATGGTTTCTGTGGTTCAACGCCTTTCCTAATGGCAACCACTTTACAGCAGGCACTGAGTGGTATTCTTTTGTGCCACCAGAACTAGTGAGGTTGCCATGCAGCTTAAAAAACTAAGATTTTCAACTGAGCGGAGTATAAACAGACAGGGAGGTGATTCTATGCTATAGAATTAGCACACAAGGGGCCTGAACAGCTTTCTTCTTGAAGAAGAGTTTCATGGCTACTAACATTATAGAATAGCTGGGTGGAGCCAGAAAGAGACAAAAACAGTGGTGATGAGGTGTCCTGGTAGACTCTCAGCATACAAGGTGTATAGGAGTGGGTGAAGTCAGGAGAACATTAAGTGGATACTGGATGGCCTGAAACTATGTGCAAACCAACTGGAAGAAGCTTTCTTATTATTTTATGGAGGGTGGTACACTTAATCCATCTGTTCCTTTTACCACGTCTTCCCACTAGTCAAAGAGACTCCAAAAAAGGCCAGGGCCGCTGCTTTTCAAAACTAAGCCAATGCAGTAAAAAGTAAATAAAAACAAATACATGATGGTACCCTGGTGCCAAACATCTATCATCAGATTGAGTTGGAAATAATGATTTCTTTTGATTAGGTACAATACCAATTTTTATAGAAGGGAGGGCAACGGTCAGTTTATTACTGTGACTTTACTGACTATACAAAGATGAAGGATACAGTCAACTTCGATGGGGATCTTAACTGAGAATGTAGAGGCATATGCAAGACTAGTGTGATGGGTAACTTTAGAATACGTTTCCCCATCATGGTAATATCAGAAAAAAGGGCAGACATACTTTCAGTCTTTTATTTGTTTCAGTCATGTAACAGCGGCCATGATAGAAAACCGTCTTAAAGGGTTTTCATTTTAGTCGAAGAAAATCAACCCTAGGACTTATTATTTGTAAGTCTGGTACTTATTCTAACAGTCTCTTTTACCAAACCACTAAGTTACAGGGATGTAAACACACCAACATTGGTTGTCAAGCAATGGTGGGAGGACAAACACAGACAAAAAGACACACACATAAATATATATGACAGGCTTCTTTCAATTTCCATCTACTAAATTCACTCAAGGCTTTGGTAAGCCTGAAGTTATAGTAGAAGACACTTGCCCAAGGTACCACGCAGTGGGACAGAACCCAGAACCATGCGGTTGAGATGCAAATTCCTTGCCACACACCCATTGCCTGCATAATTTAACTTTTATCAAATCAACTGATGAAATTAATAATTTTCAAAAAAAAAGATATTGCAATAAAATTTAAAATAAAAAAAACACATTTCTCATTTGTGTAACTCCTCCCATAACCCATCATCTTTTTTGTCTCTCTCATTGTGCAATGACTGCATGTAGAGCTCTTTTTTACTCATCCTAAACCTCTTTTGTTAATTCTTTATATCTCCCTTTCACTTTCCATATGATGTAAAGCATTACTGGAGAAATCAACCAGCAAACATACATATTAACTATTCTATACAGATTATCTACATTAAACTAATAACCTACCCAGAATTTAAGAAATTACCTGACATTACATTTACTACAACAGACTAATAAACTGCTGTAGTTTGCCGAATGATTTAAAACACAATAAGAATGCCTGAACATTTACTAGGTTATGTTAGGAATAAGCAGGCATAGGAAAAATTTTTACTTCCTCAAAGGAAAAAAAAATAAATAAATAAAATGAAATAAACTACCCGTGCAAAGTTAAAAAACTTGCAGTACATTTCTAAGTATTTGGTCAGAAGTTTTTACCGAGAAAATGCAGGTCATTGCAACATAACAATTTACTCTGTTATCAGTAACAGTAATAAAGATTGAAGTGCTATGGTGATAATGAAAATTTAGAATTCACTGCTTATGAAGATATTGGAATTCAATACTTGGAGATATAATTCTATTAACTAAATAGGTGCAGGTATGGCTCTGTGGTAAGAAGCTTGCTTCCCAACCACATAGTTCTAGGTTCAGTCCCACTGCATGCCACCTTGGGCAAATGTTTTCTACTATACCCTTGAACCAACCAAAGCCTTATGAGTGGATTTGGTAGGCAGAAACTGAAAGAAGCCTGTCAAATATATATATATGTATGAGTGAAAACATTTGAGTGTTTACACATGAAATAAAATGCCACTACTGTTAATATTATCTGTGGTGAATATTTTTAATTGATAATATTTAACAGCAATAACACAGGCAGTTCAACAAGTCAAATAATATTATATAGCTATAAAATTTGAAGTTGGCACAAGGCATGACGATGTGGAATAAGCATTGGTCTGTTTAGAAATGGGAGCTAAATTCCTAATTAGGAATTTAGCTCCCATTTCTAAACAGGTCAATACTTTTTCCGCATCTTCACACCTTGTGCTGACTTTACATATCATTATCATCATTTAAGGTCCGTTTTCAATGCTAGCATGGGTTGGAGCATTTGACCGGGATCTGGGAAACCAGGAGGCTGCACCAGGCTCCAGTCTGATCTGGCAGTGTTTCTACAGCTGGATGCCCTTCCTAATGCCAACCACTCCATGCTTTTTACATGCCACTGGCACAGGTGCCAGGGAAAGCTGGCAACAGCCACGATCCGTTGGTGCGTTTTATGTGCCACCGGCACGGAAACCAGTCAAGGCAGTGCTGAAGATTGAAGTGCTATGGTGATAATGAAAATTTAGAATTCACTGCTTATGAAGATATTGGAATTCAACTATGTTCAGATGGTGCTTTTTACATGCCACTGGCACGGGCATCTCAACTACAATTTCCATTTGATTTTTATTTTGATGTTGATGTACTTGATTCAATAGGTTGTCTCAAGCACAGCAGGTCGCCCTACGATTATATATATATATATATATATATATATATATATAATATATATATATATATATATATACACACACACACACACATTCACAACAAGAAATAATATTTGTTACCTGTTACAGAAACAAAAAGGTTTATAGGACTGCAAAAGAAGTGCTCAAATATAAATGAGATGAAGATAAGGTGCCGGTGTAGTACATGATCTACAGCAACTTAAATTTACACTAGCTTATGATCTACATTCAAAATTTTGTTGTTGACATTAGAATGGATGTAATATCTATTTGGATCCAAATATGCCAGCCATTCATCTGAGTGGATGACAGAGCCTACCCGCACTTCTTTTAAGATGGCTCTGGAGTAGCTCTGTCTCTTTTTGGAACATAAAAATAGCGACAATCTAAGCCAATTTATATGTGTGTGTGTGTATATATATGATTGCACAACACAAACCCTAGGAAATTGATGAGTTAACCTATTTGGACGGCGTTGATGCCAAAAATGGAGACACCAAACGCGGCGTTAGCCAGCCAGATTGAGAAGGCCTCGGCTGTCTTTCAAAGACTCAAAACCATCTAGGCAGGAAGGGTGACCTTCTTCGTGTAGCGTCGTTGCATTGCCTCAAGTTCTGAGATTAATTTGACTCTAGTTGGTGAACATAGCTGAGAGCAATAGTCAAAGTGGCTTAGAACAAGTTTCCTCCAGTGGACCATCATGGTTTCCTGATCTCTTGTTCTAAATGTTCTAAGAATCAATCCAGTCAGCCACCTCCATTTCATTGCCAATTTAGCAAGATGCACATAGAAGGATGCATCATTACTGATGTAAATGCCAGGTCTTGCACTGACTATGCCTCTGGAAATGCAATCCCTCCAGGTCCAGTGTATTCATTGGGTACTGCATTTAGTTTTGCATGCTGAGAGCACAAAGCTTGAAGCTTTTCAGTGTTAAACTGC
>NC_043002.1:56552505-56625019 GCF_006345805.1 Octopus sinensis | reverse complement strand
TAAATATATGTGAATATATACATATAAGTAAATATATACATATATATAAATATATACATAAATATAAATATATATATATATACACACACACACCTCATACTTGTTGTTACAAATGGGGGAAAAGAGTACTGTGTACCATCAGCCTTTCTGAAAATTCTAAACCTACAACTATTAGTGAAGTGTGATAGTAACCTTCTAATAAATCAATTCTGCAATATAGTTCAATCCTCTCTTTCGACATTTCACCTTACCCAGTCTACAAAACCTGGCATGTCCCAAATAAGATACAACTTATTTAAACTATCCAAATAGGAACATAGCCCAGTGGTTATGGTGTTAGACTCATGATCACAAGATTGTGGTTTCAATTCCTGGACAAAGTGATGTGTTGTGTCCTTGAGCAAAACACTTCATTTCACATTGCTCCAATCCCCCAAGCTGGTAAAAATGAGCCATACTACAAAGGACTGGCATCAGGGCCAGATTAAGACTCATCAAGGCCCTAAGGACTTAAAATAATTTGGTACCCCCATAAAAGATTATGTAATTCAAAATATAAACAGTAACAAACCATAAAATAAATTTTTATTTTCCAAAATGAAGCAAAACAGTAAGAGGGAAAAATAATGTTTATTTTTGTATAATTCCACTTTATTTATATTTGAAAAGTTTCCTACTCTTTTGAATTGCAAAGTCTTTGATCAAATCCTCAAAATTAATCCGAGGTATTACATCTGCATCTATACTTCGTAGTGATAAAGGCATCCCGAATAATATTTTAGCATGTTTAAAGTGATTTCTTTTATACTGTAAACCATTTACCATTTCTGTGGTGCCCCCTGTTTCCCTTGATTCCCTAAGCACATGCTTATTTTGCCTAATGGTTAATCCAGTGCTGCCTGGCATCTTATCCAGAGAGGAATATATATACTAGAGAAAACAGGAAATTGGCTCTATGCTCCTTACAGAGCAATGTGGACTAACCAAATATTAATAATGTTTCAAATTTTGGCCAAGGTCAAGGATTTTATAAGGGATTTAGTCAATTACATCAACTCCACTATCTGATTGGTAATTTATTGTATCTTCAGAAGGGATGATAGGAAAAGTTGAACTCCGAATGTAAAGTGTCACAAAAAATATCACTAAACATTTTGTCTAATGCAATAATGACTCTACCAGCTCAATGCTTTAAATAATAATAACAATGAAGGGTTATGATTCTGCAGTTAGCAACATTGACTGAACAAGTTGAGCAACACAAGTCTAGTAATGCACAGAAACAGCATCTACATCATCAGCATTGTCTTAACGTCTTTTTCTCATACTTGCATCGGCTGAACAGAGTTTTAGGCAGATTTTCTACAGCCAGATGCACTTTGTTACCAACGTTCACCTGTTTCCATGCAAGATTATTATATTGCCAGACACGATTTTGCAAAATACTGGAAATAAATAACACTGCTTGTATGACAGTGAAACTCATTTACAACTATCGTGCAATGTCCAGACAAAGAGACACAAACCACCACACACGTGTGTCTATCTATAAAGAGCTACCTTCATACCTTAGTGGTTTGAGCACTGGTCTTATAAATCAGGGATAGTGCGTTCAATCCTCAATGAGAACTGTTAAAACTCTGTATGTATATGTGCGTGCACACACACACACATGTATATATATGATTGACCCAACAAAAAGAGTTCAAATGGAATTTATGATGTATTAATTGCTAATTAAGTGATTTCCCTTCAGACAATCATAATGTTATATAATACATATTTTAAAACTATTTTCATGAAAATATCTTTTCAGATATATATATATATATGCATTCTAAAGGTTTTCTATGTTGCATTTTGAAGTGGAATTCAAAAACAAAACCTCTGGAATGTCATCATAACTAATCTAGTATTAGTGTAAACCTAAGTTGATTCAATATTACTTTGTTTTTAATACAAAATTTGTTTTTGTTTTTTCCGTAAATGAAGTTTTACATTTTTTACAATACAAATTGTACCACTCGGAACTTTCCATTTTCATAACTGTTCTCCATAAACAATTTTTATTATTCACCGAATCAATTACTACTAATACATCATAGATATATATATATATATATATATATATATATATACAGTAATAAAATATACAAAGACTACAGAGATAATGTATGTGTGTGTGTGTTTGAGAGAAAGAGAGAAACTAACCTAGTGATTAAATTCTTTGTGATTTAAGAATTCTCAAAATATAAAAAAAAAAAAAAAAACGTAAAGCTATAAAGCCTGGGAGAAACCAAGCTCGAGACCAAAACGGTGCAAAAATATTTCCGACTGGGAAACGAAAAAAGAAAATGCCCTCAACTATGGTCTGGCTTCGTAGAAACAAAAAACAAAAAAAAAATAGATAAATATAAATAAGAGAAAATGGATAAATCCGAACTGGGAATATAATAGTAGCGAATTGTTTTACATAGATAATCTAGAAATTACACGCGCGCGCGCACGCATATATGTATCTCTAAATGTGTGTGTATGCATGTATGTGTGCGTATAATATATATATAAATATATATATATACACATACATACACACACTGAAATGTATGTATATTATTTTAATGAACGAGTCCTGAGTAAAAATATCAGGTTTCACTGGAGATAACTGAAAAATTATAAGACTGGGAAAATACACAAAAGCTGTAAGCAAACAACTCACTATTATTGATGCAGTAGATATTTCTATTAGATTTCCAGTAGTCACATAAATACGTATGTATGTCTACATATACATATATATATACACATAGATACATATATATATGCATGCATACAAACCACCTGTATAGAATCTTAAGTAGTTGAAATGCAATAAAACTCTAAATCTAGAAATATTAGCCATGTTATTCAACTTCAAAAATCTTTCCAAAAGGTTTCGTCGAGTATCTCACGTGTGCCAAAATCAACAAGTTCTCTCTTTTTATATATATACACACACACATACACACAAAAAAAAATGGGGGCACTGAAATTATTTTTGTGGAATTTTATAACTGAAATTTCGGGGGAAAAAGATTTTCAGAAAACGCCGCTAAAAGAGAATAAAAAATTAAGTGTAAAGAAACGGGGGGGAAAGAAAGTCGAAGTGCGAAAAAAAAAAATTTTTTTTAAACCCAAATGAAGAATTGTAAGAATAGATGTACGAGTTGTTTACGTCGCTAGATAACAGTTAAAATGACAATGTAACGTCAGAGCGACCCTTGAGTGAAATTAGAGCGACCACATAAATATTTGTTCGATTCTTGTCTACATCGATTGAATATAGGTCAGGTAGATGATCGGAGTTAGTTGTGTATATGAATATAGTATAAATAACTTAATGACTGGGAGACGACGAAACATGGGTGAATCACGAGCAGGGGGTGGAGTAGAATTACAACTTTATCAAAACGGATTCTTCCGTGCTCTTTGATTAACGATTTTTTTTTCGAGGAGGGGGGGTAAGCGAATGTAGGAGCTGTGTATACAATCTCTCCCCCTCCCCTTGTCCCTTTCGATCAATAATTACGATTCAGGTAAACATGGGGAAAAAAAAGATAACAACCGAGTCGTTTCCACAGACACAACAGTTAATTTGAGATCTACAATCGATTCTTAAACGTGCGAGTTTTATTATATCCAACACCAATTTAAAACAAACAAAACAAAAAATAAGTAAAATGGGTGAAAAAAAATACACATGGAAGTTAGTGGTAGTAAGTTGGTTTGACGAAACTAGCGAAAAGATTTGTAATAAAAACTCGGAGATTTTACCTTCTTTACGAAGCTTCATGCAGTCATTATCATCTTTAGCAATGTCACCACTTTTAGTATCGGTGCAACCTACAAGTAAACAGACGATTAAAAGGTAATCACTTTTGGGACAACTAAACACTTACTAAAGGATGTTGATATCATTTTTAGTAAGTACTCCCAAAAACCAATGTACATGTCTTGTCTTTAAAAAGGCTGATCGGGAGTTTTAACTTTTCAAAATAGATGTATATCCTGTATGAAAGACATTGATATTTAAACTCACCGACATCATCCTTTAAAGGCACGTTTTCGGCCCAAACTGTCCAAGGCTGACCAGCGTATTTTGCAGGACTATCGCCTACAGTCGCCATTTTACATGTTTCTTGTTGCATTTCGGAAAGCTGCGGACACTGCCGAGCATGACGTCATATTCGCCCTCTTTCGACAACTCCTCCGAATCTTTAAGTCGCTTATGCCTTTAATAAAATTCAATAAACGGGTTATTTTCATGCTTTTCTCGTATTTATTTATATCTGTGCTTATTGCATATATATATTTTAAAACTGAGACAAGATCATGAGGCTTTTGCAGCAAATTAATAAATAAAATATAGTTGTTTACATGTTGGCTCATATATTTATACATGCAAGTTTCCGTGTACATGCACGTATGCACGTGTTAACTTGTAAATAATTTTATCTTTCTCTCTATCATCTTAATCAAAACATTTATATATATAAATCTCATCAATATTTATTCCTATCATCTAATACTTGGATGAATTTCCCAGTAACTATCACGAACCAACCCCGTGGGTGTGTGTGTTTGTATTGAAAAATTGTTATTGTTGAGACTCTAAGCGACTCATGTTTATAAAATGGCGGTTACAGACGGTAAGTCACATGCATCAGGCATGACTTTCACATATTTTTTGATAAAATTGGAATTTTATTTACTTTTCTTTCCAAACTGAGAATTATTTAACATTTTGAAACGACTTGTTATCATATTTGCCGCTCGATCAATGTATTTTGATGTTTATAAACATTGCAGTAATTCCAGTTGCTGTAGTTGTCATAGTCGGAGAGACCGGTTTATATGGCAATACATGTAGCGAGACATCGATCACTTAATTTCAGAGAATTTTTCGTATTACTAAAACTATCTTGATTATATTCAAAATATCAGTTGTTATTAAGTCTGTCTTTTTTTTTTGTCTTGTTTTTTGTAATGATTGAATTTAAAAAAACCATCACTAATAAAAACAACATCGTGCCATCTGAAGACGCTCGATGGGTATATGTTTGTTTTGTTTAATATATACACAAATAAATATAGACATATTTCATATATATATATAAGGGATCAATATATTCTAGTTGTTACCATGGATGCTTTCTAACACATCATACCCCTTTATTTGAATTCTGTTTTAATTTTTAAATGAATTTAAGTTTAATTCTTGGCAACTTTTTTCTAAAGTTTGTTTAGATTTGATCCAATACACCTATAGTTAGAGATATTCTCTTATTGCATTATCTAATGTGTCCTTCCTTTTTTAACATAGTTGGGTAGGATTTAAGAAAATGTAGCTCAGCTTCTTTTTTTTTTTTTTATTTGGCGGTATGCAACACTCGACATGCTCCCTCACTAGTTCTGTCTACGAGAGTTTAGTAATTGTGGAGTTTGCATATGTAAAATCAAAAATTTTACATTATTATATGTGTATGAGGACAGCTTTTCATTTGAACGTACTTCTGTAAAGAATTATCATGGGAACTTCCTAAACCGAAAAAAAAATATGTAGAAATTACATTAGAAAATATATCTTCATCAAGTTATTCCGCTTTTTCTGAATCTGAAAGCGTTTTTATACGAAACCAAGATATAATCTTTATTCTCTGTCTTACGAACTTGAACTGAACAATTGCCGTAATATTTCAGAAAATATAGTCTATTGCTCTCGATTATGTATGTTATTCCATTGATTTATGAAGGAATTTTAACTCAAGATTTATGAAATTTGACTAGGATAGTAAACATATACTGCGGCTTTCATTTTGTACCCTGCATGCAATAGTAGTTACCCCTTCTGTACTCTATTCATGTATGGGGAGATATAATGTGTATTTTATCTATATTGCATTGATTTTCTTTTTCTACATATGTATCATCGAACAAGGAAGCTAAATTAATGACCAACCAACAGCTAAGTTGGTAAAATCAATAATTGATGTAATAAAAGATGTTCTCCAATTCAGTTTTTCTTTACACTAACCGGACTTCTCGAGTTTAACCGAGGTTTTTCTCATTTGTGTATGTGTATTTCTTTGTTTATAAACTGAAATATTGCTGCTGTATATCAATAAATTAAAACAATTAAAAACTGTTTCGACTACCTTCTACATTCTCCAGCCATTTAAAAATTATTGAAGTTATATAAATTAACCTTTTCCTTTAATTTCGATTCTCTAATGATCCAATCGAAAATGATTCCTCTATATTTTATTAGCTTTTTATGATCGTTGACCTCTCGAAGAAATACCAGGGGAGATTAGTATAATGTAACCTGTTATTGTTTAGATTGCCGTACTTCAAAGAAACATTTATTTACATTTAAAACACAACGACGATGATGGTGATGAATAAATCTAGGTGAAAACTGAAGCAACTGCTGTTGTTGTTTCCTCGATCGACCCTGGTCGGGCAGACCTTTGATGAAATCCCTCCAGTCGTGAGCATTCCGTGTTTTTTGGTGATATCGAAGATTACGTTATAGAAAGGGTCTTTATTTTAAGAAGGTTGTGCGACATGAGGAACATTTACTCGATAGTTCTAGCATCTTTTGGCCCCGGAGGAACTTTATAACTGTCAACTTCCTTTTCAACAGAAGCTAATTCGGTTAATATATAGTCCTAGCTATACGTAACAAATCTTCGTCGAGTTATTCAGTTGGAAGGGTCGTTAGAGCATCAGATAGAATAATAGCTTGTGGTAATTGTTTCAATCCTTTGTGCTCTACATTCAAATCCTACCGAGGTCAGGTTTGCTCACCAGCATTTTGCAGTCAATAAATAAAGTACCAGTCAAAGAATGGAGAATTAGCAGAACTGTTAGAATGCTGGAAAGGATGCCTTGCAGTATCTATTCTGGCTCTTTACAGTCTGATGGTAAAACATGTGGCAACAATGTGGTTACATTATTATTTAACCCACAGCATGGCTTTGTAATGTCTAACTTGAATTCAATAAAATATGCTATGTTCATTTTATATATATAAACACCCATGCGATGCCATATCAAAGCACCCAGTACACTCTGTAAAGTAGTTGGTATTAGAAAGGGTATCCAGCTGTAGAAACCATGCCAAAACAGACAATGGAACCTGGTGCAGCTTGTCAGCTCTGGTCAAACCTCCAACCCATGCCAGCATGGGTGCAATGGGTAAATTGTTGCTATTTTCTATTTTTAATTTCATGCATTGTTTGTTTTTGATTTTGCCGACTACACAGTATAGGAGGGTTAGTTGGGCACCGTCTGTGAGAAAAACAGCTCCATGATGCAGTTCACTCTGCCAGAAATTTGGAAATAACATGCTGTACTGCTTGACATTCATGCCGGAAGCTCCAATACAAACATTTCAGAGTGTTTGGGTGTTAATCTGAGGATTCAGAAACAGCTGGATGAATCTAATGGTGATTATGAAGGTACGGCAGCTTGGGAAACTCACTTGTATTGTTCTGATGAGAAAAGAACTCCTGAATATGTTGGTGAGATCCATGACAACGATTCCTCCAAGTCAATCAGGTCCATCGCCAGGTTACATAATAATCAAGGGGGTTGCAGTCTGGTACAGTTGGGTATATTTTGGTAAATATATCTTTTAGAATGAGATATCAGTGTTATTTTCATTTTTGTGTAATTTAGACGGCAATTTATTCACCGCACTCTGTATGTATATATATCATCATCATTTAATGTCCATTTTCCATGCTGGCATGGGTTGGACAGTTCAACAGTGGTCTGGGAAGCAAAGAGGCTGCACCAGGCTCCAGTCTGATCTGGCAGTGTTTCTACAGCTGGATGCCCTTCCTAACACCAACCACTCAGGAGCCAGAGGGGGCTGGCATTGACCATGATCAGATGGTGCTTTTTACATGCCACTGACACAGGAGCCAGTCAAGGCAGCACTGGCTTCGGCCATGTTTAGATGGTGCTTTTTATATGCCACCGACACAGGGACCACAACTATGATTTCCATTTGATTTTCATTTTGATGTACTTGACTCAATAGGTTTCCTGAAGCACAGCATGTTACCCTACGATCCAAGGTACTTTTTGAGTGGGGTGGTTATGCGACACTGGTGTAGGTTACAGCTGTGAACTCACTTTATTTACCAGGTCTTCTCAGTCACAGCATATATCCAGAGGTTTCAGTCTTTCGTCATTGTCTCTGTGAGGCCCAACGTTCAAAGATCATGCTTCACCACCTCACCCCATGTCTTCCTGAGTCTCCCTCTACCACAGTTCCTTCCACTGTTTGGGAGTGGCACTTCTTTACACAGCTCTCCTCATCCTTCTGTAGTGCATGACAATACCAACACAAATGTCTCTCTTGCACACCACATCCGATGCTTCTTATGTTCAGCATTTCTCTCAGAGCGCTTACACTCTGTCATGTGTACACACTGACATTACACATCCAACAGATCATGCTAGCTTCATTTCTTTCGAGCCTACACATGTCTTCTGCGGTCACAACCCATGTTTTGCAGCCATGAAGCATGACACACATGCATCATACAATCTACGTTTCACTCTGAGTGAGAGGCCCTTTGTCACTAGTAGGGGTAGAAGCTTTTTGAACTTTGCCCAGGCTATTCTTATTCTGGTGGTAACACTCTCTGAGCATCTGCCCTCACTACTGACTTGGTCACCTAGGTAGCAGAAGCTATCAACTACTTTTAGTTTCTCCCCCTGTCATGTGATGGAATCTGTTTTCCGAGTAGCTGTGGTGTTTAATGCCCCTGTGCATCTGCTGCACATGAAAGCTATCTTCCCGGTTAATCTTCTTTTGATGTTGCTGCACCTCTTATGTGTCCATAGCTTACACTGGGTAGTTAGTTAGTTAGTTAGTTAATTTTTTGGCTCAAAAAGCAAAAAGCAAGGCCATGTAGAGGGGCATGGAGTTATGTACAGAGTGGTGTTCATGTAAAGAGTTCAGGCCACTTGAGGTCAAGGGAGACTTTGAACCAAGCAGTCGTCGGCATCTTCACCATCTCGTCTGGCAGCTTATTCCACGGATCCGCAACCCGAACGAAGAAAGCCCCTCTCCTTCGATTGAGATGAAATCGTCGCAGATAGAGCTTTTCGGAATGACCCCGCAGCCGACGCTCTGGAGCAGGAGTGAAGAACAGCTCTTTCGAGAGGTTACACTTTCCGCTTATGATGTTGTGAGCAAGAATGAGATCTCCACGGCGTCTGCGTTTTTCTAGAGAATAAAGGTCGAGCGTCTTCAGCTTTTCTTCATAAGACAAATTCTTGAGACCAAGAACCATGCGGGTAGCCAGCTTCTGGACTCTTTCGAGATGCTGTATGTCTTTGAGGAGATAAGGAGAAGAGGCTTGAATCCCATACTCCAATATGGGTCTCACCAGCGTGACATAGAGCGTTAGGAATATGGCTGCGGTGAGCATTCTGAATGCCTGTCGAATCAAGAACAGAATTCCGCGTGCTTTGTTGGCAGCATGGACGCACTGGGCCGAAGGTGAAAAGGAGGAATCCACCAAGATACCCAGGTCCTTTACCTGATCGGTCCTCTCCAGCAGCAGACGACCCAGCTCGAAATCAAGTTGAGTTGCAGGAGGAGAGCCAACAGGCAGATGACAGCACTTTGACACGTTCAGACACAGGTCCCATTCGTTAGACCATCTCCAAATTTGGTGGAGGCATCAACGAAGATCCTCTATATCACCGCGAGGAGTGACAGAATTTCTACCTACACCTTTTCTACAGATCAAGCAGGGCCACCTACCTGAAGGGGTGTGTGATGTGTTCGCCTTCCTACTTACTAGAACTTTGGTCTTTGCGACATTGACTCTAAGGCCCTTCGATTCTAAACCCTGCTTCCACACCTGAAATTTCTTCTCTAGTTCTGATAGTGATTCTGCTATGAGGGCCAGGTTATCAGCATAGAGGAGCTCCCAGGGGTAACCTGTCTTGAATTCCTCTGTTATTGCCTGGAGGACTATGATGAATAAGAGGGGGCTGAGAGCTGATCCTTGGTGAACCCCTCTTTCTACCCAGAATTCTTCACTATACTCATTACCAACCCTAACTTTACTAACAGCATCTCTGTATAGGGCCTGTACAGCCTTTATTAACCATTCGTCAATCCCCAGTTTCCATATCGCCCACCAGATAAGGGATCCGGGGACCCTGTCAAAGGCTTTCTCCAAGTCCATAAAAGCCAAGTATTGGGGTTTATCTTAGGCTAGGTATTTCTCCTGCAGTTGCCATACCAGGAATATAGCATCAGTGGTGCTTTTGCCTGGCACTAAACTGAACTACATCTCATCTAAGCAGACCCTCTCCCTAATTAGTTGGGCTATGACCCTCTCTGTGACTTTCATCACCTGATCCAGCAGTTTGATACCCCTGTAGTTATTTCTATCTAAAGCATCACCTTTACCTTTGTAGCAGTTGACTATGGTGCTACTACCTGGTTTACAATACAGATGACTAGACCATAGCCCACACCACCAGGTGTTTTAAGCATCTCAGCAGTGATTCCTGGCTTCATATCCTTAATTGCTTTATCTACCAGGGAGTTGTCTATTCAGATAGTTGGTTCCTCTACTGGGTCAACATTTAGCAGGCTCTCCTCCACCCCTTCATTCTCCACGTTCAGCACTCTTTCATAATGGCTTCTCCAAGCCGCTTTGTTTTCTGAATATATACATATTGACCTGTTCGCCTAGCCTGCAGGGTGGCAGCATTCAGAAGCTAAAATGCTGCAAAGCACATTGTGATCAGCAATACATAACAACATCCAGTAGTTTGGTTGATCACATGACATTATATAATTCATTTGATTTATAGTGTTTAAATATGAGCTACTGTTAGTTTCAGGCTGAGCCTCAATGATTGCTTGAAGGCACAAGGCATGACATATAAATCTGCCAATTTATTGAGTTTTGCAACATGAATCTAATAGTAACTCATATTTAAATACCAAGTGTAGTAAATTATACTTATGTCTCCCTCTGGATGCCGTACATTTTTTGTGAATCCTACCAGTAACGGAACATCATCATAATTTAACACCCATTGTCCATGCTGGAAGGCTGGATGCCCTTCCTGGCGCCAGCCACTCAGAGAGTGTAAATGGTGCTTTTACACGCCATTTGCATAATACCAGGGTATATTTACATTCCACTGGCACAGGTGCCGATTTGCGTGACACCAGTATCTGCCAGGGTCTTCTTCTCAAGCACAACATAATGCCAAAGATCTTGGTCATTGCCTCCATGAGGCCCAACACTCAAAAGGAATTCAGCTACTTTGCTTCCATGAGGCCCAGCAGTCGAAAGGAACTCATCCACCTCTGTGAGGCCTAACACTCGAAGGGAACTCAGCGCCTCTTTGACTCCATTAGGCCCAACTATATATAACCACTATTTATGGTACTTGTTGTCTGGAGAAAGCATTTGTTAGGGTACCACATTTAGTTACTTGGTGGTCGCTAAAGAAACTAGATGTAGACAAATTGCTATGCACAAAGATGCAGTAAGTAAAGTCAACAATTAATTTAGCACGAAAGTAGAGTCCATCAGGAGTCAGTCCTCAGTCCTCTCCTGTTCATTATAGTTTATAGGCCATCACAGACGAGTTTAAGAGTGGTTGTCCATGGAAACTCCTATATGCTGATTTAGTTCTCGTAATTGAATGAATAGGGAGAGTGGGAAATTTCAACCGTGGAAACTAAGCCTAGAAGTGAGAGGTTTTAAGGTAAATCTAACAGAGATGAAGGATTTAGTAACTAGGAAAGCAGGCAAAACTCTGGTATCTTCAGGAAAATGGCCTTGCTTGATATGCAGAAAAAGAGAAGGTATAAACTCCATGTTTTATCCAATGTAAGCTCTGAATACACAAGAGGTATATCGGAATCACAGGCAAACTAACAGAGTAAGCATGCTTTATATGTGACTTGCACTGGAGCAGTATATGTTATGAGCATAGAAGCAGTCGATAACTTTTGTTCCTAAGATAAAATTAGCAAGTGCAGTGGTTGTTCCAAAAAGGTTGTGGGGAGAGTAAGAACAGATGGGAAAAATTTTGAGGTGCTTCTACCACTGCTGGCAACAGAAGTCTCTTTCCTTGGAGTGAAGGGCAGATTGCATGATCGTGAGACGTCCTTGAAGGTAGGGGATTTAACAAGGCTACAAAGCAATGTAAGTGTGCATGTGCAAATGTGTTGAGAGAGAACTGGGCATATGAGGCATCATATGTTGTGTGCAAGAAAGAAGATTGCACTGGTATGGACATGTGGTGCACATGGATGAGGATAGCTGTAAATTACTTAATGTGGATGAAACTTGCAGAAGAGGGAGATTCAGGAAGACATGGGACTAAATGGTGAAGGCTGATCTCATGACCTTGAATTTTATGGTGGAGATGAGAAAGGACTGGAATGTTCAACAATATACAGTTCTTGAGTAGACCTACCCATCTTGGCAAAACTGAGATTCTGGAAGCACAAGGTGTGTGTATGTATGTCGAGAATGGACCCCAACTATGCGAACCTGTTTGTTGGCTATGTTGAGGCCCAAATATTCTCACAATTTACTGGTCCCACTCCTGAACTATATAGTTGTTATATTGATGACTGTCGGTGAGACCTCACTCTCCCGCAAACAACTAGACTCTTTCCTCTCTTTTGTCCAATCCTTCCATCCTGCCCTCGAATTCTCCTGCACTATTTTCAACACTTCCATCACATTTCTTGACATTTCAGTTAGCATACACTACACCACTCTCACTACCTCCATCCACTACAAACACACCAACTCACACTCATACCTTAACTTCTCCTCTTCCCACCCTACCCACATGAAGCTCTCCATCCCTTACTCCCAATTCTTCTATCTGTACAGGCTCTGCTGTGGCAACCATGACTTTGAGACTCAGTCTCAATTCCTGGCTCACCACTTCATCCTTCATGTATATCCTTTCACCACTATCCACACATTCCCTGGACCATGCTTCTGCTGCCTCTCCCTGCACCTGTCCCGCCATTGCCCATCTCCCATTTCCCCTCACCTACCACCCCTCCTACACACCATTCTCCAAGCCTTCTGGCGACTCCAGTCCAACCCCTCCACTTGCACATCTTTCCCAGCCTACCCCTTCCCTCTTTCAAACGAGCCCACAACCTGCATAACCTCCTGGTCTACAATTTCTTCCCTAACCCCACCTAGCTCATTCCTCTGCTCCCACCCACACTACCACACTTGCTCCTACCTCTCCAACACCCCCATTATCATCCCTATCATATCACTGGCTCCTTTACCTGCACTTCTATCAACATCATTTACTGCATCTCCTGGCCTTCTCTATACATCAGTCAAGTGGGATGCCGCTTAGCTGACTGGTTTATAGAGCACCTCTGAGATATCACCCCATCTCATGCCATTTCCACTCTACTGGTCATTCACTACAACACCTCTCTGTTCGGATTGTCTTTGCACAGGGGCCATACAGACTACAACCTTCACCATGAACAGGAATTAAACTTCTCTCTTCGCTCATTTGCACCATATGGGCTCAACTCCCCTCCTTCTTCAACCCCTACCCACCTTCTTTCGTTGATACCCTTTCCACCCACACCTCCACCCCAAACCCTCATCCACACCACACCTTACACGCATGCACACCTTCAAACCTTTGTTTTCAAACCAGTCACCATGTTTGATCGCTAAATCCACACATTTTCGTATTCTCTCTCTGTTTATTTTCTCTTATTCCTTTCTGTTGAAGAGCATAGGCTCGAAGCATAAAAGACTTTCTCACTTTCCCGAGCATCAAACTAAAACATTTGCTTATTGTTCATACACCTGTCTTTGTCTTTTGTTTTTCTGCAAATTTCAACTAATCTTATATATGAATATCTGCACAACTAGAACCCGTTGCCTAATTTGTCTTCACACCATCCTTGGCACCCATTATTTCTTTCTAACTGCAGTGTTTTACTACTGTAATTAAATGTAAGCAGAACTACATACATCACCACTAACATTACATTAATTGCTGTAACCTTGAGCCACCAAATATCTCACCTCCACTGCCATCATCATCATCATCATTATCATTTAACCTCCATTTTCCATTACAGTATGGGTAGGACAGTTTGACAGGAGCTGGTAAGGCCAGAGGCCACACCAAGTGCCATCATCTGTTTTGGCATGGTTTCTACAGCTGGATGCCCTTCCTAATGCCAACCACTTTACAGAGTGGACTTGGTGCTTTTTACATGGCACCAGCACCAGTGCTTCTGTCTACTATGTTACTATTATTTGCTGCTCTTCACCTTCTGCCTCTTTTCTGTACTGTCAGTCACCTTATCCAACTCCAATCCCTTATCTGGTTGTCAATGCGGAAACTAGGGATAGATGAGTGGTTGGTGAGAGCTGTACAAGCCATGTACAGGGATGTTGGCAATAAGTATAGCAAAAAATTCCGGGTAGAAGTAGGGGTTCACCAAGGATCAGTCCTCAGCCCCTTCTTGTTCATCATAGTCCTCCAGGCAATAACAGAGAAATTCAAGACAAGCTGCCCCTGGGAGCTTCTCTATACTGATGAACTTGCTCTTAGCTGAGTCACTACTAGAACTAGAGTAGAAGTTTCAGGTTTGGAAGCAAGGTATAGAATTGAAGGGCCTTAGAGTTAACCTAGCAAAAACCAAAGTCTTAGTAAGTAGGAAGGTGGACAAATCACGAATCCCTTCAGGTAGAGACCTTGCTCAATCTGTAGAAAAGGTATAGGAAATACCTCTGTAAGATGTACGCAGTGTAAGCTAAGGACATAAAAGAGGTGTAGCAATAACAAAGGTTAACTAAGAAGATAGTTTTTGTGTGTGGAAAATGCACAGCTGTAATAAACTCTGAAAATGTACAAAAAACAGATTCCATCACATGCCAGGGGGAGAAACTAGAAGTAGTTGATAGCTTCTGTTACCTAAGTGACTAAGTTAGTAGTGGGGTGAATGCTCTGAGAGTATAGCTGCTAGAATAAGAATAGGCTGAGCAAAGTTCAAAGATTTCCTACATCTGCTGGTAACAAAGTGCCTCTCCCCCAGGGTGAAAGGTACACTGTATGATGCCTGTGTCCAAACAGCCATGCTACACAGCAGTGAAACATGAGCTGTAACTGCTGAAGACATGCGTAGTCTTAAAAGAAATGAAGCTAGTATGCTCCGTTGGACAAATAATGTCAGTGTGCATGCACGACAGTGTAAGTGCCCTAAGAGAAAAGCTGGGCATAAGAAGCATCAGTTATGGTATGCAAGAGTAACAACTGTGCTAATATGATCATGTGATGCATATGGATGAAGACAGCTGTGTGAAGAAGTGTCACACCTTAACAATGGAGGGAACCTGTGGAAGAGGTAGACCCAGGAAGACCTGGGATGAGGTGGGCCTCACAGATGCAATGACAAGTGACCAAGACTTTTGGGGATATGTCATGCTTGAGAAGACCCAGCAAACCAAGTGAGATTGTAGTCATAGCCAATGCCATTGTTGCATAACTGGCCCGTTTAAAAGCACTGTTCAATCAGTGCATGATATGCCATGCTTGTGAAGACCTGTTGAACTGAGTGAAATTGTAGTCGTGGCCAATGTCAGTAGCACCTATGGTGGTGGCATGTCAAAAGCACCCACTACACTCTCGGAGTGGTTGACATTAGGAAGAGCATCCAGCTGTAGAAACCTTGCCAAATCAGATTGGTGCCTGGTGCAGCCTCCTGCCTTGCCAGTTCTCAGTTGAACCGTCCAACCCATGCCGGTATGGAAAGCAGATGTTAAACAATGATGATAATGATGCAGTTTTCCCTTTGGAACACTATCATCTGTATATATTTATAAATACACAAATGTACATATAAACACAGTTGAGGATTCAGCAAGAACTGAAAGCCAGGATCATATTGAGTCACCGGTTTGCTGAACAACCTGCACATAGGATTTGTTTATAGTGATCAAATGTTTATGCTGTACATTAGCTCATTCTGTCTCCATCAAATTGACATGGCCAGTACTGGTGCATAGAGAGTCACATATCAGATGTCATATTCGTTGCTGATGTGTGTGCATTTATGTCTCCATGTCTGGACACCATTTGACAGTTGTAAACGAGTGTCATCATCATACAAGCAGTGTCTTTTTGTTTCTAATCTCTGTGAAAACATATCTGACCTTGGTGAAACATTTCCTTCCTTGGAAAGAGTAAGGGTTGGCTACAGGAAGAGTATCCAGTCATAGAATATCTAATTCAGTAATTCTCAACCAGTTTAAGTTGAATTATGTAAAACGTCAGAGAAAGAGACCTAACTGTTTCTTGCAATAGATACATGTAAGGCAAAATGTTTTTCATGGACCCTTAAAAATACTACTGTACATCCCCAATTTACTATTTTGCTTGCATGATCCCCCAGTTGAGAATCACTGATCTAACTCATACTAGCATGGGAGAGTGGGTGTTAAAACAATGATTTCATATAACCAAATCAATTTTTATGAATATAAATATGATATAAATCTCTCATTTGAATTTACTCCTCTAAACTCCAAGACTATCATATTTTACTTTGTATGTGATGGTGGTGGTAGTTGTGGTGGAGGAGATCAATGAAGCCTCTGTAAGTCTGTGATGGGATCAACAATCAAGAATTTGGCCAGTCTTGACCTAGCTTCTATACATGTATGTACTGTTAGTTTATTTCCAGTGTTTTTCATGTCTGCCACTTAACTGTTGCAAGCTTATCTATTGCACTATTTTTATCTGCTTATTTGCTATTTAAATGGAATCCATTAATGGCAAGTCTATGTTGAATGACACGTCCCTACCTGAGATATAGGTCTTGGTCATCAGAAATGGGAAACAGTTCCTTACCCTGTTTCTTGGCCAAGGTTGTCTGTTTGCTTATCAGAGCTTTTTTCCTGTTTGAACAAGAAGTCACCTCTCCCCACTCCTGTACTAGTGTATTATTGTTGGCACAGTTGTCCATATTTTCATATTCTTAATTAACATAACCATTATAATTTTTTGGAATGCCACAATTTGTAGCCCCCTTTTCATGATCATCATCATAACATCTACTTTTCCATGCTCGCGTGGAATTTGTTGAGGCAAGGTTTCTATAGCTGGATGCCCTTCCTATCACCAACCCTCACCTGTTTCCAAGTAAGGAAATTCTTCCCTGTGACTGGATATATTTTTATGGAAGACTGAAAACAAAAGGACACTGCTTGTATGAGAGTGACACTCGTTTACAGCAATCCTACAATGCCAAGATAAGAAAACACCAACTCACAGACATGTACACACATATACATATGTATACAGCAGGCTTCTTTTCAGTTTTCACCTACCAAATCCACTCGCAAGGCTTTGGTTGGCTTGGGAATGTAGTAGAAGACACTTGCCTGAGGTGGCATGCAGTGGGACTGAACCAGAAACCAGGCGGTTTGGAAGTAAGTTTCTTAACCACACAGCCAGTCCTGCACCCTTTTCTTGTATATTCCTGATTCTTGAAACTCATTTCCATTACTCCAATTCAGTTCTGGTGGTAGTGGTGGCAGGAATGTCTTCAATATTGGGAAAGTTATGATGTTGGCATCGCCAATTTATCAGGCTTTGTGTTTAGTTTTGGCTGAGTAAATTTTATTAATTTTACTTACCTCAGTTAACCTAACTAAAAAAAAACACATTAGGCACAGGAGTGGTTGTGTGGTTAGAAGCTTGCTTACCAAACACATGGTTCCAGGTTCAGTCCCATTGTGTGGCACCATGGGAAAGTGTCTTGTACTATAGCTTCGGACCAACCAAAGCCTTGGGAATGAATTTGGTAGACGGAAACTGAAAGAAGCCCTTCGTATATATATATATATGTATGTATGTATCTATGTATATGTTTGTGTGTCTGTGTTTGTCCCCCCAACATCGCTTGACAACCGATGCTGGTGTGTTTACGTCCCTGTCATTTAGCGGTGCTCCAGCATGGCCGCAGTCAAATGACTGGAACAAATAAAAGAATAACAAACCTGGGCAAGTTTTCCACTATTATAGAGCTTCGTTTTATCTACATTGCAATTTCTTTCTTCTGTTATAGAGACCAGATTGAAAGCACTCGCCTGATTGTTGTTTCTAATCCATGGGAAGATTAAGTTTTGTTTTGTTTTTTAATTTAATATAGACATTGGCCTGACAAACAGTCACAATATAGCAAGCTATAGACTAAAACTTTTAAAAATTAATAATAATAATGATGATAACGATACTAAGTAAATAGAATTACTCTATTCATAAAAAGGCCATTAACATCCCATGGCTATATCAATATCTGAGACATGAATAACATCAGGTGTAGCTCATGACAAAACAATATCAACAGAGAGAGGCAGAGAAAGAAAGAGATATGCTAACATCTTAAAATGGTTGTGTTCAAATGTCAGCCATTTCAGAATAGAAAATTAATGTCATTTGCTGTAATTCTTGACATTAAGTTTACAGTTGACAGTAAAAGCTTCTCCGGCTTCCCATCTCTGTCGTCACCATCACCACTGCCAACACCATGGCTAGATTATCATCATCCATAATCCAGTGTTCATTTTTTTTTCTTTTGGTTTTTTTTTTCTTTTTCCTGTACATGCACCCATCCTTATATAATAAGGGGTGGCCATGTATCACCTCTGCTGCAAAACACCTGTTCTTATCTCTCTGTGATACTTTAGCCTCTCAGGCACTTAACAGTGGACCACCTATACTCTGCTATACTCCCACTTGGTTGAGTGAAGCTTTTTAGTGTTGCAAGTTATTTGGTGGCCTCACTCGTGCTGATACCATGAAAAATGCACTCAATACATTTTGTTAAGTGATTGGCATTAGGAAGAGCATGTGGCTGTTGAGGCTGTGCCCAAGCAGACATAGAAGCTTGGCACAGCACTTGAATTCATTGAATCCTGTAAAACTATTCACCTCTTGCTGGCATGCAAAATGGATGTTAAATGATGAGGATGCTTGGATTGAGTGTGTGTTACTTTACGGTGCTTCTTTGTATCATACGATCCTCTCTGAAGCCCAAAGTTTTAAAATCAGAGCTAACTACTTTTTCCACAGCTTCTCAACCACATAGTTCCAAGTTCAGTCCCACTGCATATATAGCACCTTGGGCAAGTGTCTTCTACTATAGTCTAGGACCATCTAAATCCTTTTGAATGGATTTGGTAGATAGAAACTGAAAGAAGCCCATCATGTATGTGTATGTGTCCCTCCCCACTACTTGACAACCATTGTTGGTTTGTTTACATCCCCATAACTTAGCAGTTCAGCAAAAGAGACTGATAGAATAAGTACCAGGCTTAAAAAACAAATAAGTTCTGGGGTCGATTTATTCAACTAAAAATTTCTTCAAATATAGGCACAAGACCTGAAATTTTGGGGGAGGGCTCTAAGTTGACTACATTGACCCCCAGTGCTCAGCTGGTACTTATTTCATTGACTCCAAAAGCATGAAAGGCAAAGTTAACCTTGGTGGAATTTGAACTCAGAAAATAGAGGCAGGCAAAATGCCACTAAGCATTTTGTCCAGCTCAGCTTGCTAACGATTCTGTCAGCTCACCAGCAAATAATGATAATAATCCTTTCTACTGGAAGCACAAGGCCTCAAATTTAGGGGAAGAGATTAAGTCGATTACATCGACCCCAGTGCATAACTGGTACTTATTTAATCAACCCCCGAAAGAATGAAAGGCAAGGTCGAGCCTGCCAGAATTTGAACTCAGAATGTAGTGGCAGATGTCTTGCAAACAACTTGCACATGCAAGTGCTACCAGTCAAAAGCTCCACATACCGGAAGCCAGCAAGTGTATGGGGTCATCAGGAGAGAATGCTAAGCATTTTGCCTGGCATGCTAACGATTCTACCAGCTCACTGCCTTATAATAATAATAATAACACAGCACTCAAAGCACAAACCTCTGCCAAGGCAACACCAATGTCCTCTCAACGATTAGCCAGAAATGATTTTTAAAATGAGAATATCTGAAATAAACTCGACTGCCCTCACAAACGAGAATACTAAAAATGAACCCGACCAACCACTCTCAAAAATTAAGTAAAAAAAAAATGGAAAAATAATTCACAATCTTTGTACGGTACTGGATTGATCCCAAAATCTAATCAGTTTGTATCAGTCATGAAGCCAAACATCCCTGAAACTTCATCCTAATTCATCCAGCAGTTCTTGAGATATCTTGTCCACAGACAAACAAACAAATGCAACTGGAAACAATACTCATTATTATTATTACCTCTGCCTTAGCAAAGATGGAGGTAATAGTAATAATGAATTTTTGCATTTAAAAGCTTCCTTGGTTCAAATGTACTATTCATCCTTGCAGAGTTGTCAGACAATGTACCAGTAATATTCTGCGGGTGGCTTTACCCTCTCAGGCTTCTTTGCTCAAACATATGGCCTTTTACGCATGTGGGAACCAAATGTTATTTCTTATAAAGGTGGTGGCAGTAGCGACAAGCTCGCAGAGAACTAATTGTATCACATATGTATTTCTTATGTTTAGCCCACAGGGGGCTAAACATAGAGGGGACAAACAAAGACAAACAAGTCAATTACATCGACCCCAGTGCATAACTGGTACTTATTTAATCAACCCCGAAAGGATGAAAAGTAAAGTCGACTTCATCAGAATTTAAAATCAGAACATAAAGGCAGACAAGATACTGCTAAGCACTTCATCCAGCTCGCCGCCTATTGTATCACATATAGTATTTACAGTATCTCTCTCTCTCCCTCTCTCCTGGATTCTAAAACTATTGGGGGTCATACTACCAAGGTTTATAGATAACTGGATACCATCTCTATGCTAGAGTGGAATCGAGTGACTAAAATAATTTTCTACTCCAACTTTTGCATATTCCTTCAATAAGAAGCCAATGATATATTACTTTCATAAATAGTATATTTCTGATATAAACAAAAACAAAAAAGGTGTTTATCTCTTTCCAGTATGTGGAATGTGATGTTGTGTAGGAGGTATTCTGTAACGAATTGGGGGAGAAGTTTATGTGTAGGTGTGGGTGTGTATTCATATGTAAGCTTATTAATTTTTTATCGGCTTCCACCCACTTTCTACCTCGTCTCCTATCTCTACTATTGCTATTACCTCTATACTTTTTTCTCCTCAGTATGGTTGCACACACACAGAGGCATGGCTGTGTATTCATCATCATCACCACCATCATCTAGTGTTTTAAATCCAGGTTTTGTCCCCATTAACAGGGCTGGCTAGATTTATCTCAATGCCATAGCAACCAAGGTAGGCAGGTGCAGCCCACTCCAACATTTGGGCTGGCTGGTGCCCATTCTCCTTTGCTATTATGAGGCTTTTCTGGAGTTTGATTTTCCACAGGGAGCATGCCCTTGCATACCCCCAACCTCAGTTTGTAGACATGGGTGGTCCTGAGACCAAGGTCGCTACCACAATTTTTCAGAAATGTGGTAGAAAACTAGCTCAGGAAGGCAGGGATGCTACTCCCTGAGACCCCTTTCAGGTTCAGTCCCACTCCATGGCACCTTGGACAAGTGTCTTTTATTATTCCCCTGGGCTGATTAAAGCTTTGTGTGTGGATTTGTTAGGTGGAAATTGAAAGAAGCTCATCATATATATATATTATATAAATAGATGTGTGTATTTTTCCCTTGTTAACTATTAACACGAAAAAAACAGATAAATAGTTAACAGGGTAGCAAAAAATCACACAAGTAAAATCATCATCATCATTCATCATTACCATTTAACATCCATTTCCCATGCTGGCACGGGTTACATGGTGTGCAGGAGCTGGCAAGCTGAAGAACTGCACCAGGCTATAATTATCTGTTTTGGCATGGTTTCTATGGCTAGATACTCTTCCTAACACCAACCACTTTACAGAGTGTACTGGGTGCTTTTTATATGACACCAACACAGGAGCTTTTTTTCATAGTGCCACCATAGGTGCTCTATATGTGGCACCTGCATGAGTGATTTATATGTGTTACCAGCACAGGTGCTTTTGACATGGCATCAGCATGAGTGCTTTTAGCTCGGTGCCAGCATGGACGCATTTTACACGGTGCCAGCACAGGTGCTTTTTGTGTGGCACCCTTTAACAGTACAAACAACAACAATATTGAATTGTTACACATTTGCAAAGCAAAAAAATGGATGTTAAAAAACAAGCAGAAATACAGTTTGCTGAAAGTGAGATGTTTTGTATGTCAAGATTGTAGTTTAGTTGTTGTCAGTTAAATAATGGCCAGCAGCTGACTGACCATATAACATGGATCTTCTCACCTCCTGTTGATTGTTGCTGTTTAACAACAGAAGCCTTATTGATTTCTTTTGACTAACAGCAAGTCCATAATTTACTTGGATGTACTGTTGTTTTAATCAAACTCTTAACTCTATTTATTCAAACCTTCCCTATTCCCATTGTCATTGCTGAGAGTCAGGGACTGTGGATACATGAACCAGCTCTTTCCATTGATTCACACATGGTTGTGCATTCAGCCAGAGGTCTCCTATATTGGGTTTCTTTTTTTTGTCATTTTGCCAATAAGTTCTCAGTTTTGTCTTTTTTTCCCATGGACTCTTCCCTCTTCTCCAGACTTCAGTATGGAAAACAGACATTAAACAATGATGATAATGATGTGAATAAATAAGCATTACATTTGACAGAGTAATTTGAATGCTAGAGAGTTAATCTTCACTAGTTACCCGATGACTCAAGGGTCGAGAGTTTTATGCATTTAATGAGTACCATGCATGAAATTCTCAGCCCTTCTATCAGTTACAAGCACAGGAATTTGCTTTTCAACATACATACCATTTTCCATGGCACTCGATTCAAAGTGTCCTCTACTATAGTCCCAAGTGGATCAAAGGGTTTAGTAGATGAAAACTGAAAGAAGCCATCAGATCATTTTTGTGTGCTCTAATCTCTCAGTCCTATTCTCTCTCTCTCTCTCTCTATCTCAGCTGAGAGGCCCTTGTTTTGTGAGATCACCAGTGCTGGTGCCACATAAAAGTACCCAGTATACACTGTAAAGTGGTTGGCATTAGGAAGGGCATTCTGCTGGAGAAACTTTGTCAAAACAAAGAGGAGCCTGGTGCTATCTCCTGACAAATTGTCCAACCCATGCCAGCATGGAAAGCAGGCATCAAATGATGAAGAGGAGGATGGTGATGCAAATTACCTAGGCAGTAAATGTATATATATATATATATATATATATACACAACACACACATACATATACATATACATATATATATCATCATCATCATCATCGTTTAACATCTGTTTTCCATGCTAGCACGGGTTGGACGGTTCGACCAGGGTCTGGGAAGCCTGGGGGCTGCACCAGGCTCCAGTCTGATCTGGCAGTGTTTCTACAGCTGGATGCCCTTCCTAATGCCAACCACTCCATGAGTGTAGTGGTGCTTTTTACGTGCCATCAGCACAGAAGCCAGTGAAGGCGGCGCTTGCATCGGCCACGTTCATATATATATACATACGTATATATATATATATATATATGACTGTGTGAGTTTTTGTATGCTTATGTCTCCTTTTTTTTGACATGATGTGATAGCTGTAAATGAGTGTCACTGTCATACAAGCAGTGGCTTTCATTTCCAGAATTCTATGAAAGCATGTGTCTGGCCATGGGGGAAATATTACCTTGCTTAGAAACAGGTGAGTGATGGCAGCAGCGGGAAGGGCAACCAACTGCAGAAGTTTTACTTCAGTGAACTTTGTCTAACCCATGCAAGCATGGCAGGGGGGTAAGAGGGATCATTAAACCTGTGATGGTGGTTTTACAACATATATAACACTATCCGTAAATAAATATTTACTTGTAGACTTTATAAATGACATTTACATCCACTTATGTCAAAATCCGCCTGCATGTTCGTATACACACACACACACAGCCATACCCTCCACACACACAACACATTTTTTTAATGTATAAGTCTAACTACTATAGATTACAGTTTTGTTTGTTCCTTTGAAATTTTCCTTCATTTTCGTATTAATCTTCTGTTTTTATTTATTATTGTTTATTTATTCACTTTACATGTCAAGAAACTTTAGCTGTCCTTCAGCCTTCCGTTTGCTTTAGGCTGTTTAACCTAAATAACGTATTGTACAGAAATGCTACTACAGCTAAATAGCTTCTCTAATTAATATTATTGTTATTATTCGTACTTGGTTCCAGTGACTAGTAACCGTCCATATAATATTTGCGATTACATGAGTAAATGAATTTCCTTTGTTAATCTAATAACCAAAATAAAATAAAAAATTTGAAGGAAAATATCTTTAAACTTAATAAATAATATATATAAATTCATTCTTTTATTCTTTTACTTGTTTCAATCGTTTGACTGCGGCTGTGCTGGAGCACCGCCTTTAGTCGAACAAATCATTCTTTGTAAGCCTGGCACTTATTCTATCAGTCTCTTTTGCCGAACTGCTAAGTTACAGGGATTTAAACACACCAACATCGGATGTCAAGCGATAGTGGGGGGACAAACAGAAACACACAAATACATATATATACGACGGGATTCTTTCAGTTTCCATCCACAAAATCCACTCACAAGGCTTTGGTCAACCTGGGGCTATAATAGAAGACACTTACCCAAGGTGCCACGCAGTGGGACTGAACCCAGAACTATGTAGTTGGGAAGCAAGCTTTTTACCACACAGCCACTCCTGCACCTATCTTTGAACTTAATTAATGATTTATAAAAATTTATTGTGTTTTTTACTTTTAAATGAATTTCATGTAAATTTTATTGATTTTATTTCTATTTTTTGTTTTTGTTGTCTCTAGGAAAATTAAAACAACATATATTCAAGCATGGTTAATGTCAGTACTGTTTGACTGGCTCCCGTGCTGGTGGCACGTAAAAAGCACCATTCAAGTGTGAACGATACCAGTGCCGGCTGACTGGTCCCATGCTGGTGGCAGGTAAAAAGCACCATTCAAGCATGGTTGATGCCAGTACCATTTGACTGGCCCTCATGCTGGTTGCATGTAAAAAGCACCCACTACACTCTTGGGGTGGTTGGCATTAGGAAGGGCATCCAGCTGTAGAAACTTTTCCAGATCAGATTGGAGCCTGGTGCAGCCTTCTGGTTCGCCAGCCCTCAGTCAAACCATCCAACCCATGCCAGCGTGGAAAGCGGACGTTAAACGACAACAATGAGTATGATGATATCTTACAAATAGATGTGATAGTCGTTAACTCATTAGTTGCCATATTTCCATTGAAATACACTACTTCTGTTTCAATTAAGAATTTATTGAAATAACTTTGTCATTATTAAGCGGGTGTTTGGAACATAAATTAACCTTTTAGCATTCTGATTCTTTTGCCAAATGTAAGGTTTATTCATTCACATCGTTTTATCACAATGATGTTTTTTTTTTTTTTGGAATGACATTGTAGAATAGGTCTGAGAAGCTGGATCTGGCCAGTTTGAGAAGAAAACAGGTGAAACATTTTGGCTGGATCTGGCCAATTTAAATACTAAAGGATTAGTATGAAACTTTGATGGAAAATTTAAATTTAGATCATTTTAAAACAGGAAGAACATATCATAGAACCAGGGTCAGTTTCATCTGGGTTGGTATCAAAAGACTTAACCCTAATTTCTTACTATATTTCTGCTGAAATATGCTGTCTTTGTTTCAATTAATTTTGAAAATAATGAAGAATTTATTAGAATAACTTTATCATGTTTCGAACATAAATTAATGTGAAAATTTGATGGAAGTTTTTTAATTTAGATAACAGAGAGTTTGTATCATGGGAGCCTGTTTCATCAGGTTGGAATGAAAAGGGTTAGGTGTTCCACATCAAAAGAAGGCAGTGATCAATATACATATTTTTGAGTGTTTCAGAAACATATTTTGTTTGAGGAAGTTGTTTACAATTATAATTTCAATAAGTATCCATTATTTTTTTTTTCCATGTGCAAACCTGTAATTCTATACCTATCATAACATCATTCTGTAGAGGCAACATGGCAGTGTACTAATAGAATTTCAATGGTTATGTTTTAATTTACTTTGATTAGTTATGATGTTCATGTTCTTGAAATTAGTTTTAGTCTAAGAATTTTAATTAATTCTAGTATCATTAATTATTTGTCTTAATGTTTTAAATGTGTCTCTTTGCTTGATTAAATGGGTGTACTGGTTTTGAAAATTCATAATTGAATTGAGGAATCTTTATGTACACACACATACTCGTATATATTAACATCCACTTTTCCATGCTTGCATAAGTCAGATGGAGTTTATTGAGGCATATTTTTTCTACAGCTGAATGCACTTCCTGTTTCCAAGCAAGGTGATATTTCCCCCAGGCCAGACACATTTTTGCAGAATATTGAAACCGAACAACATTCATTTACAACAATCATGCAATGTTAAAACACTCACACACATGATAGGCTTCCACACAGTTTCCACAAAAAAATGGAGAGATGGAAATGCAAATATCCAACATACTAATATCTAGAGACATCAATGTCAATTCTAAAAGAACTGGAAATGGCAAATGCTGACAGAATTTTATTGTACCCCATCAAACTGAAAAGCCTCAAATATTTCGGACAGTTAATTAGAAAATATGGTTGGGAGAAATTGTTAATAGAGGAAAGAAGAGAAGAGAAAAGCTAAAAATTATGTGAATGAATGACATTATCAATAATTGGACAGGCATAAAATATAGTCAATATACACACACACCACACACACACACACACATATATATATAATGAGACAGTGCTAAGCAGTGATGTGTATAAAATCAAAATTGTTACTAGTTCAAATATACTTCAAGTATATTTCAACCCATAAGAAAGTCATTTTGTCATGGAGAAAATTTCTCGCAGTAGACAGATAGGTACAAACACATTGGGTCAGTACACAGCGTTCCCTAACCAGGCTGTTGGATGTATGCGTTTCAGAGTGGTTATTTTCTCTTCAGCAACTGAAACCAGAAAGGCAGACACTGTGTACTGACACAAGAGACAGGTCCTTCTTATGCTATTCCTGTCACATACAAGCAATGTCAGCATAAGAAAAATGGAGCTATGAATGGTATTCAAACAGCTGAGAGCTACCTTGACAGTTGTAAAAATGTAAATCTTAATTGTTCCAGTCATGCTGGTGCACTGTGTTCGAAGGTTTAGTCAAACAAATCAACACCTAGTACACAGGTATGTCTATGTTTTACAAAGCACTGGCGCCACAAAAAAATCATCCATTACACACTGTTGTTGGCATCAGAAAGGGCATCAAGCTTTAGAAACCATGCCAGAATAGACTATGGAACCTGGTGTGGCCCCTGACCTTGCCAGCTCCTGTCAAACCATCCAACCCATGCCAGCATGGAAAACAGACATTAAATGATGATGATGGTTAAGGTGGCAAACTGGCAGAATCATTAACAAACCAGACAAAATGCTTAGCATTTCATCCATCTTTACACTCACCTTTCATTTTTGTGAGGTTGATGAAATAAGTACCAGTTCAACACTTGGAACAATGTAACTGACTGTCCTCTCTCCTAAAAAAAAGGAAAATGCTGGCCTTGTATCCTTATTATTATTATTATTATTATTAGCAGTAGTAGTAGTAGTAGTAGTAGTAGTAGTAAGGTGGCAAGCTGGCAGAATCGTTACATCACTATGTTCTGAGTTCAAATTCTGCCGAGGTTGACTTTACCTTTCACCCTTTTGGGGGTTGATAAATTAAGTACCAGTTGCGTACTGGGGTTGATCTCATCGACTGGCCCCCATCTCCCCCAAAATTTGGGGCCTTGTGCTTGTTGTAGAAAGGATTATTATTATCATCATAATCACCATCATCATTATTATTATTATTAAGACAGAGAGCTGGTAGAATCATTAGCGTTCCAGGCAAAATGCTTAGCGTTATTTCATCTGAGGTGAACTTAGCCTTTCACCCTTTCGAGGTCGATAAAATAAGTACCAGCCGAGTACCAGGATCAAAGGCAATCGACTTACTCCCTTCCTCCCAAAACTGCTAACCTTGTACTAAAATTTGAAACCATTATTATTATTAGTAGTAGTAGTAGTATTTTCTGAAATTCTTGTTTACAGATGTGTGTGTAAATAATAAATATGTATGTTAGAAACATGGATAGATAGAAACATTATGCTTCTTATTTCTAATGTTATGTTTAGCTACATGCAGATGTTTCTTTTATATATATATATATATATATATGTATGTATAAAGGTGGTGCTCCAGCATGACCGCAGTCAAGTGACTGAAACAAATAAAAGAATATATATATTTAGGGAAATTCACATACATAAGTGCGCGCACACAGCCATAGACACATGCCCCGCCCCGTATGTATAATTATTTGGTTATTTAGATTGGTCAGGAGGCTCTTGGCATATTTCTGTTTGTATGTGTGGCTGGTAGTGATGACTATGTAAGTGATATCTTTGTTTTCTTCCACTCAGCTAGTCTTGAAGCCTACTTAGCTGTTGAGTTTAGTTGAAGAAATAGTCAAAAGTCTAGCAGCAGTTTTTACATAATGTGAAGGATACAGACAACAAGGAAAAAAGAGTATAAATAAATAAAATGCCTTTGAATAGAAAAGGAAAAAGCTGTAACTTCATACCTACTGTTTTGGCGGGAAGCTTTGAGATATGGTTCACTGAATTAGTTTATTTACAAAAACATTTTGCTATTTAATTCTTTTGTTCATTTTATAGCTTTTCTTTAATTTTTGTGTGCTTGTAACTGTTTCTTTTTGTGTTGTTTATATATATATATATATATATATATATATATATATATTATATATATATATATATATATATACTCTTTTTACTCTTTTACATGTTTCAGTCATTTGACTGTGGCCATACTGGAGCACCGCCTTTAGTCGAGCAAATCGATCCCAGGACTTATTCTTTGTAAGCCTAGTACTTATTCTATCGGTCTCTTTTGCCGAACCGCTAGGTTACAGGGATGTAAACACATCAGCATCAGTTGTCAAGCAATGTTTGGGGAGCAAACACAGATACACACAAACATATACACACACATACATACATATATATTAATTATTTTTATTTCTACTGTTTTTGTTTTGTGTCTTTCTGGATGCTTATATATTTGTGTGCTATATTACAGGAATGGGTTGTTTGGTTTTACAAATTCATAATTGAATGAACTTACAACCAGTACAGACCATATCTAAACATTCAGAGCCGAGGATGCTTTTTGTGTTGTTAGTTTGGCGCCAAGCTGGCAAAATCGAAATAGATTTGGTGGCGTATTTTTTCCAGCTCTTTACTTTCAAATCCCACCCATGTAAAATTTTGCCTTTCACCCCTCCGTGGTTAGTAGAATAAAATATCAGCAAAGAACTAGAGTCAATGCTTTGACTAACCATCTCCCATCACCATTAACCTTTTCATTACCATATTTATTTTGAGATACTCTGTGTTCTTTCATTTACTTTAAATATAACAAAGACTTTAGTAAAATAACTTACTATTAAGCTAGTGTTAGGACCATAAATTGTGACTAAGGTTTGTCAGAAGATTTTTATTCAAAACTTATGAAAACAAGACATTTGTACTCAGAGCCAGTTTCAGCCGGGTTGGTAATGAAAGGGTTAAATCATTTATTACTGTGAGATTCTTACTTCTATCTTCTTGTGGGACAAAATAGAAACAGGAAATTCAGGGTAGTGGCATCGAAAACAGTCCTTCCTCTTCCTTTATTCATTCTTTTGCTTGTTTCAGTGATTTTGACTGCGGCCCAGCTGGAGCATGGTCTTTTAGTCAAAGAAATCAACCCCCTGACTTATTCTTTGTAAGCCTGGTACTTATTCTATCAGTCTCTTTTGCAGAACCACTAAGTTACGGGGACATAAACATGCCAACATCAGTTGTCAAGCAATGGTGGGGTAACAAATACAGACACACACATAAATATATTCATATGTGTATATATATATATATATATATATATACATATATATATATATGTCCAACCCATGCCAGCATGCAAAGTGGGCGTTTAATGATGATGATGATATATACACTGGGCTTCCTTCAGTTTCTGTCTACCAGATCCACTCACAAGGCATTGGTCGGTTTGAAATCATAATAGAAGACACTTGCCCAGGGTGCCATGCAGCAGGACTGAACATAGAACCATGTGGTTGGGAAGCAAACTTCTTACCACACAGGCATACCTGCGCCTATGTATTTGTTATATATATAAATATGTTTCTTTTATCTTTTACTTGTTTCAGTCATTAGACAGCGACCATGCTGGGGCATAGCCTTGACAAATTTTTATTCAAACAAATCAACCTCAATACTTATTTTTTGAAGTCTGGTACTTATTCTATCAGTCACTATTGCCAAACTGCTAAGTTACAGAAACATAAATACACCAACACCAGTTGTTAAGCAATGGTGATGGGCAAACAGACACAAACTCACACACACGCATGTGTGTGTATATATATATATATATAGTGATATGGAGAGGTCAATTAGGAAACAACTGCTATGACCTACTTTGCTCGTTTGTAGTCTGAAAGTCTGGGATCTAAAGTTATTATCCTTTGTTCTGCTAGATTCACGAAAGAGTAATGACTTTCGGAGAGACCTCTGCCCTTTTTCCGGTCAAAGAGGGGTCGAGGAAGCACCCCTTTAAAAAGCAGGAGCTGTGAGTCTGTTGGTCAGTCGGGGAACAGAGCGAGTTGGTGACAGGTGGTTCCGCCGGAGACAGTGAATGTGAAAGAGGAAGACAGGCAGATAGGATCAAGAAGAGCGAGAGGATGACAGCGTAGAGGAAGACAGACAGGGAATCTGAGGGATAACAAGCGAGAGAATGACAGCGTAGAGGAAGACAGGCAGATAGGATTAAGGAGCTAAGAGAGAGGGACTACGGTATGAGGGCACTGGCTATTGTGTAACGGTATGTGTTTGTTTATGTTTTGATATGTGTTAAAGAAGGAAAAAGAATTGTTGAAATGTAAAAGAATTGATGTGTTGAAAAAAGGAGGAAGAAGTACTGAATTAAGGAAAAGAGATTGTGAAAAGAACTCTAATGTAGACATTATTTGAACTTTGGACTGTATCGTTAATGTGAACGTTATTTGTTTTAATTTGATCTGAACTGTATCTGCATGCTTTGATTTGTTGTTTCCTTGTTTTCTTGCACGTATTTTCTTGATGTATTTGATGTAATAATTGTTATAAACTACTGTTGTTAAACGTAAGCCAAATTGCCTTCCGCCGTGTCTCTCTGTGTCTCTTCCTGCTGTTGTTTATTGTTGTTCTCTCTAGTCGTCGGTTGCCGAGTTCGCTGCCGCCTTCCCCCCACCGAATTCTCTCTCTCTGAGTCCGTGGCGAATTCACCGTTCAATCGAGTCGGTCGATCGTCGTCGATCGACTTGGTAGGGTCCCGGGTTTTCCGAAGAGTTTGAGCAACGGCAGGTGATTCGTAACAATATATATATATATATATATATATATATATATAAAATACACAACAGGCTTCTTTCAGTTTCTGTCAATCAACTCGACTCACAAGGTTTTGGTCCACTTGAGGCAAAAGTAGAAGACACTTGCCCAAGGTGCCACACAGTGGAACTGAACCCAGAACCATGTGGTTGGGATGTATATACGTGTGCAGTGCTGGATTAACTATTATGCAAAATAAACACATACTTAGGGTATCAAAGGTGGGTTGGAGCACCACAAGAATGGTAAATGGTTTATGGCATAAAAGAAATCACTTTAAACTTGCTAAAATAATTTCGTAGTGTCAGGTAGAGGATTTAGTCAAGGACTTTGCAATTAAAAAAACTAGGAGAAAACTTTTCAAATATAAATAAAGTGGAAGTATAAAAAATTAATATTATTTTCCATCTTTCTGTTAATTTTGTTTCATTTTGGAAAATAAAAATTTATTTAGAAAATTACTATTTGTAAATCTCAAAATGAGAGATATTCAGCAACAGTACTTTGGAGTAAAGATTGGCTATCCTGGTTTAGGACGAATGTTGCTGTAATTTAGCCCCAGGAGACATCATCACCAGCTGGCAATATGACATGATCTGTGTCCTTATATTTTCAAACAAGGGAATCTTTACTCCAAAAATTTATTTTATGCTCTATTATTGCTTAAGTTTTCAATTAAATATATGCAGGAACACCAGAATCTTTTAAGTGCTTAAGGCCTCTATAGGTCTTAATCTGGCCCTGTGTGTGTGGTGGGGGGGGGGTGATGATGATGGCTGTCCACTCATGACCAAGGAAGACCATTAAAGGCCATTGCTCATGCATGAGGTTATTGCAGCAGCCACCAGCTTCACTCAGGTTCATGCTCATGGCTTCCATGCTCACCACGGCACTCTCCTACTCAACTGGGCATCAGAAAGTTACCTTGCTGGCCATTGCATAACTTAGAGTCTTAAGTTCAATAAGGCTTGCCCAGTACCTCACAGACCCTCACCGGTAGGGCTGACATGATCCAGTGATAAACCAGGGTAAGATATTCAACGCCAATATGGGTTGGAGGAAGGTGTCAAGCTGGCAGAAACGTTAGCACACCAGGTAAAATGCTTAGCAGTATTTCATCTATCTTTACATTCTGAGTTCAAATTCCGCTGAGGTCGACTTTGCCTTTCATCCTTTCAAGGTTCATAAATTAATCTAATCGACTGGTCCCCCTCCCCAAAAATTTCGGGCCTTGTGCCTAGAGTAGAAAGGAATATGGGTTGGAGGCTCAGGAATGTGGGAGTGCCATGATCTCAAGCACAAGCGAAAGATATCCAAAATATATTTTAAGAGGTAATATTTATCCCCACTTAAATATGGATGTTCTTTTAGAACAAACTATACTGTGGTGGATACCATAAGAGAAATCCTCATATAGGCTTTTGGTGCAGAATGCACGCTTGTTTGATTATCTCGCCAGTGGGGAGATAAATCCAGTGCTGAGACCACCAGATCATGTGATTTCAATCTTCCTTGATTTTCTTTGTGTCACTAGCAGAGAGATGCTATATATATATATATATATATATACAAGTATATATAAATACATCAAAAGCATTTAGATCTACAATTAAACAAATAAACTAATTATAAGTAAAATAATTATATACCCAACACTTTTATTAAATAAATAAATGAGGACTTACCTATGTCTATAAATATATTTGTATATACACACTACATTCTCCATACATACGATATTGTTTGATAAACATATATACCCATATATAACCACGCATAACATAAATTTATACATACATATATATGTACATGCATATATAAATATACCCATATAGTCACATGCATAAACATGTACATACACATATTATAATATATTCTACCACATATTAGTATAAATATATACATATATATATATATCCTCAAAGCGTTCATATACACATATTTACATACAAATATACATATGCAAACACATACTACTCCACACATACACACACATAGATATATATACACACATACACACACACACACACACACACACACACACATATATATATATATATATATATAATATATATATATATATATATATATATATACACATATATACATATATCCATATGTACACATACATATGCAAGAGTAAATATATCCACACACATATAAAAATACACCTATACATATTTGCATGCTCAGATAATCACACAGGTAATTGTATATCATAATTTAAATATATAAAAACACATATATCTACATAAGTATAAGCTAGACTACATGTATATATATATATATATATATATATATATATATATATATTATATATATACATACATACATACATACATACATACATATATACATACATACATATACATGCATACACATACATACATACACATATACACGTTGACCTACCTTTAAGACATAATATACATAATTAATAATATAAAACAATAATTGAAAACTAATACATACATATACATATACATACTAATCTATAACCTAGTATATTCATGTGGACATGTAATGCACACATGCTTATTACATAACTTCCTACTTAACAACAAATGCAAATGTATACCAGTATGTATATATATATGGATATGCACCCAAACACATACAAGCATATATAATATATATAGAATATGAACTTTTTTGTGAACAACGAAAGAAACAAATGGAAAATGAGACAAACAACACAAAGAACGACCCTTCATCAGTTGTCGGCTGTTTTTCTAATCCGTATTTCGAAAGCTTCCAGCTTTCGTCTACCAAGACTTTGGTTAACCCAGTGCTATGGTAAAAGACACTTCCCCCAAAGTGCCACACAGTTGGACTGAACCCAAGACCACTTGATTGAGAAGCAAGCTTCCTGACCATACAGCCACCTCTGCACCTATAGGTTCCATCACTGAGGCTGCAGAGAATGCCATTAGTTGGAGGTTTGGGATAAAGAGAGCAGACCAGTGGGATGCAAACTGTCTTGATCAACCCCAGCTGGGTCAACTAAGCAAGGGGACCCAAAAAGCTCCTCAGAACCCAGAAGTATCACTGACAGTGCATTCCATAACATCAGCAATATGTATCTTTAAACTATATAACTTTGTTCCTATCTCCTTCCCTCCTCTGCTTGTATCTCTGTATTCCTTTATCTATTTATGTCTTTCTGTACGTTTCTCTCTCCTCCAGTCTTGAATCTCTGACAGTATATTCTCTCTCTCTTCACTGTCTCATCCATTCTATCTTCTCCAGTCTGACATGTTTGATAGTATCTTCTCCATTCTCTCTCTCTCTCTCTCTCTCTCTCTCTCTCTCTCTCTCTCTCTCTTTCTCTCTCACTCTCTTTCTCTCCTCTCTCTCAGCTCTCTCTCTCTCTCATTCATGGCTCTAGACAAGTACTTTCTGCTTATGAGAATAGAACACATATAGATTTATTGATCTCTGTCTTTTGTATGTAAATGACCTATCATTTTCTGTTGAAAGTGGTCATTCTCTGAACAGCTGCTTTAAAAAGACCTGCTTAAGGGATAAGGTGGAGTGGACAGCAAAGAGATAAATGCTGTCCCCATTTGTATGAGGGTTGGCTGGGTTTTCCCTTGTTTTGCTTGTTGGCTGTTAACATTGAGTTATATAATAGTCTCACACGACAACTTGTACACATAACCAAAATGCACTGATTTTATCTGCTGAAAAATGTTATTGATAGATTGATGCAAGTCATGTGCTATGAGTCTTTAAGGTATTGTAGCAGCTTTTGAAGTTGGGTGGGGGTCTGGGGATTTCTCTGTTCTCTTTTAGCTTTACCCTTTTATTTGTTTCAGTCAGGTCCTGCCTCGAAGGATTTAGTGAAGCAACTCAACTCCAGTATATATTTCTTTAAAGTCTGGTGCTGTTTATTCTACCAGTTGCTTGTGCCGAAACATTAAGTTACTAGGACATAAACAAACCATCACTGGTTGTCAAGCAGTGGTGGGCATACAGAGAGACACACATCATCATCATTTAACATCCATTTTCCATGCTGGCATGTATTGGACGTTTTGACGAGCTGGCGATGCCAGGAGCCACACCAGGCTCCAGTTGTCTCTTTTGGCATGGTTTCTACTGCAGGATGCCCTTCCTGATGCCAACCACTTTACAGAGTGTACTGGGGGCACCAGCACAGTTGCTTGCACATAACAGGCTTCCACACAGTTTCTGTCTACCATATTCACTCACAGGACATTGGTTGGCCCAGAGCTATAATAAAAGAAACTTGTCCTAGGTGCCATACAGTGAGACTGAACCCAAAACCACATGGTGACAAAATGAACTTCTTAACCACACAGCTATACCTGAGTCAATTTACAGATCATGGTTTAGTTTTTAAGGTTTTAAAGTTAGTGTATTTTATCATTTTCATTTTTTTTTTTATTATAAACTGAATTATTGTTGTATTTTTGGTTTTTAAAATTCATGTACAGTAAATAGTTTGCTTCCCAACCACACAGTTTCAGGTTCAACCCCAAGGCATGGTACTTGGGCAAATGTTCTCTACTACAGTCTCAGGCAAGCTAAAGCCTTCTAAGTGGATTTTGGTAGTCACTAACTGAAAGAAGCTTGTCATATATATATATATAAACTAGGTAATTCATAATGGGGTCATACCCAATGACTGGAGCACCATAGTCAACTGCTACAAGGGTATCAAACTGCTGGATCAGTTGATGAAAGTCACGAAGAGGGTCATAGCCCAACTAATTAGGGAGAGAGTCTGCTAAGATGTGATGCAGTTCGGTTTTGTTCCGGGTAGAAGCACCACTGATGCCATATTCCTGGTTCGACAACTGCAGGAGAAATACCTAGCTAAAGATAAACCCCTCTACATAGCTTTCATGGACTTGGAGAAAGCCTTTGACAGGGTCTCCCATTCCCTTAACTGGTGGGTGATGCGGAAACTGGAGATTGATAAATGTTTAATAAGGGCTGTACTGGCCCTATACAGAGAGGCCGTTAGGTTAGGATTGGCAATGAGTATAGTGAAGAATTTTGGGTAGAAGTAGGGGTCCACCAAGGTTCAGCCCTCAGTCCCCTTTTATTCATCATAGTCCTCCAGGCAATAACAGAGAAATTCAAGACAGGTTGCCCCTGGGATCTCCACTATGCTGATAACCTGGCCCTCATAGCAGAATCACTACCGGAACTAGAAAAGAAATTTCGGGTGTGGATGCTAGGTATAGAATCAAAAGGCCTTAGAGTCAGTGTAGCAAAGACCAAAGTTCTAGTAAGTAAGAAGGCAAACTCATCGCACACCCCCTCAGGTAGCTGGCACTGCTCGATCTGTAGAAAAGGTGTAGGTAGAAACTCCATGAGATGTACCCAATGTAAGCTATGGATGCATAAGAGGTGCAGCAACATCAAGGGAAAATTACCAAGACGATAGCTTTCATGTGCAGCAGATGTATAGGGGCAATAGACACCACAGATACTCAGAAAACAGATTCCATCACACTCCAGGGGGGAGAAACTAGAAGTAGTTGATAGTTTCTGCTACCTCGGTGACCAAGTTAGTAGTGGAGGTGGATGCTCAGAGAGTGTCACCACTAGAATACGAATAGCCTGGGCAAAGTTTAAAAAGCTTCTACCCCTACTAGTGACAAAGGGTCTCTTACTCAAAGTGAAAGGTAGATTGTACGACGCATGTGTGCAAACTTCCATGCTTCATGGTAGTGAAACATGGGCTGTGACTGTGGAGAACATGCGCAGGCTTGAAAGAAATGAAGCTAGCATGATCTGCTGGATGTGTAAAGTCAGTGTGCACACACGACAGAGTGTAAGCGCCCTAAGAGAAATGCTGGATATAAGAAGCATTGGATGTGACGTGCAAGAGAGACGTTTGCGTTGGTATGGTCATGTACTATGAATGGACGAGGAGAGATGTATGAAGAAGTGCCACTCCCAAAAAGTTGAAGGAATCCGGGGTAGAGGTAGACCCAGGAAGACATAGGATGAGGTGGTCAAGCATGACCTTCAAACATTGGACCTCACAGAGGCAATGAAGAAAGACGGAGACCTCTGGAGATTTGCTGTGACTGCAAAAACCCAACAAATAACATGGCTGTTTCTTGTACTAGCTTCACCTCGGATTGCAGGACGGCCTGCTGTGCTTACCTTGGATCGTAGGGCGACCTGCTGTGCTTGAGGAGACCTACTGAGTCAAGTACATCATCAAAATAAAAATCAAATGGAGATTGTAGTTGTGATACCCATGCCACTGGCACGTAAAAAGCACACACTACACTCACGGAGTGGTTGGCGTTAGGAAGGGCATCAAACTTTAGAAACACTGCCAGATCAGACTGTAGCCTGGTGCAGCCTCCTGGCTTCCCAGACCCCAGTCGAACCATCAAACTGATGCTAGCATAGAAAACGGACGTTAAACGATGATGATGATATATATATATATATATATATATATATATTATATATATATATATACATAAATACATCTTTATATATAAAAGTAAGGTTGTGTGTCAGTCTACTCCGATTTAGATTCCTAACTACTCCCACATTTTGCGGTGCAGTTTAACCAAAACCGGGTATCTTATAGTCATGATTCATATCGAGCCCTTCTGGGTATTAGCGCGCGTCTACGATGAGTCTACGATTTTAAAAATAATTTACCATCATTTTTTTCCATTTTAATGCATATTTTTTAAATATAAGGGAAGTAACTCTCTAAAAATGTCTACGTTGAGTCAACGATTTAAAAAAAAATTTACTATCATATTTTTTCCATTTTTAATGCATTTTTTGGCTATAACTCTCTAAAAATGCTTTATAGTTATTTCCCTTACAAACCCGAGCAACGCCGGGCGATACTGCTAGTATAAAGATAAATTAAATAGAGTGATACTGTTGACAATCCAATAATTTATTTATATTATAATACTACATGATATACTATGAATATAATATAACTTAATATTATATGACATAAACAATTATTGAGAAACCATAAAAGGCCAATAAATTGTTTTGACTTGTATATATTTTTCTGATATACATACATAATAACAGTTCCCTTATATATAGTCACTTCAGGCTCATGATGTAAATATAGACGAAATTCTGTTTATATATATATATACATACACACACACATGCATCATCATCATAGTTTAATGTACACTTTCCATGTTGGCATGGGTGGGCTGGTTTGAGGACTGGCAAGATTTCTACAGCTGGATGCCTTTCTTAACACTCACCACTCCGAGAGTGTAGCGGGTGCTTTTTACGTGCCACTGACTCTGGCATTGGCCTTGACTACATATATACATGTGTGTGTGTGTGAAGTAAGTTTGCTTCCCAACTATGTGATTCCAGGTTCAGTCCCACTACACAGTACCTTGGGCAATTGTCTTTTATCTATAGCCTCGGGTCAGCTAAAGCCTTGTGCATGGGATTGGTAGAGAAAGACTGAAAGAAGCCCATTGTCTATATACATATATGTGCATGTGAGTGTCTTTGTATCGGTTTGTCCCCCACCACCACTTGACAACCAGTGTTCATGTGTTTACGTACCTGTAACTTAGCAGTTTGGCACAAGAGTCCGATAGAATAAGTACCAGAAAAAGCACTGGGATTGATTCGTTTGACTAAAATTCTTTTAGTACAGTACTGCAGCATGGCCACAGTCTGATGGTTGAAGCAAAGTAAAAATATATTCAAGTAAAAGAGAATAGACACTGATTAAGAAATTGCCTTCTACAGATCTTGGGGTCAAAAATTGTCCAATGCTGGACAACTGGTATTGGTGAGTTTACATCCCTATAACTTAGCAGTTTAACAAAAGAGATCAATAGAATAAGTGTCAAACTTAGGGAAAAATTGTACTGGGATCAATTTGTTTGACTAAAGTACTTCAAGATGGTGCCACAGTCTAATGACTGGAACTGGTAAAAGATTATATACACAGCTTACTTCCCAACCACATGGTTCCAGGTTTAATCCCACTGCATGGCACCTTGGCCAAGTGTCTTCTACAATAGCCTTGGGCCAACCAAAGCCTTGTGAGTGGGTTTGACAGAAACTGGAAGAAGCCTATCGTGTATATATATATATATATATATATAAGAAAAAATAAGGTACTCAAAAATCTGGATGGTTGTATATTTACAAATTTTTATTAATATGTCATGCTTTTATAAATCATATATTAGCGCTTGCATCTACTCTAGTAGATTCTTCAGATTTTTTCTAATATATATATATATATATATATATATATATATATATATACACATACACACATAAATATATGTCTTCATTTATGTGTGCGTTAGTGTTTATTCCCCCACTATTGCTTGACAACAGATGCTGGTGTGTCTCTGTCCCTGTAACTTAACAGTTCGGCAAAAGAGACTGATAGAATAAGTACTAGGCTTCTAAAGAATAGGTCCTGGGGTTGATTTATTTGACTAAAGGCGGTACTCCAGCATGGCTGCGGTCAAATGACTGAAACAAGTAAAAGAGTAAAAGTGAGTGTATTAGATTGGCACTCAGGAAAAGATTCAGGTTGGGAAAGGTGGGTGTAACATTTCGAGCATGGCTCTTCATCAGAAAGAGGAAAGAGGGGGAAAAGTCTGGACAGAAGGATAAGAATGGTCCGAGAAAAACATCTGTTGTTACACAGCTAAAAAGTAAGTGACTGGAAGTGGAGAAAGTTGTTCTTGAAGGCAGGAGAGTGCAAAATGGCCAGTCTGTGTGTATATGTGTGAAGTGTGAGGGAGTGGTGCGAACAGGTTAGTAATTAGATTTAGTGGTGGAAAAGTGAGGTGATGTGTGTGTGAGTGCCTTGCTGGTAGTGTGTGTGGACATATGTCTGTATGTATGAGTGCGTGGGGTTTGTGTAAGGAGAGGTGCCTTTGTGTATGTATATGTGAGTGCTTGTGTAAGGAAGGATGCCTTGGTGTTTGCGTGTGTGTGTTTCAGTGTGGGTGGTGAGTTTTATATATATATTTATATATATATAATTTTTAGAAAAACATAAATCTGGAGAAGAAACACACTCTAACAATTAGAATAGACTTTTTTTTTTCTTTTGATGTAGTACAGGGGTGGCTATGTAATAAGAAGCTTGCTTCCCAACCAACATGGTTCCAGGTTCACTGTGTGGCATTTTGGGCAAGTGTCTTCTACTGTAACCCCAGGCCAACCGAAACCTTGCAAATACATTCAGTAGGCGGAAACTGAAAGAAGCTCGTCATATATATATATATGCGTGTGTGTTTGTCCCCCATCATGGCTTGACAATCGGTGCTAATGTGTTTAAGCCCTCCCTAACTTAACAGTTCAACAAAAGAGTCTGATAGAATAAGTACTAGGTTTAAGAAAGCATAAAAGTTCTGGGATTGATTCATTCGACTGAAAATTCTCCAAGACAAGTGCTCCAGCATGGCCACAGTATAATGACTAAAACAAACAATTTTATTTCATGTGCTTTGCTTATTTAACAATTCCATCTTAATTCAAATGTCGACTCTGGTAAAATAGAATTAAATCTCTAACTATGCAACATAAGACAATGATTGCAGCCATACACTAAACCAAGATACTCTAGCCTGAAATTTATTATATCACATCTTTTGGTTGTGGTCTCAATCCCTCTCCTTTTCTCTCTCTCTCTCTCTCTCTCTCTCTCTCATACACACACACAAACATAGAATGAACCAAAATATCTCTACAGTAAATATTACATAGATGCCACCTACAACAACAACAAAAGAATTTGAATGAGAGTCAGCTCCAGTAAAATTCCTGTAAAATTATTTACATTATTTACATTTGACAGATATTTGTCCTCATCTTCTTTGTTGTTAACACATTTCGGTTGATATACCCTCCAGCCTTCATCAGGTGTCTTGGGGAAATTTCAAACCTGGATTCTCATTCCTATGGTATTTTTCGATGTTATTATTATTGTTATTATAATTATTTTATGTTTGACTTTTGCTTTGCATAATAATGATAATAATAAAAATAATAATAATATCAAAAAATACCTTAGGAATGAGAACCCAGGTTTGAAATTTTCCCAAGACACCTTATGAAGGCTGGAGGGTAATTCTCAGGGAGATTGAACATAACACAGAATGTGACAAGGCTGGCCCCTTTCAATTACATGTACAGCACATTTTTTGCCAGCTGAGTGGACTGAAGCAAAGTGAAATAAAATATCTTGCTTAAGGACACAACCCCAGGAACCGAAACTCATGACCTTATCATCTTGAGCTGAATACCTAACCATTATGCCACATGCCTTCACAATTATTGATAAGCAATTACAGCATCACCAGCATCATAATCATTATTTTTTGCCCGTTTTATGAGAAAACCATGTGTAGTTCTTGTCAGCAACTCGATATGATTCCATTTATCTTCATCTGATCTTCTCTCATCCGTGAAGTTCAACATTCTCAGATTCAGGTTTACCACTTGCTCTTGGGTTGAACTTGGTCTGCCTTCCTCACAAATGTCTTTCACTGTAACTATTATGGTAGCAAAAATAGTTACCCCAAAGCACAGGCATCATTGTGTGGTTAAGAAGCTTGCTTTGCAAACCCCTGATTTCAGGTTCAGTCCCACTGATCAGCACTTTGGGGGAGTGTCTTCTTTTGTAGTCCTTGGCCAATCAATGCTTTGAAGTGAATTTGGTAACTGTGTAGAAGCCCATTGTATATATATCATCATCATTGTTTAATGTCCATTTTCCATACTGCCATGGGTTGAATGGTTTAACAAGAACTGGCATGGTTAGGTGCCACACCTGGTTCCCATATCTGTTTTGGCCTGGTTTCTACAGCTGGATGCCCTTCCTAATGCCAACCACTTCACAGTGTGTACTGGGTGCTTTTTTTAAGTGGAACCATTCCTGTGCTTTTTACGTGGCACTTTGATTTTAGGATCTCAATTCTGTTGTAGGCAGTTCTTCTCAAGTACAGCAATGCACTACTTATCTTGGTCCTCTGTCATCTCCTTTGTGTTTATGGTGGGGGAGGGAAACCTCTGTACATGTCAGAGGGACAAAAAAAACAAGGAAAGTACCAGGTGGTTGTGCAATGTCCTAGAAATAACAGCTAAATCTCCCTTGAATCATCTTTTCATCTAAAAATTATTTTGAAATTATAAACAGAAGCAAATCACAGATTCTTATTGTCCACATTTTAAAACTATGATGTTTTTTTTTTAATTGCAGCATGGGGGGAGCCAAAATGTTAGTATTTTGCGGGCGGTGGAGTTTATGTAAACCTTTTTTTTTTTTTTTAATTTCACTATTGTTTTTAAATTGTTTCATTTTCTATTTCAAAATAAAGGAAGTGGAGATTGTAATTTCCAATTTTTTTTTCTTCTTTAACCTACAAAGCTTCTTCCATCGTTTTAAAGTGCACAGTGCAAGAAAACATTGGCCAGAATCAGTACTGAGTGGAACTGGAGGTTGAAAACATTCATAAATATTCAAAAATCATTTCTCATATTAGAGTGAGTGAGCTAATATGCAGCACATACATTGGATCATTATAAACAAACCATTTGTGCAAGTCATTTGGCAAAAACTGAACACTCATATGTCATCTTCAACAAAAGAGTCTCTTGCCATGCTGGATTGCTGATCTCTATATGTTTTATTTTTCATTCTCTCTCTATTTATTTCCTCTTGTTCCTTTCTGTTGAAGAGCATAAGCTTGAAATGTAAAAGACTTTTCCATTTTTCCCAAGTGTCAAACTAATACACTTGCTTGTTTTTCCTACACCAGTCTTCATCTTTTGTTTTTCTATAAATTTCAACTATGTGTGTGTGTGTTTGTTCTTCATGTTCCTCCACCTTCACTTGATAACTGGTGCTGGTTTGTTATGTCCCTATAACTTAGTTCAGAAAAAAAAAGGCTGATACCAGGCTTAAAAGAATAAGAAGTACTGGGGTCAGTTTATTCACTAAAATCCCTTCAAGGCTGTGCCCCAGCATGGCCATAGTCCAGCGTCTGAAACAAGTAAAAGAAAGTAATTATGAGGCACTTAAGAAGTTCTGTTACCATATCGAAAAAGTTATGTTAGGTGTGAAGTATGTGTGGTAGGAACGCATTCTTCATGCTAATTTCCTGAAGCTGTGACATAGATCAGTTGGTAACACCACGTTTTAATCCTTTTGCTACCATACTTCTGTTGCACTGTTCTGATTTCATTTATTTTTTAAGATATTGGATATATTCAAAATCTTTGGGCTGACCAAAGCTTTGTGAGTGGATTTCATCATCATCATCATCATGTATATATATATATATAGATAGATAGATATAGATGTAGATATATATGTGTGTATATATATATCTGTGCGTGTGTCTGTGTTTGTGCACCCACCATTGCTTCACAACCAATGTTGCTGTTTTTATGTTCCCATAACTTAGCAGTTTGGCAAAAGACATGATTAGAATAAGTACTGGGCTTACAAAGAATAAATCCTGATGTTGATTTGTTCGACTAAAGGCGGTCCTCCAACATTGCCACAGACAAATGACTGAAACAAGTAAAACAATTAAAAAATTATACCATTTTAATCCCAAGCAACGCCAATATATATATATATCATCATCATCATCTTCGTCATTTAACATCTGCCTTCCATGCTGGCATGGGTGGGACAGTTTGACAGGAGCCAGTCAGGCAGAAGCTTGCACCAGACGTCTGTGACTGTTGTGGCAGGATTTTTACAGCTGGATGCCCTTCCTAACACCAACCACTTTACAGTGTGGCTGGCTATACACTCACACACAGAAACGTGTATTTACGTGTAGCCTTGTCTTGATATCATGTGATGGTGATAAATATGCATCAGTCACACAAACACTTTTGTTTGTTTCCAGCCTTCCATCAAAAATATGTTTAACCCTGGAGAAATATTAACCTTACTGGGAAACAGGTGAGGGTTCTCAACAGGAAGGGCATCCAGCTGTAGAAAATGTGTCTTGATAAACTTCATCTGATCTATGGAAGCATAGAAAACTAGACATTAAAACAGTGATGATGCAGTGGAACAGGAAGATAAATTTAGTAAAATAATTTTGTCATTATTAAGCTGTTCTTTGGAGCATAAATTAACATGAAATTTATATGGGATGCTTTAAGCTAAATCCCTTTAAAATAGGAAGTTCGTATCATAGACTCATAGACGTAGTGACAGTCCCTGATGGGTTGGTGTCAAAAGGGTTAATGCATTATCTTATCACTAATACCTTTATTTATTCTTTATTTCTTGATATGTAAAATGATGATTAGCTTATATGATAATTTCATTTTCCGAAATGCTACGGAGAAAGTGCCAACACTGTTTTGACATTCTGAAAGATGCAGAGGGAATAGAAAAAAGGATGGATGACAATTAGCAATGCATTGACTGCTTATGTTGTGCAAAATATTTATTACAATGATGATGATTACTGATTATATAGGTGCAGGCATGGCTGTGTGGCAAGAAGTTTGCTTCCCAACCACATGGTTCCGGGTTCGGTCCCACTACGTGGAACCTTGGGCAAGTATCTTCTACTATAGACTTGGGTCGACCAATGCCTTGGGAATAAATTTGGTAAACAGAAATTGAAAAGAGCCTATCATGTGTGTCTTTCTCCCCCACCACCACTTGAAAACCGATGTTAGTGTGTTTACATCCCCTTGACTCAGCAGTTGAACACAGGAGACCAATAAAATAAGACCCACACTTAAAACCACAAGTACTGGGATTGAATTGTTCAACTAAAGTGCCCAGTATGGCCACAGTCAAAGGACTGAAATAAATAACGATTAATGAATTGACCATGACTACTGAGGATTAAGTTTTATGTGGTATTTGACCAAAGATTAAATGGAAACAGGTTATCTCGTAAATGTCTCTGTTACAGACAAGCAATGTATAAGAACGTGTGTGTGTGTATTATATATGTATATATTCTTTTCTACTCTAGGCACAAAGCCCAAAATTTTTATGGGGAGGGGACCAGTTGATTAGTTAAACTCCAGTACATAACAGTTACTAAATTTATCGACCCCGAAAGGATGAAAGGCAAAGTCAACCTCGGCAGAATTTGAACTCAAAATGTAAAGACAGTCAAAATATCGCTAAGCATTTTGCCTGGCGTCCTAACATTTCTGCCAGCTCACCACCTTATATGTATCTATATATTTTTAACATCTAGTTTTCCATGCTTGCATGGGTCAGAAAGAATTGATTGAAGCAGATTTTCTATGGCTGGGTCCTCTTCCTGTCACCAACCCTCACCTATTTCATAGACGAGGTAAATAAATTCCCCATACCCAAACAAGTTTTCCATGGAAGACTGGGAACAAACATCACTTGTATGACAATGATTCTTGACAAGGGTACACACACACAAACTGATAAATATATATAAATGCGGGTTTCTTTCAGTTTCCATTTACCAAATCCACTCACAGAGTTTTGTTCAGCCTGGTGCTAGAGTAGAAGTCACTTACCCAAAGAGCCACACAGTGAGACTGAACTCTGCACCGATAACTGCATGCACACGCACACAATATTGGAGATTACTTATTGCAAAGTTCCATTGTGATTAGTTTATTTGTATTACATGTTACATATGTGCACACACACACGCACGTACAATATGTAATACTCTGGCCATCTCTCAGTGAAATAATTTTAGTCAGTTGGGAGAAAGACTAATAAATTGTATCAGTATTATTGTAGGGTTAGGGCAGCAGACTCGCAGTCATGGGATTGCAGTTTCGATTCTCAGACCAGGCGTTGTAAGTGTATATTGAGTGAAAACACATAAAGCTCCACGAGGCTCCAGCAGGGGGTGGTGGAGAACCCTGCTGTACTCTTTCATCTTCCTGTTTCTGTTGTACCTGTATTTCAGAGGGCCAGCCTTGTCACACTCTGTGTCATGCTGAATTTCCCCGAGAACTACGTTTAGGGTACACATGTCTGTGGAGTGCTCAGCTACTTGCATGTTCATTTCATAAGCAGGCTGTTCCATTAATCTGATCAACTGGAACCCTCGTCGTCATAACTGACGGAGTGCCATGATACTGATCCAAATTTGCTAAAAATAGTCTTGTGGTGGTTGGGATTCACTCACTTCTCCAATTGTACAAAATTTAACTCTGTGCCTCATTAAAAAATTAATCGTTTAGCATTCAAATTACTGTATGTAATGCTTATTCATTTATTCACATTGTTCAAATTAATCAGGCATTACCTTGTAGCTTTGAGATTTCAGTGATATGATTGTTTATTTTTAGAATGACATTGTAGGGTAAGTATGAGAGGCCAGATATGGCTGGTCTAAGTGCTGAAGGGTTAAGCAGCATTCACATTCGTTTAGTATTATCTGACTGCAGCCATAATGCACAATCATCACCACTATCACCATCATCATATATGCACTTTTCATGCTGATGTGAGTGTGATGGTTCAAAAGGACCTGACAGTTTGCAGGAATACATCTTGCTCCAGTGTTTCACTTTTGGTTTGGTTTCTATATTTGGATGCCAACTACCTTACAGAGTGCACTCGGTGCATTTTTTCATGACCTCAGCATTATAGAAGTAGTCTTGCCCTCCGCAAAACTAAAAGATGCTTGCTGGTGATGCCATGCAAGGGAATTGAACTCAGACCCTCATGAGCAAGAAACAGACTTCTTAACCATTCAGCCATTTTGCTTATATTGACAGTTCTACTATAACTACCACCACCACTAGTGCCATTGCTTTCATTATTCCTCTGAGCAAAACATTAGCACACATATATCATCATCATCGTCGTTTAACATCTGCTTTCCATGCTGGCATGGGCTGGACGTTTTGACTGAGGACTGGTGAGCCAGGAGGCTGCACTGGGTTCCAATCTGATCTTGCAATGTTTCTACAGCTGGATGCCCTTCCTAATGCCAACCACTCCAAGAGTGTAATGGGTGCTTATGTGCTGCCAGTATGGAAGCCAGTCAGGTGGCACTGGCATCAGCAACGTTCAGATGGTGCTTTTTATGTGTCACTGGCATGGGGAGCCAGTCAGGTGACACTGGCATTGACCACAACTACAATTTCCATTTTGATTTCAAATTTGTAGGTCTTCTCTAGTGCAGCATATTGCCCGACGATTCAAGGGTACTTTTAAATGGGCTGGTTATGCAACTCTGGTATCGGCCACAGCTGTGATCTCATTTTACTTGCCAAGTCTTATATATATCATTGAAAATAGAAATCAATAAAAATAATTATGAAACTAAAATAAGTACTCGAGTAAGAAGGTACGTATTTAGGGGTATTCAGTTCATGATCATAAGGTTGTGAGTTCAATTCCCGGCAGCATGTTATGTCCTTGAGCAAGACACTTTATTGCACATTGCTCCAAATCCACTCACCTGGCAAAAATGAGTTGTACCTGCAAATTGAAAGGGGCCAGCTGTGTCACATTCTGTATCATACTGAATCTCCATGAGAACTACATTAAGGGTACATGTGTGTGTGGAGTACTCAGCAACTTGCATGTTAATCTCACAAGCAGGCTGTTCTGTTGATCAAAGCAACTGAAATATTCATTGTCATAACCAGTGGAGTGCCAGTTAGGAAAAATTCAAGTGAACTAAAGAAAATATTTAAAATTAAATTTTCTGTTTTTGTATTTAAATCTGAAACGATAAGGCTGTTTAGGTCATAAAAAGCTTGCTTCCCAACCATATGACTTTGACTTTGGTGCCACCTTGGGCGTGTTCCTGCTACTATAGCTTCAGATTGACCAAAGCCTTTTGAATAAATTTAGTTGATGTAAACTCAAAGAAGCCATTTGTCTGTGCATGTGTATGCACATTCATTTATGTATATATGTATATATATGTGAGGTGGGATGGGCTTCGTCTTGACACCATATGAGGGTTGTAAATGAGCATCATTCATTTCCAGTCTTTCATGAAGAAAAATCATGTCTGGCCATGGGGAAAATTACCTTGTTTGGTAACAGGTAAGGGTTGGCAATAAGAAGGCTATCTGACCATAGAAAATTTGCCTCAACAAATTACATTTGACCCATGTAAACATGGGAAAATGACTGGTAAAATGATAATGATGATGATGACAGTGATGATTTAATATTAAAATAAAATGAAAATCTCCAGTGAAACTTAGTGTTCTTAATTACATTTAATATGGCTGTTTCTGTGCAATGACAACTTTGCTAATCTGTCATAAAGTGTATCTATCTTCATATTTCTGCAATATGTATAAATAATGTAAGAACTACTGTTGACAAAATTCCATAAAAGTTGATGTCGAACATCCATAGAAACAATGTATTTGCTATTCTGCAGTTGGAGATAATTCTTAGCCAATGGTTGTTTTGAAACATCTTTGAGAAAACTAATGCAGAGAAACTAACAACAAATAGTAATATATTCTTAAAGAATAATTGCAGTGTGGTTAAGAAGTTTACTTATCAACCATGTAGTTTCAGGTTCAAGCTCGTAGCAAGGCACCATAGTAAATGTCTTCTATTAGAGACCTGGATCAACCAAAGGCTTGTGAGTGGATTTGGTAGATGGAAACTGAAAGCAGCCCATTGTGTATGTGTGTGTGTGATGATAATATTTGTATTGTGTGTGGTGGTAATATCATGCAATAGTTATAAACAAACATCATACAAGTGGTATTCTTTGCTTCCAACCTTCTGTGAAAGAGGTTCGGCTGTGGGTAAATATAATCTTACTTAGAAACAGATGATGGTTACTGACTGAAATGGTGTCCTGCTTTAGAAAATCTGCCTCAGCAAATTCTGTCTAACCCATACAATCATGGAAAATCAGATGTGAAAACGGTGATGGTGACAGTGCCAGCACCAGGGTATCCTATTCCCTAGGCCAATTCTGCAATGTACACTTCCTTCTCATGGCCCTTTAATGTGCACCCCCCCCCCCCGCCTTCTGTTATTTTTTCTTTTATCTTTTACTTTATAAAAGACAGTGGCCAGCTTGAAGCACTGCCTTGAATTTTTAGTCAAATCTATCAATCCCTATGCTTATTTTTTTATTTTCAATGTCTGGTACTTACTCCATCAATCCCTTTTGCCAAACTGTTAAGTTATGGAAACGTGAGTAGACAAACACCAGTTGTCAAGCAGTGGTGTGGAACGAACACATGCACACACACATAGATTTTATGCCTGTGTGTGTGTGTACGTGCACATGATGGGCTTCGTTCATTTTCTGTATACCAAATCCACTCACAAGGCTTTGGTTGGCCCAAGGCTATAGTAGAAGACACTTGCCTAAGATGCTTTTTTTATCTCTTCTCTTGTCATTTTTTTCATCTAGCCAACAAAGAGCCATGCTTGGAACATCATATTTCCACACCTATTTTTCCATCTAAAAGGTTCTTTGAGTGGTCAATCTTAATATATTCACTGTGTACGTCCAATTGACTATAGTTGTTTTGTCTTTTGTTTTGTTTTTTTTTTGCTGGTAAAATTTCCACTTCAACACATGAACTCACATTAAGAATCTTGCAAACCAAATCCCAAAACGAAATATATATATATAGATAGATAGATAGATAACGTGACACTCCGTCAGTTATGACAACGAGGGTTCCAGTTGATCCAATCAATGGAACAACCTGCTCATGAAATTAACGTGCAAGTGGCTGAGTACTCCAGAAATACATGTACCCTTAACATAAGTCTTGGGGAGATTCAGCGTGACACAGAGTGTGACAAGGCTGGCCCTTTGAATTACAGGTATAACAGAAACAGGAGGAAAGAGTGAGAGAAAGTTGTGGTGAAAAAGTACGGCAGGGTTTGATTGAGGAAATGACGAACATGCCATCCCCAATATGGTGGTGCACCATCTTGCTGGAAAATGATGGTTGGTTGTAAATCAATCAGTTGTGGTGCCACATATTCAGTCAGAAGGTCGAGGTAAACATCTGCAGTAATTGTTGCTTCATTGAAGAAAAATGGACCAATTATTCAATTGCATATGATTCCACACCACACATGCACGAATTGAAGAACGCGATGGTGGATCTCTTCCATACTTAGTTCTGTAGTTTCGTTGAGTCTGAACATCCAATTTTGTCTCAATAAACTAGGACGCACATTGTGCTTTTCATGAGGAGTAACCATTTTATAGGGGTTCAGTGAATCAGTTCCCTTCCATCAACAGAGTATCTGAAACACAAAAATTTAATATCAATAAAAAAATTAATAAACAATTATTAAAATAAAACAAATCTGGTTAAAATATCTCATCAACTGCCTTTGTAATAATTTTTTTAAATTGTAATGAGACTTTATGGACACCCTGTATATATATACACATACCAGAGGAAGCACATAAATGTGAAACAAAGTGGAAAAAATAGTACTCGAATACCAGAAGTAGAGTAATACACTTTATTAAAAGGCAGCAAAAATGTCACAAAAGCTGTTACTCAGAGTTTCACGTTCACTTTCGTTGGACGGACAGGAACGTTAAACTCTTAGTAACAGTTTTTGTGATATTTTTGCTGCTTTTTGATAAAGTATATATATATATATATATATATATATATGTACCTCCTAGACAGCAATATTCTTATATTCACGTACTCATAACGCATGTGGGTGATTGGGGAAGAATGCGAGTTCTCACTGGTCTGTATAAATTCGGAAGTGCTGGTTTTGGGATATTAGCTATTCAAAGTCACTTGGTCAAATACGTATTTAATTATTAGTACTCTAAGATTTACAATTGAAATACTACACTGAAGAAGGAAATAAGTGAGTAAAAATTAAAATTTTACATCTCTTTAATTCAGAAACTCGTATGTGGTTGATCAAAGTCAGATGGATTTGTTATTGTTTTCTCTTTACATACGTGAATTAAGAGTATTGCTATCTGGGAGATATCTTATAGTAGAGGAATAGCATTTAACTGCTATTTCTAAATTTCAGTATGTGGTAAAGCAATTTGCTGAACCTTAATTTTAATTATGCTTATAATTATAAAATTTTTGTATAAGGTTACCGATAAAGGTTATTTTAACATACTGAACTACTTGGTAAAATTATTAATTAATTAATTAATTTTACCCTTTATTAGTATTGAAAATATATATATAGATTTATTTAAATATATATATATATATATATATATAGAGAGAGAGAGAGAGAAAATGTAATATGTGTGAGTGTGTTTCATTGTGAAAAGATAAAAACCTTTGTTGTTGAAAGGAATGGAGGGGGGCGTTAATTCATTCATGGTTAACTCTGTAAGAGGAAAATTGAATGAAGTAAAAGCAAGTAAACTATTCATTTATTTCATGGGTTTTTATCTTTTTAAAGGAAAGGAAGCCATATTTTTCTTCTTTATCAGATATATAATAGAGATAATAACTGGTAAAGAAAACAAAAACTACAACCCCAGAACACTGTGTAAGTGTATTATATACAATCCAATATTGATGAGCTTTTAAAGTTCAACAAAAATAACAACACATTATCAACATCACTATCATTGATGTTATCAACATTATCATCATTGTTTTTGTCTCCATTATCACTCTCATCACCTTCATCATCATCCTGATCAGCAACAGCCTTTTAAATAATTTTTTCAATATATGTGAAGCAACAACAATATTAGTGTAACGCTTTTCTTCATTTCCACTTCAACTATTTATTATGCATCAAGCTATCTTTTATTGTGGTTGCTCTTGATGTATATCTCCTTCTATGGATTTAAAATTAGCAATGAAGGGCTATGTATTGCAACTGTTTAACTCTTTCATTATCATATTTTTGTTGGAATTTGCTGCCTCTGGTTTAATTTATTTTGAAAATTTAGTAAAATAAATTTGTCATTATCTAGCTGATACTTGGAACAGAAATTAACATGAAATTTTGATGGAAAATATTTAGATTCCTTGAAAACTTAGACCCAAAGCAGTGTCAGGTGTGTTGGTACCAAAATAGTTGACCCTTTTGATACATACCTACCTGAGACTGCGTTTGTTTCTATGACTCAAACTTCTCCTATTGAAGTGATCTAAAGGGATCTAAATCCAATCAAAATTTCAAATTAATTTATGTTCCAAACTCCAGATTAATATCATCATCATCATCATCATCCATCATTTTGAATCCAGGTTTTGTCACCATTTACAGGAGTGGCCACATCTACCTCAATGCCATAGCAACCGCCCTCACACCATTTTGCCCAGTTTTGGGCGTCCTCCTTTCTCAAGCCAACTTTCCCAATCGCCTCCTCCACCTGTCCCCTCCACGTTTTTCTCGGTCCATTTACCTCAAACTCCAGCACCCTCTTCAGAACATGCTCCTAATCCCTCTTCAACATATGCCCATACCATTGCACTAAATTTGCCCTTGCCAGCCGTTACACTGATTCCTCCAGCCCCAGCATCACCATCAAGTCCTCAGTCCTCCTCTTATCATACAGCCTCACACCACACATTTCTCTCACTCCCATACAGCTTTGCAGCTCTCACAAAACTCCTACAGACCTTTCCTTTCATCTTCAATGAGAACCTTTTCCCATATAATAACGTTCCACTTTCCCTGAACTTCACCCAGCCAAATAATAGTTTCAAATTTCAGTACAAAGCCAGTAATTTCATGGGAGTGAATAAGTTGACTACATCGACCCTGATGTTCACCTGGTACTTATTTTATTGACCCGTTCACCCGGTACTTATTTTATTGACCCCACAAGGATGAAAGGCAAAGTCGACTTCAGCATAATTTGAACTCAAAACATAAATACAGACGAAATGCCAGTAAGCATTTTGCCCAGCAAGCTAACAATTCTGCCAGTTTGTCACCTTAATCACCCAATTAATAATGACAGGTATTTTATCAAATTCTTCATTATTTCCAAAATTAATTGACATAAAGGTAGTGTATACAGAGATTTGGTAACAAAAGAGTTAAAATGGAAATGAAAGCTGAGATGTGCTTCTGTACATTGTGTGTGTGTGTGTGTGTGTGTGTAGTTAGCCATATTGCCAAAGTAGCAAAATTAAACCCTATTACACTTTATGAGAACCAATTTGAGAGACACAAAGAAAAAGAGACCTACTGCTGAAACTTAAAAGGCATATTTATCTCTTGTTCCGCTTCACTTCACTTTTATTATTTCTTCGCCAACAAGCTGACTGATTAACTAATCGATGATTTGATTAATTGCTCGGTCAATCAGCTAGGTTCATCAGTGTCCGGAAGAGCGTGAGCATCTAATTGATGGGGTCATGAATGACGATGGAAGGACTCTAATGAACCTAGCTGATTGATTAATTGGCTGAACAATTAATTGGTTGATAGGTTAAATGGTTAACTACTTGACTAATAATGAAAATGAAAATGATAATATTAATAATTATGATGATGATGATAGTAGTAGTAACAGAAGTGAAATACAACCAGTGTGTGTGTTTCTTATTGAGAGAATGACCCTCTCAAGATACAACATATCTATCAATATAGTTAGATACACATATACACTGGCACTCTGGTGTTTACAATGATGAGGGCTCCAGCTCATACAATCAACAGAACAGCCTGCTCATGAGATTAACATGCAAGTGGCTGAGCACTCCACAGACACACGTACCCTTAATGTAGTTCTCAGGGAGATTCAACGTGACACACAGGTACCACTCACTTTTGCCAGCTGAGTGGTCTGGAGCAACGTGAAATAAACACTTCACACAAGGACACAATATGCTACCAGGAATCGAACTCGCGACCTTGGGATCATGCACCAAATACACTAACCACTAACCACTTAGTACATTTTTGAGTGTGAATGTGTGTTGGCTTTAATTTCACTTTCATCATTCATTATGTTTGGAATAAACTCCTTTTTAGAAGTCAATTAATCATGATATCCTCATCTTATCTGCTTCAGCATGCTTGGAATTAAAACTTTTCATGTCTAATTATGTACACAAGGAAAATGTCAACGGTAAGACTTGTTGATGGATGGTTTCACTAGAAATTAAGTAGCTGCGAGTAATTATTACTATGAATAATAAGTACAGGCGTGGCAGTGTGGTAGAAAGTTTGCTTCCCATCCACAGTTTTTTAGGTTCAGTCCCACAGCAGTGCACCTTGAAAAAATGTGTTCTACTATAGCCTCTGGCCAACCAGTGCTTTATAAGTGGATTTGGTAGATGGAAACCGAAAGAGCCCATCATGTGTGTGTGTGTGTGTATTGTCTCCTGGCCTTGATATCATGTATTAGTTGTTAACAAGTGTCCCTGTCATGAAAGCAGTGTCCTTCATTTCCAGTATTCCAAAATGTGTCTGGTCATGGGGAAACGGGTGAAGGTTGGTGATAGGAAGGGCATCCGGCTGTAGACAATCTGCCTCAACAAATTTCATCTGACACATGCAAGCATGGGAAAGTGGATGTTAAATGACAATGGTGATTTCTCAGATAAGCACAAGCCATAAGTTTAGGAGTTGGTTGGAATCCTATCCACTTGGTTGCCACTTGCTATATCATTGCTCCAGGAGAATGAAAGGTAAAGTTGACCTTAGTCAAATATAAAGGAACATAATTAATGATTTCTTAGCACAAGGTCATTGATTCATTAGAACAGATATAACTGATTAGAAAAAAACACTAATATACCATCATCATCATCACCATTAACCAAAGCCTTGGGAGTGGATTTGGTAGACAGAAACTGAAAAAAGCCCGTCACATATATGTGTGTCTGTGTTTGTCCCCACCACCATCGCTTGACGACTGTTGTGTTTATGTCCCCATAATCCAGTGGTTCAGCAAAAGAGACTGATAGAATGAGGACTAGGCTTACAAAGAATAAGTCCTGGGGTTGATTTCTTTGACTAAAGGCAGTGCTCCAGCATGGCCACAGTCAAATGACTGCAACAAGTAAAAGAATAAAACAATACAAGAATACATCAAATGTGAAACTTATTAAATAAATTAAATGCGTAAAAACTATTGAACAGATGAATACCTCATCAAAAACTTCATAAAATGGAACACCAAATGCATCGTTCCCAACCATAAGCTAAAACTAGTAAAATACTATGAAACCAAAAACCTGCATATCAGTATAATGCACAATGAACATGTAAATTTGAGAACAGGCTACTAATAACCAACATAACTTATAAATTTGACTGTAAAGCTGTTATATTAGACATACTAAAGCATTGAAGAAGCAGTTGGACAGTTGTTATTCGAGGATGCTTAGAATGGCATTCAATGTCTCCTGGAAGAGTCATACGACAAATGCCAACTTATACCAGGGACTACTAAAAGTAACATTGAAGATACAGCATAGAAGGATGAGGCTAGCTGGATACTGCATCAGACACACCGAGGAAATTTACATTTGACGGATATTTATCCTCATCTTGTTTGTTAACATGTTTCAGCTGATATACTCTCCAGCCTTCATCAGGTATGTTGGAGAAATTTCGCACCTGGGTTCTCATTCCTAAGGTATTTTTTGATGTTATTATTAATTTTATTATTATTCAGGTCACTGTCGTATGCCTTGGGCATCTTTCATAGTGGTTAAGGGCACGGGCTACTAACCCCAAGATTCTAAGTTCAATTCCAAGCAGTAACTGAATAATAATAGTAATAATAATAATAATAATAATAATAATAATAATATCAAAAAATATCTTAGGAATGAGAGAACCCAGGTTTGAAATTTCCCCAAGACACCTGATGAAGGCTGGAGGGTATATCAACCGAAACGTTGTGTTAACAACAAACAAGATGAGGACAAATATCCGTCAAATGTAAATAATTCCTCATCTCCTAAAATTGCTAACAAGCTAGTGCTCTGGCAACCAGTGGAAAGAAGAACCAGGAGAAGAAGACTAACAATATCGACAACTTGCTGGAGAATACTGGTATGAAAGGGGTACAGGAGCTGAGGACATTATGGAAGATCAAAATGAATGGGGAAAACATGTGGAAACAGTCTTGGGGCATCCTATGGGATCACCTAGATGAGATAGTACAACACTCTTATCGGCTCACAATGCATTTAAAAGGAGAAATTGCAATACATTCTACCATGCACCACAAAGTTTGATAGAAAAATATTACAGGATAAAACTTGTGTGCTCTTTAAGTTCCTCACAAAAATAGAAGTTTCATCCTGGAACTGATAGTCATATCACAACACAATAACAAAATAAATATGCAAACAACACATACACACATGAAAAAATTTAACTTATGGCTACTGACACAAAAGCCTAGCAATAAATAAAGTTTAGGTGATGAAACCTACATAAATTTAACCACAACAAAATAAATTAACATAAGACTGCTCATATGGAAGCCAAAGGGCTAAAAAAAACTTACTGTGTGCTAAGAAGCTTGCTTCCCAACCACAAGGTTCCAGGCTCCGGCGCACTGTATGATACCTTGGGCAAGTGTCTTCTTCTGTAGCCTCAAGCCAACAAAAGCCTTGTGAGTAGATATGGTAGACAACTGATGTTGGTGTGTTTATGTCCCCGTAACTTAGCAGTTCAGCAAAAGACACCAATAGAATAAGTATTAGGCTTAAGATATAAAAATCGTAAGAACTAGGGTTGATCCATTCAACTAAAATTCCTTACAGTGGTGCCCCAGCATGGCTGCAATCTAATGAGTGAAACAAGCAAAAGAAGAAGAAAAATTGACCAGTGTATAAGAAATGATGCAGACATCCAATTTATTTCAATTCTTGAAAATGAGAGTGTGATGGTCTGGAAACATTGAATATGGATTCAGGAAGTTTGTTGTTCCAAACTAACTTCAAGAAACTGATACAAAAATATGACAACTGCAACATAGTCATGTCTTCAAATGAAATGTGTGTGTGTCCCTTGTCTTGATATTCTGCAGTAGTCATAAATGAGTGTCACACAAGCAGAGTCTTTCATTTCTCGTAGGCCATAGAAAGATGTCCAGCTATAAGGAAATATTACCTTAGTCCGAAACAAGTGAGGATTAGTGACATGGAGGGTGTGTAGCTGTAAAAGATGTTCCTTAACAAATTCCATCTGACCCATGCAAGCATGGAAAAGAGGATGTAAAATGATGATGATGATGACATGCTGCTTTTAGGATCCATTGACTTGAAAGGGTTAAACACATTGCCTCTAATTATATGTTGTAACTTCTGTCAACTGTCATCGGCTTGAAAGGATTAACTGATTAAGAAGAACACTAATTACATGCATTTCCCTTCGCTGTCGTCACCATCTAATTATTGTAGTAAATGAAGAAATACAAATGATGATATCTAGCATTTATTTCAAGAATATCGTTCTTTTGTTCCTTTATTTTTTTATTCTTTTTTTTTTCTTTTGCTTGTTTCAGTCATCTGACTGCGGCTATGATGGAGCCATGCCTTTAGTCAAACAAGTTGACCCCAGGACTTATTCTTTGTAAGCCTAGTACTTATGCTATCGGTCTCTTTTGCCAAAGTTCTAAGTTACAGAAATGTAAACACAACAACATCAGTTGTCAGGCGATGGTGGGAGGGAACAAACAGACACACAATTACATACACACACACTCATATATATAGTTGGAATTTACAGAAAAGCAAAAGACGAAGACAGGTGTATAAACAACAAACAGGTGTATTAGTTTAATGCTTGGGAAGGTGAGAAAGTCTTTTACATTTCAAGCCTACACTCTTCAACAGAAAGGAACACGAGAAAATAAACAGAGAGAGAATAAAAAAAGCTTTAGCAGCTAGCGATCAATCATGGTGGCTGGCTGGACAGAGGTAGACTGGAGAACTAAGAAGAAGGGGAGATAATAAAGTATTGGCAATCCCAAAATGAAGGCACACGTGTGTGTAAGTGTGGATAGGGGCTGGTGACCTTGACACATGAATGTATGTGTGGATGTGTGCATGACGGTGAGGGTGCTGGGAAGTGGTCAGGGTGGTGTGGTGTAGTGCGGCATGATATGTATATTTATATATATATACAACAGGCTTCTTTCAGTTTCCGTCTACCAAATCCACTCACAAGGCTTCAGTCAACCTGAGGCTACAGTAGAAGACACTTGTTCAAACAGCCATGCAGTGGAACTGAACTCAGAACCATCTGGTTGGGGAGCAAGCTTCTTACCACGCAGCCATTCTTATGTCTCTGGAACATGGAATATATTTTTCAGTATTTTCATGGAACATAAATGAGTTTAAGTAAGAATTACATCATAAACTGTGTAGAAATAAAAGATCAGAGAAACAGTCTTCAGAGTTTAACAATCAACAAATATTAAATCATTATTTACATTTGACGGATATTTGTCCATTTGTCCTCCTCTTTGTTGTTAACACAACGTTTTGGTTGATATACCTTCCAGCTTTCATCAGGTGTCTTGGGGAAATTTCGAACTTGGGTATTGGTGATCCCAAAACGAAGATGCGCATGCATATGTGAGAGTGTGTAAGTGTGTGTGTGTGGATAGGGGCTGGTGACCTTGACATGTGGATGTGTACATGTGGATGTGTACATGTGATGTGTGGATATGTGCATGTGTAAGGAATTTTTCGATGTTATTATTATCATTCAGGTCACTGCTTGGAATCAAACTCGGAATCTTGGGGTCAGTAGCCTGTGCTCTTAACCACTATGCCATATGCCCATGGGCAGTTATGGGGTGAATTTTAGGGTTTATAAATCTAATATTTTCCTATCCTTCCTTAATACCTGATTAAGGCTGAAGGGTATAACAGCTGAAAAGTTGATTTAACAACAAACAAGATGAGGACAAATATCTGTCAAATATAAATAATGTACATAATTCCTCATCTCTTAAATATAGAACTGTAAATATCAAATCATTTGATTCCTTTATTGTTGTGTTTTTCATTGATTGCACATTGTGCCCAAGCTGGAGCACTGCTTTCATGGAATATATATTAAGTTTGCTTACAAACCACATGGTTCTGTCTGACATCTTATGCAGGTGTCCTCTACTATAGTTCCAAGCTGATTTGGTAGATGTGTAAACATGTCCTTGTCTTGACATTGGATGGTAGTTGTAAATGAGTGTCACTGTCATACAAGCAGTGTCATTCATTTTCAGTCTTCTGTGAGATCCTCTCTGGCCATGGGGAAATATTACTTGCTTGGAAACAGGTAACAGTTAGCAACATCAAAAAATCAAATGGAAATTGTAGTTGCGATACCTGTGCCAGTGGCACGTAAAAAGCACCATCCAAACGTAGCTGATGCCAGCGCCAACGCGACTGGCTTCCATGCCAGTGGCACATAAAAATCACCAACCGATCATGGCCATTGCCAGCCTCCCCTGGTACCTGTGTCTGTGGCACGTAGAAAGTACCCACTACACTCACGGAGTAGTTGGCGTTAGGAAGGGCATCCAGCTGTAGAAACACTGCCAGATCAGACTGGATCTGGTGCAGCCTCCTGGCTTCCCAGACCCCAGTCAAATCGTCCAACCCATGCTAGCATGGAAAACGGACGTTAAACGATGATGATGATGTTGATGGTGATGCTCATTTGTGATGTGTAGGTGCAGGCTGTATCATTCCTTTCCAATATTCTGTGGAGATATGTCAGGCCATCAGGAAATATTACCTTATTTGGAAACAAGTGAGAGAGGATGGCAACAAGAAGAGCATCAGGCCATAGAAAATATGTCTGAACAAATTCCATCTGAGCTGTACAGGCAAGGACAAGTGGACATTAAAACAATGGCAAAGACAACGATGGTGATGTGTTTATGTAGATGCGTGTGCAAAATGTAAAAGATCTTCAAAAATCAAATGCGATCCTCAAATACATTTGAAATTCATTCTTCTGTGATAGAATAGAATTCCTGCTTGATTCTAAAATGATGCTTCAGGCTTAAAACTGACATTTCAGGTTGTTTATATATCAATCAAATTCCGCCTCATCAAAGAGGTCGTCTGAATTCCATTACACAAATTGACATTTCCACCATCTTCGTTTGTTCTGCTTCTTTGATCACATTTTGTTTGTTTGGGTTTTTTGTTGGTTTTGTTTGTTTTCATTTTACTGGTTCCCTGTAATTTCAGTGATTTAAAATTTATGATGAGAAAAATAAATGATTTGCATTTTATTTAACAGTTGTTGATAAGTAATGTAAACACTACATACAGCGTAAATGCCTTCACCACCTGCACTAGTGTCACAAAACCCGTGCACTTAACTCTGGAATCTGTTGTTGCATTGTGAAGAGGAAAATTTTCCTGTCTAAATACAAAACACAATCTGTCACAAGTAAGCTTTGCAGATTCAGTACTTTTATTTCCTTCAGTTAGGTGACAGAGCATGTAGAATTAATTATGCAACCTATCTCTAGGAATACAAAACACTTATGGCTGATGTGAATTCAGGACCCATAAGTTGGTAGCCCAATGCTCTATCCACTTCACCATTGTTACCTCAACTATATATGTGCATAGGAGATAAAATATTGATTTTAAAAATGTCAGTCAATCTCAAAGGTTACTATCTACCACTTTTACTATGAGGTAAGGACATTTATATAATATCCTTTAACTGGGGAATTTGTTAAACAATTTATCTTGCTCTGACTAGACATGTTCCAGCTATCCAGGAGGGCAAAACCAACTCCATGGTTGAAGTTACAGTGTCCTGGGAGGACAGACTTAACATTTTCCACCAGCTAAAGAAAACCAAATATCAGGAGTTGGTGGATGAGATACTTGCCAAAAGATGGCACACAGTTTCATTCCCCATGTGAAGTTGGTTGCCATGGCCTTCCAGCTAGATCAATGTACTGTTTCCTTCAGAAGGTTGGTTTGGAACCTAAACAGAAGAGAAAAGCCACCAAGGAGATTGGTGTGGCAAGCTGAAACTAACTTGAAGTGACTGTGGTTGATAAGAGACCAAAGATAGAACTCTTCTGTTGGCAAAGACTAATTCAGTCCTCACTGCCTCACTCAGGCAAAGTGTACAGGCTAATGGGCAAATCACTTGTGACCCTGACATACCAGGTGATGAGATGAAACGGTTTCTGACATTGCGATGGATTCAAAAGTAGAGCTGACACAGTCATACAGTTTGTTGCTAAACCACTAAACAGTATTTTTGTGGCAAATGTTAATTTTCATTATTTTTTCTTTTCTTTATCTTTTTTAATTTGGGTTTCTCTCTTATAGTAATAATCATCATCATTTAACGTCCATTTTCCATGCTGGCATGGGTTGGATGGTTTGACTGAGGTCTGGAGAGCCAGTGGCTGCAACAGGCTCCAGTCTGGTCTGGCAATGTTTCTACAGCTAGATGTCCTTCCAAATGCCAACCACTCCGAGAGTGTAGTGGGTGCTTTTTATGTGCCACCGACACAGGAGCCAGTCAAGTAGGCCTGGCATCAATCATGTTTGGATGGTGCTTTTTACATGACACTGACGCAGGGGTCAGTCAGGGGTAGTGGCATCGGCCACGTTTGGTTGGTGCTTTTTACATGTCACCAGCATGATGATGGTTAAATTAATAATAATGATAATGATAATTTTTTCTAATTTTGGCACAAAGCCAGCAATTTTGAGAGGAGGGGGCAGGTCAATTACATTAACCCTAGTATTTAGCTGGTACTTTGTTATTGATCCCAAAAAGATAAGACAAACTTGACTTCCACGGGATTTGATCTCAGAATGTAAAGATCTGGCAAAAATGTTGCTAAGCACTTCCTCCAAAGCACTAACAACAATTCTACCCACTTGGTGCCTCAATAGTAATAATAATCCTTTCTACTATAGGCTCAAGGCCTGAAACTAGGGAGAAACAAACTGATTACATTGTCCCCCTGTGCGTAACTGGTACATATTTTATCAACCCCAAAAGGATGAAAGGCAGAGATGACTTTGGTGGAATTTGAACTCAGACTGGGAGAAATGCCACTAAGCATTTTGTCTAATGTGCTAAAGATTCTTCCAGCTCATTAATTTAATAATAATTATAATTTAAACCCATTAGCCTTCAGATTACTCTCTCAAATGTAATGCTTATTTAGTCACATTGTTTTGAATGAAGCATATATTATTTTGTAACCTTCGGATTTCAATGATGTGATTGTATATTTTTTAGACTAACAGTGTGGGATAGGTGTGAGAGGCTGGATCTGGCCACTTCAAGCATAAAACAGGAAGAATTTTTGGCTGGATATGGCCAGCTTAAATACTTAAGGGTTAAGCTCAAACCTTCAGGTATCCAGGAGTGATATAACAAGATTATGTATTTCTTAAGAATATAGAGAATAGGATATACAATGAAGTGAAACAGCTACATCCTGGAGTAGAAGCTAGCCCATGGAATCTAGTTAATTGATGTTTACTTCTATTTATAGCAATTGTGTATTGTAATATTGATGTATGATATAATATAACCTATTTTTGTGATATTTGAGTGTGTGATATCGAATATAATGTATTATCCTATATGTAGGATATTATTTATTGCCATGTTATATTGATTTCTCACTTTGATACAGATTCAGAGTATGTAGGTGTAGTAACAGAATCAACCCCAAATGTAACTGACACTTATTTTATTGTCCCAGAAGGATAATCAGAAGGTCACTCTCCCTGACTGGAATCGTAACTCAGAACATAATAAAATGGAACTAGATGCTGCAAATAATGCATTTGTTTTGGCATTCCACTGTTCCTACCATTCTGTTTCCCTATATATTAATTTATGATAAAACTTATGGTATGATATATGGATAATGATAATATACTTTCTAATTATATATATATGTGTGTGTGTGAGTGTGTGTATGTATGTATAATGCATAACTTTATTAATATCTATTGATGTGAAGTATAGAATGCAATATTTTATCCAATGGTAATTGTGTATGCTTTTATATATAAATATATATATATATATGGGAGATATTCATATATATGTTTTTGTTTATTTTGTGATGTAATATCTATACTTCACTTTATATCTTTATATATATATATATACACACACACACACACACATACAAAGAGTGAGAGAGAATATGACGTATTACTTTACAATTTGTCATTTCTAAGTTATGCTATATTATTATTTTATGATACAAATAAAGAGATGGACAGGTCCCACAGTGTCTCGCCACTCATTCGTGAGCCTTGTCATTTGCCGTACACAGCAACAGAAAATGACCAGCTTTCTTCGTTAATGTGTCTCATGTTTAGTTTTATTTCTTTTATTATATTTATCACACCCTCCTCTCTCATATCATGAACAACTAAACAAATCTGGTCTGAATGCATTTTATCTTGCCACCATCTCTAGAAAGTTGTCTCCAACAAGACTAGAAACCTCTGTGTTCTATTCATTTTGGCCACCACCATTTTTATCTGAGGCACAGGCATGACTGTTTGGTTGGGAAGTTTAGCTTCTTGTGCTACTGCGCACCACATTAGGAAAGTATCTTCTACTATGGCCCCAGACTGACCAAAGCTTTGTAAGTGGATTTTGTTGATTGAAACTGAAAGAGGCCTATTGTTTGTGTGTGTCTCTCTTGACATTGCATGGTAGTTGTAAATGAGTGTCACTGTCATACAAGCAGTGTCCTTCATTTTCAGTCTTCCTGGAAAATATGTCTGGCCATAGGGAAATATTATCTTACTTGGAAACAAGTGAGGGTTGGCAACAGGAAGGGCATGCAGCTGTAGAAAATTGGCCTCAATAACATCTGACCTGATGCTAGCATGGAAAAGTGGACATTAAAACAACAATGATAATGATGTGTTAATATCTATTTCCAGATGATATCATTCGACGCAGGCTTTTAATTGATGGAGATGGTGGAAATGATGATAAACGAATCAACAGTTTGCTACGTATGTTGGTACGATGGTGCAACATGCCTGAAAACGATGAAGAGAGGTACGTATCTTAATTCACCTTTTAAACTGACAGCGTTATTTTATGGTGCATCACCACCACCACCACCACCATCTATTGATAACCAGAAGTTGAAATTAAATCATTTATTTTCCTAATCTCAACTTCATCCTTATCTACTGTTTCTCTGTTGATATTTGGGATCATATCCCAAAACTTGGAACTAATATTCATTAATCAGGATGATGCTAAGGGCGATAGTATTGGTAACCACTCAGCAAACCTCGCCTCTGTAACTAATTTGATCAGCCTCCATAGTTCTTGCCTTTGTTTTATTGACTCCACAGTGGACGGATGGGATCTTTCTGATTTTCGTCACTGTTTACAATTGTCTTTAAAAAAAATTTTTAACCCTTTCATTACAAACTTGGCTGAAACCACTTCTGCCTCTGAGTACAAATGTCTTGTTTTCATAAGTTTGGAATCAAAATCTTCCACCAAACTTTAATCACAATTTATATTCCTAACATTAGCTTAAAGATAACTAAACTATCTTACTAAATTCTTTGTTATATTTAAAATTAATTGAATGATGCCCCCTCCTTCTCCCTGATGATGGAAGAGGCAGTGAACATGTTTTCTGATTGGCTGAAAATTCTAAAAATCATCAATTTGCTACAATCTCTTTAACCCTTTCGTTACCATATTTCTGTTGAGATGCTCTGTGTTCCTTTCAATTAATTTCAGATATAATAAAGAATTTAGTAAAATAACTTAGTTATCATGAAGCTAGTGTTAGGAACATAAATTGTGACTACGGTTTGGTGGAAGATTTTAATTCAGAACTTGGAAAAAAAAGACATTTATACTACAGAGCCAGAGGCAGTTTCAGGTGGGTTGGTATAAAAATGGTTAAACAAAATCAAAAGGTTTAGTGGGTGGGGGGTGAAATTTTAAAAAAATTCTTTTTTTTCCATATTCATAATCTCTGACATCTAAAATGTAGGAATCTGAAAAAAATTTTTCCAAAAAAATGCATTTTTCAAGGAGTGGTGCGAAACTGCATTAGCCTGAAAAAAAAGTGTAGCTTTGGGTAGGATAGGCTACAAGAACACGTATGATAAAGTACTGCAGTATTGGTCTTTGGAGTGACTGAGGTTCATGAGAAGAGTTTTTGGGAAGTAAAACCAAAGTGCAGAAGTGAATCCTTAGGAAACATGAAAATCTGTAAGAGAATGTTTCCAGGAAACTCGCTCTTTTTATTACTTATCCCGATTGCACTAAGACCACAGTGAAAATAAATCATCTGCTACATATGGATGACCTCAAACTATACATCAAATATGAAAAAGACCTGGTTTCTTTCGTTCAAACAGTAAGAATATTTAGCAAGGATATTGGTTTGCAGTTTGGATTTGGATGAATAAGTGTGCAGTATTAATTATGAAATCAGTTGGAATAAAGATATAACATAATATTAGATCACTAAAGGAGAATATGTCATACTTAGTGAGTAAGGACTTATCTACAGCTGAAAATACTAAAGGAGTCACTAAAATAGTAAGGGATTTCAAGAACAGGAAAACAAATTACAGGACAAATAGCAAGAAAAATAAAGAATTGTGTGTAACAAACTGAGAATGATGGTTGTGGCAAGAAGATGACAATCTGAAACAAGGAACTGGATTATTATTCCATTTAGAAACAAACCACAACAAATTTGCTAATGATACAGATCGATTAAACACAGTCAGACAACAAATATAAAATGTGTGGAAGAAGGGACAAACGTATTAACCATCTGTTAAGTAAATGCAGTAAGCTAACACAAAAAGAGTATTATCACAAGCATGACTGTCATTAACAGCGCATTGGTATGTTGGCCAAGTCTGTGGATTTGGGGTGATGGAAAAGTTCTATAGAAACAGGCTGGATTCTGTCAAGGTGAATAATAATGATTACAGGATCTTTGCATAGAAACTGAAAGAACAAGCATTTTAAAATGGTTGCCTTTGTATTCTCATATATAGTTGAGTAAATATCAAGGAATATTGGGAAATATCAGTACCTTGTCAGAGGCTGGAGAGACGAAGAGATTATAGAACACAAGGTGTAAAATGTTCTTGTGGTAATTGGTGCCATTGTCACAACAATGAGACTACTATCGAAGGAGCTGAAGGATGTTGGAATTGAGACACATGTTGACAACCTACAGTAAAGTGCAATCCTGTATTCTGCAAGAATTCTAAGAATGATGTTTGAGATCTGAGGAGGCATGTTGTCACCAAACCTCAAAACAACATCTCTGCTCATTAAATAAGTAATATTGTATAGTAATAATGATAATAATTGTTCCTAATTAATAATAATAAAGACAACAGATTTCTTTTAATAATAATAACAATAATATGGTATGATTGTTATTTTGTAGCCACCTGACATATCAACGAATGCTGGCCACACTTGCCCAATGTGAGTACAATATGGAGAAGTCTGTGTTGGTTTATGAAATGAACCTCACAGAACAAAAAAAATATGAACATCTCAATCAAGACATTGGTAAGTAGTGGTTAACTTGTGTTCAACATTTCCTTGTTATTGCTGTTGTTATTATTTTTCAACCCCAGCTAAACAAACCTCTGGTCAAAGAAATCCCCTCTAAGGTCATCATTATCATTATTTAACATCTGCTTTCCATGCTGGCATGGGTTGGACAATTTGACTGAGGACTCGTGAGCCAGAAGGCTGCACCAGGCTCCAATCCAATCTGGCAAAAGTTTCTACAGCTGGATGCCATTCCTAATGCCACCCACTCCAAGAGTGTAGTGGGTACTTTTTACATGCCACCAGCACGAGTGCCAGTCGGGCAGTACTGGCATCGAACACACTTGAATGGTGCTTTTTACATGCCACCAGCACGGGAGCCAGTCAGGCAGCACTAGCAACGATCATCTTGTATTTTCCGTATGTGCTAGGAAATGAGGACTGCATTATCTAATGTACCCTTTTCCAAGAGAAGGGGTGGGCTATGATTTGAGAGGTATGAAGATTGCATAAGGCCACAAACTTGTCTGGTAGGAGATAGATCACAGCTAATTGAATGTATATAAATGCCTGGTACATTTTTCTTACATTTCATTGCTTGATCAGAGACAGAGGTCCACAACCTTTTATAGAGCAGCTGAGGTTAGTGGGAGAGAGATGGTGGGGATGATATCCTCAGACTAGATCATCATCATCATCATCGTTTAACGTCCGTTTTCCGCGCTAGCACGGGTTGGACGGTTTCGACCGGGGTCTGGGGAGCTCGGGACTGCCCCAGGCTCCAGTCTAGTCTGGCAGTGTTTCTACAGCTGGATGCCCTTCCTAACGCCAACCACTCCGCGAGTGTAGTGGGTGTTTTTTACGTGCCACCTGCACAGGTGCCAGAGGGGTCTGGCATCGGCCACGTTCGGATGGTGCTTTTTATGTGGGGTGGGGTGCAGAAATATAGGGGAGCACCAGTGGGGAGGGGTGGTTCAGAGAAATGATGACAGGTTCTAGGCAAGTAGTCTAAATCCTTCTGAAAGAGTGGACTTTACTAAAGGTACCCAGGGACCAAGATTTAGATTAAGGTCTGTCATGAGCCCTAGGACCCATAAGACCCATAAGGTTTCCATAATATATAAGTGACTGAGATTACAACACTCCCTTGAATGGGACATGAGTCGCAGAGCTAACTCCCCAGCTATTGCTGGAACACATTTACAGCTGAGTGGAGTGGAGCAACAGGAAAGTGTTTTGCTCAAGGACACAATGCACTGCTCAGTCCAGAAACTGAAACCACAATCTCATGCTCATGAGTACAGCACCCTAACCACTAGGCCACATACCTTTGTTAGGGGCCAAGCAGTGGTGTTAAACCAAGTAACAGATTAGGTCTATTACCCACATAAGCCATGGCAGAATTTGAACTCAGAACACAAAAAACCAAGAATAAGTACTAAAAGATTTCTTGACCAGTGCTTTAACATTCTTGCCAGTCTGCTGTTACTTATGGACCCCAGAAGGATAAAAAGCAAAGTCAGCCTTGATGGAATTTGAACTCAGAGGGCAAAGAGCTAGTATAATTACTGCTAAGCAATTTATCCACTGCTTCAGCAACCCTGCCAATTCACTGTCTCAGTTTAATATATGCGGGAGTCATGTAGTCATGTGACCTGCTAGAAATAGTTGCTAAATCATTTACCATCAATGAAAAAAGAATACACCAAACAGTGCAGTTGTTGAAAATATGATGGAATGGTCATTGTTTGCTTCTGATCACAAGATTGTTCATTTGAGAAAACCTTGGGTTAGACCATGAGCATTTAAACCTGCCTTATCCAATCTAAATATTCTTGTTGTTTTATGTTCAAACTAACCAGATCCAGACTCTCACACCTACCCTACAATGTCATTTTAAAAATAAATAACCACCTCATTGAAATTTCAAAGCTAAGTGATATAATGCATGATTAATTCAAAGCAATGTGCCTTTATAAGTGTTATATTTGGCAGTAACCTGAATACTAAAGGGTTAAACAGAAATTGTTTTTTTAAATCCACCGAAACATCTGTTAGTTATTCCTGTTAGAATGGTGTCTTGCTTCTAAAACAGCTTGTATTCAGTTGTTTCACTTCAGAGAGATTGTTGATGTAAATCACTTTATAATGTGGACACCATTATATTCTGTGATCTGAAAGTAAATTCACAGGAGAATTGGTAAAGATGACACACACACAAGTAGACAGAGAGAGACAAGACTCTGTTGTTGTTTCATTTAATTCATATTGGCAGAGAAAGACATTTTTAATCTATAGATTATTAGTAACGGCCATTTGAGTACCACATCATATAGTTATCCCTTAGCTTATCCAAAGCATTTTCATAAGTTTGTCCTAAACATTCCTTCTTGTTTTCAAGCTTTTAGTTACTCTGTGTTTCATACATTTTGAATAATATAAAGCTTGCCTTTCATAAGTCCCAAGTTATTCTGGTGGTTGAAAAGAAATGGGAAATGTGTATCATAAATGATGCATGGATGCCAAGAAAATGTGTCCTTTCTTTGCATCACATATGATACACAGGACCCATAAAGGGCTAATTACCACTGCTCACTTGGTACATGGCTACTTCTATCACACACACACATATCTTCATTTAACTTGCATATTCCTTGCTGGCATGAGTTGAATGGTTTGACAGGATCCAATGGGGTCAAGAACTGCAGCATTCTTCAGTGTTTGCTTTGACACGGTTTCAAAGGATGGATGCACCTTCCTAATGCCAACCACTTTACAGCATGTACTGGGTGCTCTTTATGTACCACCAGCACTAGTGGAGTCACCATACAGCTTGCAAGACTATGGGTCCCGAAAGGAATCATTTCCTTGGGAATATACAGAAAATGAGTTGGTAGAAATTCCATGTAATGTACTCAGTGCCTGAACAAGAGATGTAGTGGCACCCCATGCAGGCTGACAGTGAAGGTAGGCTTTGTTTGTGACAGATACATACACACACACACACACACACACACACACACACACACACACACACACACACAGCCAACAGTGACAGTTCAAGGAAAATAGATTTCTTCAAATGCTCAATAGACTCCATAGTAGTTGATAGCTTTTACCAAATTGGTGACCTAATTAGCTTTGTATGTGGGTGTTCCAAGAGCATGGTTACCCAAGTAAAAATGGATGATAAAGTTCAGAGCTATTACTTCTGTTAATGACAAAAGGGTTTCTCTCTCAGAGTCAAGTGCAGATTGTGTAATTCTTCTGTACAAACTGCTACATAATAGTAAGATGTGGGCCTTAAAAGCTGGAAAGCAATGCACAGAACTATGAAGAGTGGTAATAGGTGGTGCTGGAGAAAATTGACCACTCCATGCAAGCATAACAAAATGAACATTAAAATGGTGGTAATGAAGGATGTGTGTGCGTGTGTAAATAAATAAATAACAAACGATGGATCGGTGTCAATTCATTACAGCTGTTTCTAATGAATTTTTTAATTGATCAATGAGCAAATTAGATCATTATAAAACACTGTTTTCTTTAGATGAATTCATGAACTTTACAATTAGTGGCTGTGTGGTAGGTAGCTTGCTAACCAACCACATGGTTCCGGGTTCAGTCCCACTGCGTGGCATCTTGGGCAAATGTCTTCTGCTATAGCCCCGGGCCGACCAATGCCTTGTGAGTGGACTTGGTAGACGGAAACTGAAAGAAGCCTGTCGTATATATGTATATATATATATATATGTGTGTATGTGTTTGTGTGTCTGTGTTTGTCCCCCTAGCATTGCTTGACAACCGATGCTGGTGTGTTTACGTCCCCGTCACTTAGCGGTTCGGCAAAAGAGACCGATAGAATAAGTACTGGGCTTACAAAGAATAAGTCCCGGGGTCGATTTGCTTGACTAAAGGCGGTGTTCCAGCATGGCCGCAGTCAAATGACTGAAACAAGTAAAAGAGTAAAAGAGAGTAAGGATATTTTTTTTTTTTTTTAATCCACACCATGTCCACAATTGATGCTTGCCAATATATAAAATATAAGCAGCTAGGCACAATAAAGGAAAAATTTAATCATCACTAATTGTGACTGAGGGTACTAAATAGCACCGATAAAGTCTGATCAATAAGTAACCAGACTGTTGCCATAGTAACAAAGCTAAAGCACACAGAGTGAAACCACTTGGGGAAAATTGACCTTGAACTCTGCTGTGCAAGTGCACTAAGTTTTAACATTCTAGTGCATTTCTACTGTTTACAGTAATGCTTGGAAGGAAGGTGTGTAGCATGTGATCATTGCCTTAACCATAACAGAGAACGGCAATACCTGCTCAGAGACCTATACAAAGTTGCATAAAGTGTATGGAGAGGAGTGTATGAACCGCACACAAGTGTACAAATGTTTCAGACGTTTCCAAGATGGCCAAAAACAGTCGATAGTGACAAACATTCTGGTAAACCTGCAACCAGCAGAACTGAGGAAAACATCACATGAGGGGAAATCATTGAATCACCATTCATGTGTTATCAGAAGATGTGCAGATTAGTTACGGTTCCATTCAATCCATTATCACTGAAGATTTGGGTATGAGACACTTGTCTGCCAACTTTGTGCTAAAACTGATTTCAGCTGACCAAAAAGGCGCTCAGATTTCAGTTGCCCAAAACCTCCTTGATTGTGTCGAGAACAATAAAAACTTTGCATAGGCCTCTGAGCAGGTATTGTCAAGCTTTTGGCAAACTTTGATGCAGATTCTCTGCTCAGCTTTCTCTGTCATGGTCAATGCAACACTCACAGGCTACGCACCTTCCTTCCAAGCACTGCTGTAAACAGTGGAAATCAGCTAGAATGTTAAAACTTAGTTCACATGCACAGCAGATTTCAAGGTCAATCTGTGCCAAGTGACTTCACTCTGCATGCTTTAGCTTCGTTACTATGGAAACAGTCTGGATACTTGTTGATCAGACCATGTATATTGCAAGAAATAAGAGTTAAAACTCTTCATACTGTATGAAGAACACAGTACATATATACACTGACAGGGGAGATAACCACCCCATGAGCATGGACTAGACTAGTTTTGTCTATCAGTTATAGACTTGTCAGCAGTGCCTACACCATTGCTCGGATGGTTTTTGCTAAACTGATCTGTCAGTATATATATTTGCCATTTAGATTTATAACTGATTTAGCAAAATGCTAATGTGTATTCTACAAATTAATATAAGCAGCTAAGCACAATATAAGACCATAAATATATTTTATATATATATATATATATATATATATATGTATGTATGTATGTATGTATGTATGTATGTATGTGCAGTGCCCCAGCAAGACTGTAGTCTAATTG
>NC_043002.1:56502505-56550005 GCF_006345805.1 Octopus sinensis | reverse complement strand
CCGCCTCTTTGATAGCAGTAATTATTATTATCATTATTATTGTTGTTGTATGTAGATCATGGACATAGCTTTGACTTCACTTGTCTACTTGTAATTGTCTCTGTTTGACCTTGATTCACTCACATCATATCAGTGTTCTGAACGCAGTAGTAATAACGGCGGTGGTGGTGGCAGCAGCAACTGTGGTGGCGGTGGCGGTGGCGGCAATGGCAATGACTGTGGTGGTTGGTGTGCAGCAAGAATCTTTTTGTTGAAAGTGCACTAATTTTTCTATTTGCTTATCTGTCTAATATCTAATCTTATCTATCTTTCTGTGTGTATGTACACACACACACACACACACACACACACACACATGCACACAACTTTTGCAAGGAAAAGATTGACAGTGACTTCAAAGTTTCAGTTTGCTTATCTTCATATAACTGTGTAATCCTTTAGTTTAATAAATTGTTTTATATTAATTTGACATAAAAGCAAGCATTAGTGTGTGTGTGTGTGTGTGTGTGTGTGTGTGTGTTAGTGTGTGCTTATATAAATTCTTTTTATCTATCCACTGATATCTGGATTTGACAGATCTACAGATTTAGTTTGCATGTGTATGTGTTTTTAAGCAGAAACATAGTCTAACAGATAGTTGCATATCACCATCATCATCATCATCATTTAACGTCCGTTGTCCGTGCTAGCATGGGTTGGACAGTTTGACCAGGGCTGGCAAACTGGAAGGCTGCATCTGACTGCAGTCTGATTTGGCATGGTTTTCTATGGCTGGATGTCCTTCCTAACACCAGCCACTCCAAGAGTGTAATGGGTGCTTTTACATGCCACTGGCATAGTTGCCATTTGTGTGGCACTAGTATCTGCCATAACTGCAATTTTGCTCGGCATGATGGGTCTTCTACTCAAGCATGGCATAATGCCAAGGATCTTGGTCATTGCCTCCATGAGGCCCAACACTCGAAAGGAACTCAGCCACGTGTGTGTGTGTATTACTTGCTGCAATCATTAGACTGTGGCCATGTTGGGGCACTGACTTGAAGAATTTTATAGTCAAACGAATTGACCCAAGTACTTTTTTTTTTTTAATGGTATTTATTCTATCCTTCTCTCTGGCTGAACCACTAACTTATGGAAACACAAACACACCAACACTGGTTGTCAAGCAGTGGTGGGAGACAAACACAGATGCAAAGACACACACACACATATACAACAGGCTCCGTTCAGGTTTTGTCTACCAAATCCATTCACAAGGCTTTGGTTGACCCAAGGATTTAGTAGAAGAGACTTGCTCAAGGTGCCATGCAGAATGAATGAACCAGTTTCTTAGCACATGGAAGAAGTAGACCCAGGAAGAGATAGGATGATGTGGTGAAGCATGATCTTCAGTTGTTGAATCTGACAGAGGTGATGACAAGTGATTGAGACCTTTACTGATTTGCTGTGCTTGAGAAGACATCAAACCATGTGAAATCATAGCCAGTGCCAGTGACACATAAAAGGCACCCACTACACTCTTGGAGTGGTTCGCATTAGGAAGGGCATCCAGCTGTAGAAACCAAGCCAAAATCAGACTGGAACCTGGTACAACTCTCTGACTTACCAGTTCCAGTCAAATCATCTAACCCATGCCAGCATGGAAAGCAGATGTTAAATGATGATGATGAAGAAGAAAACTGGGGTATACAACTGGTAGTATGTTGATTAAAGCACTTTCACTGTCTACAACTATCTGATGTCATCAATAGTATGGATATAAATGCCATGGGATTTACTTCAGGAATTCCTCAGTATATAAAAAGTGAGAGAAAGAGAAAATACAATTCACGAGATTCTTCATTTATCTCTTGAAAAGTCATCTGACAAGACATCTGCACCAAATGATGCACCATAACCAGTTGTACAGTATCTCACCTACAAGGGACCAAATGCAAGATGGGTCGTAAATCAATCATTGTGCTTAATAAAGAATCTTGTGAATTCCAGTTTCTCTTTTTCTTACTTGTTATACATGCATACATATGTGTGTGTGTGTGTGTGTATTTTTCCCTTGTTGACAATTAACACAGAAAAAATAGATAAATAGTTACCCAGGTAGCAAAAAATCACACAAGTAAAAAGGTTGTAAGTCCTTGCTTTTAAAGTTAGAAACTTCAGGTTTACATGAAATATTTTGTATAATATATATACAAATATATAAATGGGGTTAAAAGCAGGTGTTATTCAATTTCTTTTACTTCCAATACATGTTTTGAAGATATCACTGGTATTATTCCAAAGGAATAAAATGGTGTAAAACAATGTAATCTTCTCTTCAGGGAAGTGAAGAAATGAAACTCGTCAATAAGACATTTTAACAGAAAATGATGGATATGTATGGTGATTATACATATCCATCATTTTCTGTTAAAATTTCTTATTCACGAGTTTTATTTCTTCATTTCCCAGAAGAGAAGATTACATTGTTTTACACCATTTTATTGGTTTGGAATAATACCAGTGATATCTTCGAAACATGTATCGGAAGTAAAAGAATTTGAATAACACCTGTGTTTAACTCCATTTATATATATATATATGTTTGTATTGAAGTGAGTGACATATACCGTATTTGATGGCCAAAAAGACGCACCTTTTTTACCCAAAATGGCTTTAAAAATCCCCCTTCGTCCAATGCACTCAATATAGGCTCAGAACTTGCTCAAAACGGTATGTATGTTTACAAAATGTGTGCTGCCAGTGGTGAACAATCACCTAGGGTATATTATTTACTTAGGAAAATAACCAGAGATGATGATAGAAAGAGAATCTAACAAGATCTAGAAAAGTTATACATGAAAGAATCTGAAATGGTGAAGACATGCCAGATTAAGAAGTTTATGAAACTCAAAGGTCATAGATAAATAATGTACATAATTCCTCATCTCTTAAGTATAGAACTATAGCACCTAGGGTGTGTTAATAACGAATGTGGATGCAATAAATTGCTTATAATTACCAGTAATAACATAAAGTTATACAGGTAAGAGGAGGAATTAAAACATTATATTATGGTAATTTATTTTACAAAAGTATAGCCTAGGCTAGGGTGCATCCTATGCACTCATGTGTCTTATAGACCATCAAAAATAGTACTTCTGTTAATGGTGCCATTCCTCTTCCAGCTTCTGAACTGCAGATGACTAAATTTGAATGCTTCAGAACAAGTAACTCACAATACCAATAGATTTGTATCAAAGTCATTCTAAGGCCAATCTGTTTGCTCTCAAACATAGTGTACATCGAACCACATTATCTAGTGCGTACTTCTTATTTTTAAATGCAGTAGAGTGATCTGAAGGAGATTTAGTTGCTATTTCTAGCAAGTTGTATGACCATACAAAGCAGTGGTTGTTGACCTTTTTTTTTTTTTCTTGCCTATGGACCCCTTCCATCCTTATTCTACTCTACTGGACCCTCATACCTATTCAGTGTTTTAAATAAATCCTATTACATTTTTATAGTTGGATAATACTTCAAATTATTCTTTTACTTGTTTCAGTCACTTGACTGCGGCCATCCTGGAGCACCGCCTTTAGTTGGACAAATCAACCCCAGGACTTATTCTTTATAAGCCTAGTACTTATTCTATCGGTCTCTTTTGCCAAATTGCTAACTTATGAGGATACAAACACACCAACATCGGTTGTCAAGCAATGGTGGGGAAACAAACACAAACACACAAATACATACATACATACATATATATATATATATGTGTGTGTGTGTGTATATATACGACAGGCTTCTTTCAGTTTCCATTTACCAAATCCACTCACAAGGCTTTGGTTGGCCTGTGACTATAGTAGAAGACACTTGCCCAAGGTGTCACACAGTGGGACTGAACCCAGAATTATGTGGTTGGGAAGCAAACTTCTTACAACACAGCAGCGCCTGCACCTATGTGTGTGTGTGTGCATATATATATGCATATATGTGTGTGGTGTGTGTGTGTGTGTGTGTATATATGTTTGTGTTTGTCCCCCCCCCCCAACCACCACCACCATCACTTGACAACCAATGCTGGTGTGTTTATGTCCATGTGACTTAGCGGTTCAGCAAGAGATACCAATACAATAAGTACTAGGCTTACCAAAGTATAAGTCCTGAGGTTGATTTAAGTTGGTTCTCCAGCATGGCCACAGTCAAACAACAAACAAGTAAAATAATAAAAGAATTCTGTCACATGGTGGTAGCAGTGGTGATGGTGGTGGTGGCTGATATAGCTTTTGTTGTTTAGCCCTGATCATCCTTGATCTGGTAGACCTATGCTCAAAAGCATTCCAACCACGACAATCCAGTCTTTTTTTTTTTTGAAGTGTAATTAAGATTGTACTCTCTGAAGTCTCTCTTCCTTTCTTTGTGTCAGTTGTGTGCATGTGTGTGTGTGATTTTAAGAAAAAGACTGAATTTTGTGTAAGTGGGACCTCTTTGATCATAGGCCTGTTGGATAAACCGCTGACCTAGGGTTAAATAACTACATTTAACTATTACCATAATCACTACTACTACCATTAATTTTTTCCTACGTGAGCCAACTAAGGAGTGTCATTATCTGACCACTAACTGCTAGAAATAGCAGCCAAATCACCCTATTGTCTTCAAGATTCAGAGTACTCATGGGATAATGTGGCTCTGTGTATATTATGCCTGAAAACAGGCAAGATGGTCATGGCTAGAATATCTTTGATATCTTATGTGGTCAGGTTGACCTGAGAGATGAACAATAAACTGCAGCAATTTTTGAGAAGATTGTTATAGATAATCACAATCTATTTATATATAAAGCTGAGTTTACTGCAGTTTGAAAGATAAGAAGAAATAAAATTGAAGGGGTTTTTTTTTTTTGGTCTTTTTAAACTTTTTTTTTAATCCCTAATTTTTGGCTAAGCAGAACTTGTGATAGTCACTATATAGTCGCAGGCATGACTTTATTATAAAAAGTTTATTTCCCAATCACATGGTTCCAGGTTCAGTCCCACTGCATGGCACTTTGAACAAGTATCTTCTACTATAGACTTGGGCTGACCAAAACCTTGTGAAGGGATTTGGTAGATGGAAAGTGAAAGAAGCCCTTCGTATGTGTGTGTGTGTGCATTTGTCTTCGTGTTTGTCCCAAACCACTGCTTGAAGTAGTGGGGTCACTTCATTCAAAATTTCTCTTTATCACAGGTTTTGTTGGTGCTCTTGGAGCCTTGCATAGCAGGCTTACTACCTGCAGCCTACGGTACCATGCTATCCGTTATCTTCAGTTATCAAATACTTTCCAGATTATTCTGGCCATGCCAAGGAGGCAAACCTTTTGTAGCAGTTCTACCAGGCACTCTATTCCAATTTCCCTTATATTCCCCTTGATGCCTTCTGATACTGTCCCCGTGAACCCAACAATAATTGACACTGTCTTCACCTTCTTCATTTTCCATAGCCAGGCTATTTCGTACTTAAGAGGGTTGTATTTATCTATCTTTACGCCTTCCTTCTTGACTATTTGTGAGTCAAAGGAGCATGCAACATCAGCTATATAGCATGTGTGGTGCACCTTGTCCACCACCACTCAGTCTGATCTGTTATGCTCTAACACCTGATCTGTTTGAAGTGGGAAATCCCATTATTATTATTATTACTACTACTACTACCACCTCTGCCTTAGTGAATGCAGAGGTATTGTTTTCAGTCATGTTTGTTTGTTTGTCTGTGGACAAGATATCTCGAGAACTACTGGATGGATTTGGATGAAACTTTTAGGGATGTTTGGCTACATGACTGGCACGAACTGATTAGATTTTGCGATTGATCCAGTACTGGATTATTTCTCCTGTTTATTTAATTTTTGAGAGCGGTCGGGTTAATTTTTAGTAGTTTCATTTGTGAGAGCAGTCGTGTTTATTTCAGATATTCTCATTTTAAAAATCATCTCTGGCTATTCGTTGAGATTACGTTGGTGTTGCCTTGGCAGAGGTTTGCACTCTCTGAGTGCTCTTGTAGTTGTTGTTGTTGTTGCTAAGGTAGTGAATTGGCAGAATCATTAGCACTCTAGGTAAAATGCTTTTGCAGTGTTTTGTCTACCTTTTCATTCTGAGTTCAAATTTCTCCACAGTTGACTTCACCTTTCATTGTTTCAGGGGTTGATTAAAATAAGCACCAATTGAGCACCTGGAATGCTTAACAGCATTTCTTCCATCTTGATGCTCTCAGTTCAAATTCTGCCAAGGTGTCATGGTTGACTTTGCCTTTCAGCATTTTGAGGTCAATAACATAAGTACCAGTTGCATGCTAGGGATTGCTGTAATCACCCAACATCCTCCTTCTCACAAAATTTCTGACCTTGTGCCTATAATAGCAAGAATTATTATTATTTTGTCTTTTTTTTTTCATCTAACAGAAGAGAAAATCTCTGAAGCCACATCAAAAATCATTGATTGTAAACAGGAATTACAAGAAGCTAAAAGAATCAGGAAAAACAGACAAGGTAAATAAAATCATTGTTGTTAGTATCACTGGTATTGTCACTGTGTATTCTTATACATCAATTTCATTTCAGTTTTAATGTTGGAGTTTGCTAATAAGCTCATCCACAGGTACTGGCTATCAGGCCATCGTCTTTGTTTAATGTCCTTTCATGCTAGTAAACCAGAGTATCCACTGTCTCCTTTGGCGTGGTTTTTATGACTGGATGAACTTCCTAACACCAGCCACTTTACTGAATGAACTGAGTGGTTTTTACATGGCACCAGCAAGCCCACCAAGTAACTTGCATAAAGGAATCAATAATTTTACTGATGATATAGCTGAAAATCCATAAATATCCATTGATTTTTATATAATTATTAACGATAATGCAGTGAACAGTTCATTTTATTACATAATTTTACACAATTCATCATCATCATCATCATTGTTTAATGTCCATTTTCCATGCTGACATGGGTTGGATGGTTTGACTGAGGTCTGGAGAGCCAGCGGCTGCACCAAGCTCCAATCTGGTCTGGCAATGTTTCTACCGCTGGATGCCCTTCCTAATGCCAACCACTCCAAGAGTGTCATGGGTGCTTTTCACATGCCACCAGCACAAGAGCCAGGCAGGCAGGCCTAGCATAGATGGCATTTGGATAATGCTTTTTACATGCCACCAGCACGGGATCCAGTCAAGGGGCACTGACATCAACCACATTCAGATGATGCATTTTACATGCCACTGGAATGGGAGCCAGTCAAGGGGCACTAGCCACAGTTACAATTTTGGTTTACATTTGTTTTATCAATATTTTTCTGGAAAAACTTGGTATATTATTATTATATAACATGTGTAATAATACATTGCATCAGTATTGTGGTAATAATACTAATATCACAAAAACATCAACTCCTCGGGGTCATGTATAAAATCCATTTGCTGGATGAACTTGTATTTTCAACAATATATACTCTTTATCCAATGTGCTCTTAACATTTCTCTCGCATGTCATAGTTAAAGCAAAAAAATAAATATATTATTAACTACAAACTCAAAATAAGAAACAGGATGAATCAAAGAGAATAAAAGAAAGGATAAATAAACAAAGCAGTGGCAATGGCAGCATTGCATCTCTTTGAAATACCTTCTTCTTGTTATGATGCATGTTGTGTGTGTGCGTGTTATCATAGGTGTAGGCATGGCTTTATAGTTAAGAGGCTCACTTTGTAATCACATGGTTTATGGTTCAGTCCCACTTTACAGTACCTTGAGCAAGTGTCTTCTACTATAGCACCATCTAGCCTTGTGAATGAATTCAGTAAATGGAAACTGTGTAGAAACTGCCTGTAAAGTGTGTTTGTATATACTCCACCCACACTGCTTGATACCTGGTGGTGGTTTGTTTACATCCCAGTAACTTGAAGGTTCAGCAACAGACACTGATAAAATGAATGAGTACCAGATTTAAAAAGATAAGTACTTGAATTGATTTATTTGACTAAACCCTTCCAGATGGTGCCCCAGCATGGCTACAGTTCAATGACTGAAATAAGTAAAAGAATAAAAGATGAAAAGTTAGTTTCTTAGTTCCTGACTCTTCCCAGCTCTTCAGTTGGTCCTAATTAACTTCAATCTCTAACCAAGGAAGCTGCAGTTCCCCGCTCCTCATGTAACTTCTGGCTACCCTATACATTCCCTCAGAGTTGGCACTGTTAGTGTAGGTGCTTTGGAGGGTAGGTCTGGTGAGATTGCTTGAAAGGAGACATGTTGATGTGTGTTACATCCAAGAAATTTGGTGGAGGGAAGCTTCAGCCAAGTTCAACACAGGTAAGAAGCATAGGTATAATTTCTTCTGAGTGGGCAACAGTGACAGGGTAAAAGGTGTGGGCATACTTCTAGCAGAGAAATGGGCCAATAAGGTGATTGAAGTAATCAGAGTATGTGATAGGGTACTTAAGCTTTGACTAGTTTTGCAGAATTGCACAGCAACAATCATCTCTGCCTATGCCCCCACCCCCCAACCAGGTCTACCAAATGAACAAAAGGATCACTCCTATGACATTCTTCTGCAGGGTAGCTCAAAAACAAATGACAGTAACCTTATCTTTATGGCTGGTGATTTCAATGGACATGTCAGGTAGCACCCAGGTGTCTTCTATGGATTACATGGGGAGGGGGCATGGAATTGAGGAGGGAACAAGGCTGCTGAAATTCTGTGATGCAAATGACCTAATAATCTGCAACATCAACTTTAAGAAACCAGCCAATTACCTGATAACTTATAAATCCAGTGACCATGTTAGCCAGATTGACTACATTCTCACCAGGAAGTGTGATTCATGGTTGCTCATAAAGATAAAGACCTTCCCTGGTGAAGAATGTACCTCTCAGCATACATTACTCATTATTGATTTCAGACTACAGGCCAGAAGGTTCCAAGAAACAAATCAATCTGGAAAAGAAGGACCTGGAAGCTTAAGGATCCTCTGAATAGTCAGAGATGTAAAGATGTCCCTAACTGAAGCATTTCATGAAAATGAGGAGGAGAAGGAGGAGTTACAGATATGTAACAAGAAGAATAACTGGAAATTCCTATGAGACAACTTACTGAGAGCCATAGACCAAATTTGTGGCTTATGCAAAGTCCCAACCAGACCACCTAGAGTGACATGGTGGTGGAGCAGTGTAGTTAACAGGGCTGTTAATTAGAGCAAAGAAGCAGGACTGGAAGAGTGACAATAGCAAAGAACTATATCAGGTAGCTAGAGGGGAATCTAAGAGGTAGATATACCTAGCCAGGGCGAAAAGCAGAAAGAAAGAAGTTTGCCAATGATCTGCGATGTGAAGACCAGCAGCTTGAGGTGTTCTAGCTTGCAAGACAGTGTACCAGGGAAAATTGTGATGCTGTTGTAGAGAAGTGCATTTGCATGGATAATGGTTCACTCTGCCAAGAGGCTTGGAAGTACCACTACGGAAGGTTGCTAAATGTAAAGAACTCATGGGAGAAGGAGACTCTGCCTAAAGTGGGTCCAACAGAGGAACCAGCTATCTGAATAGACTGTGGCATGGTAGATAAAGCCATGAAAGATGTGAAGACCAGGAAAGCTCCTGGCCCATCAGGAATCACTGCTGAGATGCTGAAAATATCTGGCAGTGTGGGTTATGGTCTCATCACGCATATAGTCAGTCAGGTTGTACACAAGGGAGTTGTACCCAATGGCTGATTTAGAAGCACCATAGTTAACTGCTACAAAGGTAATGGTGATGCCTTAGAAATAATTACAGTGGTATCAAATTGCAGGATCAGGTGATGGAAGTTAAGGAGAGGGTCTTAGCCTGACTAATTAGGAAGAAAGTTAGTCTAGATGCAGTTTAGTTTTGTGCCAGAGAGAAGCACCACTGATGCTATATTTCTAGCAAGGCAGCTGCAGAAGTACCTAGCCAAAAATAAACCTCTGTACTTGGCTTTTGTTGACATGGAGAATGCCTTCAATAAGGTCCCCCACTCCTTTATCTGGTGGTCATTGCAGAAACTAGGGATAGAGGAGTGGCTGGTGAGAACTGTACAAGCCATGTACAGGAACGCTGTCAGTAAAGTAATGGTTAGCAATGAGTATAGCAATGAATTCAGTGTACAAGTAGGAGTTCACCAAGGATCAGTCCTTGGGCCCCACTTGTTCATCATAGTCTTCCAGAAGAATTTAAGTTGGACTGTCCCTGGAAGCTCCTCTATGCTGCTGAATATGTTCTTAAAGCTGAATTACTACCAGAACTGGAGAAAAAAATTTCAGAAGTGGAAGCAAGGTCTAGAATCAAAGGGCCTTAGAGTTAATTTAGCAAACACCAATGTCTTAGTAAGTGGAAAAGCACACAAATCACAAATCCCTCCAGGTAAGTGACCCTGCTCGATATTTAGAAAAGACACAGGTAGAAACTCCATAAGGTGTACCTGGTGTAAGCTATGGACACATAAGAAGTGCAGCAATATCAGATGAAGGTTAATAGGGAAAATAGTCTTTGTGTGTGGTAGATGTACAGGTATAATAAACACTAGAAATGTACAGAAAATAGACTCCATCAAATGCCAGGGGGAATACCTAGAAATAGTTGATAGCATTCATTATCCAGGTGACCAAGTCAGTAGCAGAGGTGGATGCTCCAAAAGCGTAGCTGCTAGAATAAGAATAAGCTGAGCAAAGTTCAGAGAGCTGCTACCTTTGTTGGTAACAAAGGGCCTCTTCCTCAGATTGTATGATGCCTGTGTGCGAACTGCCATACTACACAGCAGTAAAACATGGGCTGTGGTTGCAGAGAATATGTGAAGGCTTGAAAGAAATGAATCTAGTATGCTTCACCGGATGTGCAATGAGAGAAAAACTGGGCATAAGAGGCATCAGATATGGTGTGCAAGAAAGGCATCTGAATTGGTATGGTCATGTGATGTGTGTGGATGAGGACATTTGCGTAAAGAAGTGCTGATCTCTAAATGTGGAGAGAACCTGTGGAAGAAGCTGAGCCAGGAAGACATGGGACAAGGTGGTGAAGCATGATCTTTGAATGTGGAATTTCACAGAGGCGATGAAGTGATCGAAATCTTTGGCTATTTGCTGTGCTTGAGAAGACATGTCAAGCCAAGTGAAAGCATAATTGTGGCCAGTGTTGGTGATATGTAAAAGCACCTGTACCATTGACGTGTAAAAGGCACCCGCTACACTTTCTGAGTGGTTGGTGTTAAGAAGGGCATCTAGCCATAGAAACCATGCCAAAACAGACTTGAGTATGGGGCAGCTCTACAGCTTGCCAATTCCAAACTGCCCAACCCATGCCAGCATGGAAAGCAGACATTAAATGATGATGATAAAGATGATTCACAATGCCTTTTCTTATTTCACTTCCAGATTAGTTGAGTAAAGTAGAATGATTAATTTCATTACATCTTAAATTTTAACTCCTGTATGTAAGTTCTTGTGAGGTTTTTAATACCTCTGAGAACCAAAAATTTCTTGTTATTTCTGAAATTATTATAGTTAAGTTACAGCATATGAATTCCCTGTGGTGAATTAAAAGCCGTCCCTGCTGGTTCTAAGTACATGGTACCACTAGCAAAACTACTAACATGAACTTTGACTGTTGTATTATATGTCTGTCTTATACCTACCTCCACAGCCTGGCCGATATATTTGTCAAAATTCAAATTTCAGCCACCCACATCTATTTACTTTAAAATGGAAGAATGAAGTGGGGGAGAGAGAGAGAGTGGGAAAGTTCTTGCCTTAATTTTCTTTCTGTGAGTCTGAGAAAAAATAAATAATCCAAAAATTAATAGGGTCACTTGAGAAATGAAGAAAGAGTGATGTGGGGTGGGGATGTTGGTTGGATTAAAGAATATGTGGAGATAGTTTCTCTTTTGAAAAAAAAAACAGAAATATGGAATAAGAAATATGATGCAGTTGTTGGGTGTTTCTCTTACATAGTTTCAAATTTTAACACAAGGCCTGCAGTTTTGGTGGGTGGGGCTAAGTTGATTACATCGTTTCTGGTGCTTATTTCACCAACCCGGAAAGAATGATAGGCAAAGTCAACTTTGATGGAATTTGAACCCAGAACATAAGGAGTTTTTGTTTTACTTGTTGCAGTCATTTGACTGCAGCCATGCTGGAGCATCGCCGTTTTAGTCAGGCAAATCAATGCCAGGACTTATTCTTTGTAAACCTAGTACTTATTTCTCTCGGTCTCTTTTGCTGAACGGCTAAGTTACAGGAATGTAAATACATGCACACACACACACATATATATATATATATATATGACAGACTTCTTTCAGTTTCCGTCTACCAAATCCACTCACATAGCTTTGGTTGGCCCGAGGCTATTGTAGAAGACACTTGCCCAAGGTGCCACGTAGTAGGACTGAACCTGGAACCATGTGGTTGGTAAGCAAGCTACTTACCACACAGCCACTCCCAGCTAAGCATTTTGTCTGACTTGTTAACGGTTCTGCCAGCTTGCCGCCTTGGCATGTCTATAATATGTAAAAATCTGATGTTACTGGAGAACTGCTTTTCTCTTTTTTGTTACACTGGAGGACTGGAAATTGAAATAAATTTAACATAAAGGGAACATTGAAGTATTAAGATGTGTATAAAGGGTTGTTTTGTTAACCTTCTTTATAAGAAAATGTAGGAAGAAATTGCATGGTAACTGTCTTGCAAACCAAATATTCTAATAGACTTAGGTGTGGATGTGGTTAAGAAGCTTGCTTCCCAGCCTCATGAGTTCAAGTTCGGTTCCACTGTGTTCCCGTGCACAAGTATTTTCTACTTTAGCCTTGGGTCAAAGTGTTGTGATTGAATTTATTAGATAGAAACTGAAAGAAGCCTGTTGTGTATATCAGTCATGTGATAGTTGCAAATGAACATCACCATAAACAAGCAGTGTCATTCATTTCCAATCTTCTGTAAAATCATGTCTGGCCATGGGAAAAAATGTTGCTGTACTTGAGAACAGATGAGGGTTGGTGACAAGGAAGGCATTCAAGCATAGAAAATCTGCCTCCATGAATTTTACACAACTTTTGCAAGCATGGGAAACTGGACATTGATGAGGATGAATGTGGTCGTGGTGGTGGTGGCAGAAGTGATGATGATTCTAGTCAGCTAAGCTTCCTGATCAACCTAATTTACTGCTGGAATACTTCAACTTGTCTTGGTACCATCTGCTGTGTAGACTTGAAAACAAATCTTTTCTGGCAACCAGTTGATTTTCAGCAACAATAGTTAAACTGTGTAGCAGTTATACATTTACTTCCTGCTTATGTTACATTAGTCTAGAACACTGCTTCTAAATGTGGATGGTACCACTCCCTGCAGGGCAGCAGTGGGGGAGAACAGTGAAAACTTTTATATGGGTGCAGGGAACAAATATGAAGATAGGGGGTGACATAGATACATCTGTACAGTTTGTTGTTTTTGTTTTTGTTTTAGTCGTCTTTATTTAAATATGAACTTTTAGACTTCATTTTTTAAAGTAATATTATTAAAGCTGCAACAACTACATCAATAATAATAATAATAATAATAATAATAATAGTCATTCAAATAAACAAAAGCATGGGTGTGCGTGTGTATGTACTTAGTGCATGTGTGTGCACATGTGTGTATAAACCACCTATGTTTATAAAATTCACTGATAGCGGGATAGTATTGTGCTGCATAGTAACCCATGCCAAACTAGTACCTGGAACCAAATTACTTTGGTCTGACTCTATGTGTGTGTACTAAAAATGGTGGGGACTACTGGATTTGGATCAAGTGATAGCTGGATTAAACTGTATGGGGTTTAATCCAGTGATGGCAAGATTATACTGTATAGGGTAAATCCAGTGACAATTGGATTACTGTATGATGGCAGCTTTAAAGTTTTGTACCTAGTAAGGAAAGGAGATTTATTTCAGTGATGGTAGATGGATTGCTTCATGTGCTTCTCCATCTGAAAAGAAGAGAATTAGAGAGGTCCTTTGATAACTTTTGAGTGGGTTGGGGGATTTGCTCTGACTTGTGGGTTGTCACATCTTCCTTGCTATTAAGACAGAATATTTTCTATAATCAGTTGGGTTTGTTCAGGGTATCCAACTTCGCAGACAGCACCACCCACTGAGCAGCTGCATCTCACCATGATGTATTAAACTGCCTCTGGTCACCATCACAACAAGAACACTCACAGATTACCAATGACATTACTTGCAGTCTAAATGCCAATAGGTCTAAGACTGTGTGTGATATGGGAGGGAAGACGACCTTACTGGACTTTACATTGGTAGAGTGAGGCAAGTGGTTGGGAAGAAGGCTGCCTTTATGATACTGAGTAGAAGAAGTGTCTAGCTACCAAGCTATTAGTTTGTATACTAATAAAGTAATGACAGCTTCTGTCTGTGTTGTCACAGTTGAAGCCTGTGTTGTCAGGCTGGCAGACAGGCAGTTTACATGTGCAGACATTGCTTTCTAATTGAACATTTTGTGTTAGACTAAAACATATATTTGTAGTAAATGTGTGTGTGTGTAGGAGAGGGATATCCCCAGTATGGAATTGAGAAGGCAATGGCTAGAGTGAGGACTCAATACACACATGGTGTATGTATGTGTTTATTAGTAGCAAAAGGACCTACAGAAAATTCATCCATTTTACTGGGCCCATAAAACAGACGAGTGTTCCAACAGCCTCAGAGAGATAGATAAATAGGTATGCAGACAGACCTGAACTGAAAGAGCATTGTATTGAGGGGTGTGTGAGTGCATTTATTAAGGTCTTTTTCCTCTTGTTTGTTTTAGCCTATCCTAGATCCAAAGCCATTTCTCATTAGCAAATATGATGTGGTAACATGTACCACACTTTTGCTCATTGTTTTGGGTATCTGTGATGTAGTTGTGAGCAGGCACAAACATCCTCTTGGCCGGCAAAACACTCACAGCTGGAGTGGGGAGTGGTCTGTACCGAAAGTTACCTGGGACTTGCTTCTAGTTCGGTAGACAGGAGCAACATGAAATAAAGAGCATTGCTCAAGGACACAATATGTTGTGTGGCCCAGAAATTGAGCCCACAGCATGAAGATTGTGAACCTAATGCCTTCATCACTGAGCACACATTCTCAAACCTCTGTATCATCAGTATGCATATATATATATATATATATATATATATATATATACACATACATACACACACACACACAAATATTCTACAATTATAAACATAATTATAATTCAGGTGCCAGCTAATTGCTTTGCCATGCACCGAATTTAGAAATAGGAGTTAAATGCCTTTTCTACTGCCATAAAGATCTCCCAGACAGTAACACACATGACAAAGCAATTAACTGACCCCTGATTATAATTATGTTTCTAATTATAGAATATTATATATATATATATATATATATATATATATATATAAGAGGAAAAAGAACATGGAGATTGGGGTATATATATAATTTCAATAATAATAAATGGGTAAAAATTAATTAATTAATAATTAATTATTTTACCAAGTAGTTTGGTACGTTAAAATAATCTTTTTAGATAAAATTATACATCATCATCGGAAAACGGACGCTAAACGATGATGATGATGATGTATAATTTTATCTAAAAAGATTATTTTAATGTACCAAACTACTTGGTAAAATCATTAATTATTAATTAATTAAATTTTACCCATTTATTATTATTGAAATTATATATATACCCCAATCTCCATGTTCTTTTTCCTCTTATATATATATATAACATGAATGAAGAAGTGATAGTGTAAACAAACTTAACATCAGTTCAAATATGTTTGAGAGACATTTGGACTTTTAGAGACTTGCCAATACAGTTTATCATGGAGAAAAAATTCTCACTTAGCACAGTTCAGAGTCACGTCTCTTGGTATCTGGTACTGAAGAGAACTAACAAGTTCAAATGCATCAATCAGTCCAATAGAGAATGCTTTGAGTTGACTATGGTGTTATTTCACTTTTCCTTAAGTGGTAATTTCAAATAATCTGGTTTGTCTTAAGAAAGTTGGTGGCTATAAGCATGTTTCATATTTATTTAGGCCTTATCGGCAAAAGATAATTTTCTCGAGCTTATTTTCTCAGGAACATAAACTTTTACAAATAAGCAGAGGAGGAGGAGGAAGAAATAATTATGACAATACGCTCACCACCATCATAATCATTTAACGTCCCCTTATCCATGCTACCATGGGTTGGATGGTTGGACAAGAACTTATGAGCCAGAGAGCTCCATCAGGTTCTATGTCTGCTTTGGCACCAGCACCAGTGAGGTTGCCAAGTACCCACAAGATAAGACCCCTTGACTGAGTGGGGTATAGACTGGATAAATAAGAAACTATGATAGAGGGAGAGGAGCAAAGTGTCTTGCTGAAGAGGTGAATACATGCTTTAACCACTTGGAGAGTGAGAGAGAAAAGAAAGAGATGTGAGGTCCAGATCCAACATGGATATGAGACAGAATAGGAAGTAAAGTGAGTGAAGATAGTGTGACAGATGATTAAAGATGGGGAATGAGTTGGATACAGAGGATATTAGTTTAGTGTTGGGGCAAGTGTATCATAAGACCAATTCAACATATCAAACTCTCTCTCATAACCCTTTCATTACCAACCCAGCTGAAAATGGCTCTGGCTCTGTAGTACAAATGTCTTGTTTTCATAAGTTTTGAATTAAAATCTTTCACCAAACCTTAGTCACAATTTATGTTCCTAACACTAGCTTCATGATAACTAAGTTATTTTACTAAATTCTTTGTTATATTTAAAATTAATTGAAAGAAATCCAGAGCATCTCAAAATAAGTACAGAAACAAAAGGGTTAATTTATGAGGGATTGAATAAAATGATGATTAAACTGTTGTACTTTGTGCGAGTATGGTAAGAATGGGCCTTCATTTACAATAGTTGGTCATTTTCTAATTACTATCAATAAGGTTTTCTGCTTTGTTTCAGAATATGATGCATTGGCCAAAGTGATCCAAAGACATCCAGACAGGCTTGAAACTACCAAGTAAGAAAGGCTTTTGATTTACTATTGTCTTGCATTTTTTCTTCATCATTATTATTATTATTATTATTATTTTATGTTTGACTTTTGCTTTACATTTGTACAAGTTGGCTCCAAGTCTCACCCAGAAACCTCAAGAGACAACAAGTTGGAAGTTCATGTTGGTGTTATGCCTAGGGTGCCATATATTTGGTTTTGTACATAGTATTGTTCTAGAGAATGTTTAAGAAACCATAAGAAAATTGTGTTTGCTTTAAAACTTGAGATTACATAGTATAGGGAGAGAGTGAGATTAATACATAAATAGATTGATAGATAGATTAATAAATAGATCAATAGAAACCCCCACACACACAACACATAGACACACAGACAGACAAAGATGACACAAGTAAAACTAGTAAGCATTATGATGTGAAGAGGAGATTGACAAGCAAAGCCTTTGGCTGGTAAAATGAAAGAAAACAACACTAGAAGAATCTGTACAATGAAAACTACCATTGAAGGAATCAGAAGAGAACCTGACATTTCAGGTTATGCCCTTTGCAAGGGAAACAAATAGAAGAGGTAAGAGAACAGGAAAAGTTACTCTGCAATATGAAATTTACAATGTAGACGCAGGAGTGGCTGTGTGGTAAGTAGCTTGCTTACCAACCACATGGTTCCAAGTTCAGTCCCACTGCATGGCACCTTTGGCAAAGCGTCTTCTACTATAGCCTTGGACCAACCAAAGCCTTTTGAGTGGATTTGGTAGATGGAAACTGAAAGAAGCCCGTCATATATATGTATCTATGTTTGTGTGTATCCCCACCATCGCTTGACAACCGATGCTGGTGTGTTTACATTCCTGTAACTTAGCACTTTGGCAAAAGAGACCGATAGAATAAGTACCACTATCCTATATTTATACTTTAACCTGATGATGCTTTGTTTTACTAAGAAGCAATACTACTGTCTGGCACTATTTAATAATTTTATATATATATATATATATATATATATATACACACACATGGGCTATTTCAGTTTCTATCTACTAAATTCGCTCACAAGGTTTTAGTCAGCTCAGGGCTATAGTAGAAGGCACTTGCCCAAGATACCGCGCATTGGGACTGAACCAAGAACCATGTGATTGGGAAGCAAACTGCTTACCAAGCAGCCATGCATATTTTTAACAGAAGAGATTTAACCTGATGTCGTCTGAAACAATGTCTTTATTTCGTTAGAACCAAGCTTGATACATTGCCACATATTGAGTATACACACCATTTATTATTTATTCTTCTGTGCTGTGCTTTAATTAGTTACTGCGGATATAATGCTAAGTGAACAGGTCATGTTGATATTGTAAAATACTTTGATTTTAGCAGTAATTAAAACAGATAATGAAGTAACTACATAATTTGCTATGGCAGTATTTTTTTCCTAGATTCGCAAAATATTGAAGAATATCACCTTTTTCACCGTTATTGGAACATCTGCTTTTCCCTTCTGATATGGGTTTGATAGAGCTGCTGTACATCATGTGACAACTTGTCTCAATCTAATTTTAGTTCTTCTCTCTTCAGTTACGATTTTTCTCACATGCAGTCTCTTCCTTCTATTCCTTCTTCATCCTTCCTCAATTACGGATATTTTTCATTGGCAGAGCTTGCTTCCCAACATTCAAATCTCAACACAAGTGTGGTTGAATGGTTAAGAAGTTTGCCGCCTAACCACATGGTTCTGGGTTCGGTCCCACTGCATGGTAACTCATGCGAATGTCTTCTACTATATAGCCTTGCGGCAAACAAAGCCTTGTGAGAAACAGAAAGAAACTTGTCATGTCAGTCTGACCAATACTTTGGAGTATCTTAATTCTTAAATTATCTTACAGCCTGGATATTGGTGGCTCTTCATTTTTCATTCTGTGTGTGTTCTTGCCTTGCTTTCACATGAGACACTGTCATCCAAGCAGTGTCATTCTTTTACATCCTTCCATGAGAGACATGTCTGGCTGTGGCGAAATATTAGTTTGCTTGGAAGCAGGTACGGGTTGGTGACACAAAGGGCATCTTGCCGTAGAAAATTTGCCCGACTGAGTTCCCTCAGACCCATGCAAACATTAAAGCACACACTCTCTCACTCTTTCTCTCTCTGTCTCTCATGCACACACACACACACACACAAAAGTAAATACCAAAATGACAGTTACTTGATTGGCCATTACGTTTATATGATCTGGCTTGAGCTATTCAACCTGAAATGAAAGGATATCAGTTTTCCCAGCTAAGCGTTTGTGTGTGTGTGTGTATATATATATATATATACATAGTTGCTATTATGTTGAACTGCTGTATGTCCAAATTTGGCCAAATGCATTTTTTTTTCAATATTTATTTTTCCTTGCAATAGCCAGTTCTTTTGGTCAAACTATCCTCTCTCTCCAGCCACTTCTGATGCCAAAATATCAAAAATTGTGACAATGTAGTACTACAGTTTTGCTATGGAATGGTGAAACTATTTTTTCGCTTTCTGAAAAAACAATGCTTTGAGACTTAAACACTTTTGCATAAAAGTAACTATATATATATGTGTAATCATCATTTTTTAACATTTGTTTTCCTTGCTGGCATGGGTTGGACAGCTTGATGCCCTTACTAATGCCAACCACTTAAAGTGTATTGGGTACCTTTTTATGTAGCAGCAGCAGAGTGCTTTTGGTGTGGCACTGATCTAGGTCATTTTGGCATCAATAATCGTGTGTGTGTGTTTGTCTTCCAAACCCACTCAGAAGGCTTTGTGGGACTGAACCCAAAACCATGTGGTTAGGGTGTGAACTTCCTTAACCACCCTGCCATATCTGCACCAATGGCTGTACAATATATTTATGATGATGTTTAAAAATTTAATTTGATTTGTATTGTCATACATCATTATCATCATCATCATCGTTTAATGCCTGCCTTTCATGCTAGCATGAGTGGGACAGTTTCACAAGAGCCAGCCAGGCAGAAGCCTGCACCAGACTTCTATGACTGTTCTGGAAGGATGTTTACAGCTGGATGCCCTTCCTAACACCAACCACTCAGCAGAGTTGACTCAGTGCTTTTTACGTGGCACAAGCACAGGCGAGGTCAGTTTTGGCAAGGTTTTTACAGCTGGGTGCCTTTTCAAACACCAGCAACTTTACAGTGGACTGGGTGCCTTTAAGTGGCACCTGCACTGACAGGGTCACCAAGTACTTGCAAAATAAAAAAGAAAATTATTTTAATTTTGCTGGGCACAAGGCCAGTTTCTGAAAAGGGCTTAATATACATTATTTACATTTGACGGATATTTGTCCTCATCTTGTTTGTTGTTAACACAACATTTCGGCTGATATACCCTCCAGCCTTCATCAGGTGTCTTGGGGAAATTTCGAACCTGGGTTCTCATTCCTAGGGTATTTTTCAATGTTGTTGTTGTTGTTATTATTATTATCATTATTATTATTATTATTATTATTATTATTATTATTATTATTATTATTATTATTATTGAGGTCACTGCCATATGCCCATGGGCATATGGCATAGTGGGGAAGAACGCGGGCTACTAACCCCAATATTCCGAGTTTGATTCCAGGCAGGGACCTTAATAATAATAATAATAATAATAACAATAATATCAAAAAATACCTTAAGAATGAGAACCCAGGTTCGAAATTTCCCCAAGACACCTAATAAAGGCTGGAGGGTATATCAACCGAAACGTGTTAACAACAAACAAGATGAAGTCAAATATCCATCAAATGAAAATAATGTACATAATTCCTCATCTCTTAAATATAGAAGGTCTTAATATATTTTCATTGAGGCAACCATAATACATTACTGATTCTTTGTTTATTGATAGTGAAGGCATCTAAAAGTACAGAAAACACCATAAATTGTTTTAGTGAAGGACTTTGCTGTTTTTAAACCAATCGTTACCTTTTTAAATAAAGTAATGGAAAGGCTTTCAGAAATCAATGTCTTTTGGTAAAAGGCAAGAAAAAATACACAAAGAAAAAAACATTGTTGGAAAATTGCCATTAACGGTATGAAGGTTAGAAAGTGTTTCTATGAATCAGTAAAAATTAATTGAAAATATGTTGATTTTTAGAAAGCCAAAGCAACATACATTTATTATTGCAGATATACATTTGTGTGTGTGTGTATCATTAAATACATGAAGGTGTGTACCCCAGCGGTTAGAGTATTCAGCTCACAATCATAAGGTTGTGAGTTTGATTCCTGACTGCACATTTTGTCCTTGAGCAAGACACTTTATTTTACCATATTCCAGTTCATTCAGCTGGCAAAAATAAGTTGAACCTGTATTCCTTTGTCATGCTGAATCTTCCTGAGAACTATGTTAAGGATATGCATGTCTGTGGAGTGCTCAGCCACTTGCCCATTAATTTCATGAGCAGGCTGTTCTGTTGATCGGATCAACTGGAACCATCATTATCGTGCCAGTTATTCTATCAACACCAAATTGATGAATGATGAAGTTAACCATTCACATACGTCAACCAACACAGTGACAGCTATCGTGTGTGTGTTATTATTGTTATTGTTATTATTATTGCCTTTGCACAGCTTCTAACACTGGAGATGTACTACAGTGTCAGCTGTTCACTACCAGTGAACTAAAGTAACACCTCTTATTTTTCGAGCACCTTCCAGAGTATTCAAGCGGTTCCAAGCAATGCTGTTTTCTGCAAGTGCTCTACCCTTATTGCAGCCCCTATTTGATCCATGTACTTGTTGTTGTTGTTATTACATAATTATATTTATGATTGTATGGTTGTGAACTTCACATCACAGCCATGTGGTTCTGGGTTCAGTCCCACTGTATGGCACCTTGGGCAAATGTCTTCTGCTATAACCTCGGGTCGACCAAAGCCTTATCAGTGGATTCGTAAAAAGAAGCTGGAAGTAGCCCATTAGTCGTGTGTGTGTGTGTCTTGACATTATGTGGTAGTTGTAACATGAGAGACAGTGTCTTTTGTTTCCAATCTGTTGCAGGGAAACGTTATCTTACTTGGGACTGGCTGATGGTTGGTGACATCCCAGCCATAGAAAAGTGGTGGTTAAAATGATGATGAAATTATATACAATGGTTCCTGGTTCAGTCCCACTGCATGGCACCTTAGGGCAAGTGTCTTCTACCATAGCCTTGGGCCAACCAAAGCTTTGTGAGGGGATCTGGTAGATGGAAACTGAAAGAAGCTCGTTGTATATATGTGTGTGTGTTTGTGTGTCTGTTTTTGTCTCTCCCACCACCACCACCACCACCATCATTTGACAACCAATGCTAGTGTGTTTACGTCCCTGTAACTTAGTGGTTTGGCAAAAGAAACTGATAGAATAAGTACAAGGGTCGGTTTGTTCGACTAAATACAGTGCTCCAGCATGGCCACGGTCAAATGACTGAAACGAATAAAAGAGTGAAAGAGTTGCATGTATGCATGTAGAGTCCTGTTGCTTCACCTGTAAAAGTGACACCGTTTCCATGTTCAAATCCCTTAGCTGGTTGCATTTTCAGATTCTTTAGGTGAATTTTCCTATAACTTTTAAAATTTCAATTTTCTTCTGAATTTTCACACACACACATCCAACAGACTTTTTGCAGTTTCTCTACCAAATCCATTCACAGGGAAGTATGACTCTTCACTGTACATATGACCTCAGATCTTGTACAGAATTATGGCATTATTCTTTTATTTATTTCAGTCGTTTTGACTGCAGCCATACTGGAGCACCACCTTTAGTCGAACAAATCAGGACTTATTCTTTTTGTTAGCCTAGTACTTATCCTATTGGTATCTTTTGCTGAACTGCTAAGTCACGGGAACATAAACACACCAACATCAGTTGTCAACACAAACACATACACACACACACATATATATACGACAGGCTTCTTTCAGTTTCCGTCTAGCAAATCCACTCATAAGGCAAGTAATTTTTATTTTGTTCGTTTAGTGTTAAGCTATCTCCTCTTAAATAGCTGCAGAAGGATTTGGATCTAGACAACACTTGTGGTGATGCTGGTCTATGCTTCTAAGTAACAGTATACTGAAACTCGTTCATCTGTTGTACATATTTTTCCCATCTAGTTAGACTCATTCAGAGACATTGCACTGCTGTTGATGAAATACAAAATAGCCACCTGATGTCTGTTCACTACCAAATGATCCCTGTAATCTTTTTGTGTTTGGTGTGTCACCATCAAAAGATTTATCTTAATATATACTAAGAGCAAGTCTGTCTGGCAAATTGCATCCCTCTCCTGGCTATTAAACCATACAAGCTAGAGTTTGTAGCTAGGGAGATTTAGATAAGGGGGATAACTCAACTGCAATTAAAACCTCATCTCTTGCACCTAATAGTTACACGTATAAAGACACATCATCTCTTGGACCTAATATCAATACTATAAGTATATGAGCAACTTTTTTTTAAGAAGTGTGACACCTGAGACATGGTTTAACATCAGGCAGGCTGAACTACTAAAAAATTTCAAGGAATTATTCATATGGAGATACCTTTCAGGAAGTCCCACAGGCCATCAGTTGCCCATGACTTTTTTTTATATATTTAACCATCTTACTCTTGCATGTATGTGTGTTTGCATGAAGAAACAGGTCATGACACCTCTCTCTGTCTTACTGTTACCCTCATCACTCCCCCTCTACTGGACTAAAAAGTGGCTCACCTACATTACATTTACCAGCATCCTGGCAATATGCTTTCATAAAATCCTCTTCTAAGATCATTGCTTTAGCATTCACTTTTCCTGGCTTGCATGGGTCAGACAACATTTGTTGAAGCTGATTTGATATTCTATGACTGGATGCTTTTCCTGCTGCCAACCTTCACTTATTATAAAGTAATAATGCCTCACACACAAACATCACAAAGTATCACACATGTTTACAATTGAAGTAAAGATTATTTGCCAACATAACATGGCAGTCCTGGTTTAGGACGAATGTTGCTGTAATTTAGCCCCAGGAGACCTCATCTCCAGCTGGCTATACGACATGATCTGTGTCCTTATATTTTCAAACAAGGGAATCTAGCACCCCCGCTCAGCTCAAAACAATATCTGAGTGGGGGTTCCTTGTTCAAAAATATAAGGACATAGATCGTGTCATATAGCCAGCTAGAGACGATGTCTCCTGGGGCTAAATTACAGTAACATTCGTCCTAAACTAGGACTGCCATGTTATGTTGGCAAACAATCTTTACTCCAAAGTACTGTTGCTGAATATCTCTCATAGTAAGATTTACAAATAGTAATTTGCTAATGTTTACAATTAATGCTTGATGTCAACCCAAAGTGATATGAACTTATACACACACACACACACACACACACACACATACATTCATACATACACATTATCATCATCATTAATATTTTGTCCATTTTCCATGCTGTAAAGCCAAAGATCTACACTAGGCTCCAATTGTCTGTTTTTACAGCTGAATGATCTTCCTAATGCCAACCACTTTACAGGGTGTACTGGATGCCCTTTAGGTGATGCCAACATGGGTGCTTTTTACGTGGTGCCAGCACACATGCATTATAAATACACATACTTAATAAATACAAACATACATAGATTCTTCAGTTTCTGTCTACAGAAGACTTTGGTTGACTCTGGATTAAAATAGAAGACACTTGCCCAAGGTGGTATGCAGTGGAACTGAACCCCAAACCACATGATTGGTAATCAAACTTCTGGACCACACAGTCATTGATGAGGTTGCAGATGACAAGAAAAGGACTTTGGCAATCTAACTGATTGAATGATTGATTGAACAATTAATCAAACACATGATTAATTAATTGGTTAAATGGTTAACCAATTGACAAATAAAGAAGTGAAATAGAACCAGTGCATGTATTTATTATTAGTATAATGACCCTCTCAAGATACAACAGTATCTATACATATATATATAGAGAGAGACCAACTTCCGCCACATTCCAGGGAGAAAAACTAGAAGTAGTTGATAGCTTCCGTTACTTAGTTGACCAAGTCAGTAGCGGAGGAGGGTGCGCTGAAAGTGTAGCTGCTAGAATAAGAATAGATTGGGCAAAGCTCAGAGAGCTCTTACCTCTGCTGGTGACAAAGGGCCTCTCACTCAAAGTAAAAGGTTACTGTATGATGTTTGTGTATGAACAGCCATGCTACATGGCAGTGAAACATGGGCTGTGACTGCTGAGGACATGCATAAGCTCACAAGGAATGAAGCCATTATGATCCAATGGATGTGTAATGTCAGTGTGCATACTCGACAGAGTGTAAGTACCTTGAGAGAAAAGTTGGACCTAAGAAGCATTAGATGTGGTGTGCAAGAGAGACGACTGCGCTGGTATGGTCATGTGGCAAGAATGGATGAGAATAACTGTGTGAAAAAGTGCCACACCCTAGCGGTTGAGGGAACCTGTGGAAGAGGTATACCTGGGATGATGAAGCATGACCTTTGAACATTAGGCCTCACCAAGGAAATGACTAATGACAGAGACTTTTGGAAATATGCTGTGCTTGAGAAGACCCAGCAAGCCAAATGAGACCATAACCTGTGGCCTATGCCAGGAGCGTAACCAGCCCGTTTATGCATACCTTTTCCTTCTTTGATCACTAAACTCTGCTTGCGAAGACCTGTTGAGGCAAGTGAAATCAAAATCAAATTCGACTGGCATCCGTGCTAGCGGGGTGCAAAGAGCACCATACGAGTGTGATCGTTTGACAGAGTGGCTAACCGGCTTCCGTGCCAGTGGCACATAAAAGGGTGCCATTTGAGTGTGATTGTTACCAGAGTCACCTTACTGGCACTTGTACCTGTGCTTGTAGGGTGCCAAGAGCACTATCATAGCGTGATCATTGCCAAAGCAGCCAACTGGCTTCCGTACCAGTGGCACGTAAAAGGGCACCATTTGAGCATGATTGTTACCAACATCGCCTTACTGGTACCTGTGCCAGTGGCATGTGTAAAAAGATTCGAGCAAGGTCATTGCCAGTACCACCTTACTGGCCCCTGTGCCGGTGGCATGTAGAAAGCGCCCACTTGGAGCCTGGTGCTGCCATCTGGTTCGCCAGCCCTCAGTCAAAATCGTCCAACCCATGCTAGCATGGAAAGTGGACGTTAAACAATGATGATGATGATATATATATATATGTATGTAATGATGATATATAATTTTTTATTTTACAGACAGCTACAAGAGCTGGATAAAGAGCTGGTGAAATTGAAAAATCACAAGAATCAAATACAAGAGAAAGTAAGTAAAGCTATCTTTTCCATTAGTAAGTTATTTACCATTTTGATTCCATGTTGCAAACCAGTGTGTAATCTATAAAATTACATTTTAATTCTGTAAATTATCTTCTTCAGTTCTATTTAGTATGCAAAAAGAAAAAGAAAAATATATTGGTTGGATCTTTTATGACACAAAACACTTTGATTTGTAAATTCTACAACTATGTACAATTCTGATTTTATGGGCATTCAAATTAGGGGCCTGAGCTGAATTGGAAGATTTCACTAAATTTGGCACCATATTTAACCTCTAATGTCTCAAGATTGAGACATTTTCTACTTTTGAAACGTCATTCCTGCAATCTACTCCAAGAACACATTACAATCAAATAATAGGGAAAGATTCTGGATGTTAAATTTGTTTTCCAGGAGAAGGAGTTCGAAAAGTGAGAAAAATAATTTCAAAATGTAAGGTTCAGATATTTCAGAGAATAACATTCCAAATGTTGATGCATACATGTACTGTACTACCAAACTTCAGACATTGAAAATACTTAAATCTAGAATTAATTATTAAGACCCAAGATTGAAATCCACATACAAGGACGATTTCTGTTAGAAAAGTTTTCAGGCAATCTGAAAGGCTCCATTTTTCAAGCTTGGTTCCCTTTCAGCTGGAATGCTCTATTAGTCTTAATGAATAATGAATCACCTGTACACAGGAGATTTATTATACAGGGCCTGATCGAAAAGTATCAGGACTGGAGTTATAAAAAGAAAGCTAAAATGCATAGCAATTTGACATTTAATCTCCTTCAAAGTAGACCCCTTCTGAAGCCACACATTTTATCCAGTGATCATTTCCATTGATGGAAGCATTCTTGGAACTCCTTTTAAGGGATAGTGAGCAGCTGCCTTATCACATTCCCTTGTGTTCCCTTGATGTCTTAAAATCTAGTTAGGGTCTTCTACTGCAAAGACTGAGCCTTGCTTTCAGGATCCTAGCCATAGACCCACAATTCATCACCTGCTATGACCATTTTCAAAGAGTTTCCATCTTCTTTTTGAGATGACCACACTCTACACACTTTACTGCTAAGTACTGCTACAAACAATAAAAGTGAGTGAGAACAATATAACTTAGTGTGCATGCACAACAGAGTCTAAGATCCATCTGTGCCAAGTGCCCTCACTGCTTATTTGAGCTCTGTTACCATAGTAACAATTCCAATACTTTTTTTTTATTAGACCTTGTGTAGTTAATAAAACAGATACAAAAATCAGCAGAGTTGTCAATAGTTGTATTCTTGCAATCTTTGTGGCCAAGACATTGTAGAATTAACATATGTTAATTCTGCCGAGGTCAGCTTTGCCTTTCATCTTTTCGGGGTCGATAAATTAAGTAACAATTGTGTACTGGGGTCAATCTAATCTACTGCCTCCCACCACCACCCAAAATTTCAGGCCTTGTGCCTAGAGTAGAAAAGAATTAACATATGTTAATTAAGTTTCAGTGTTGAATCCAAGTTGTCATCCTCTGTGCATAGAGGAGACAGCAGCAAACAACATTGATGTAATCTCAACAGAGATGATACTCAACTCAAGAACCATTTAAAAGGAAAGAAGATAACGACTCTTCATGATTTATTTTCTTTATTACATTTCACTTTTTACTTTTATCTGCTTTCAGTTGGACTTAAGACGCAAACAGTTCCATGTTTTAATTTCTGCTATTCATGACCTGGAGGGCATTCTTGAAGGTAAATATCTGCTGCCATTCACCAATTGAGGGTATTGGCTTCTTAAAATTCTTCTTAATAATGAATAGCTCTAATGCCTAAGGATTGACTAAACTATGCAGAATGGTAGAAGGATTCAGTGTAGTTGTTCTCCATCAAATAGACAAATTTATATTTGGTACAATTAGCATTTCTTTTTCTGCTTTCTATTTCTTTAAAAGCATCCAACAAATATGAAAGGATACTGGAGTCAACATCCTTCAGCTGATGCTGGAAAAATGTTTTTAATGATATGTCTGTAGAAAGTAGAGTTGAAAATATTTGGGCAACCTTTATACTTCCAGAAGAAATAAAACAGAGACATTAAGAACACTGTCTCACAGTATAAGATGACTATGTCGCAGTAAATAAAAATTAGTTTTGTAATTGAATCATGAAGTTGAAATCTTCAATAATAAAAATTTGAAAACCAAGTGTGATAAAGTATGTTATAATTGGAATTTATAAGAATTTTCTAGACAATGTAGACTTTAACAATTGCTTACTTTTAGTAAAAGTTATTCCATACAAATTAATAAGCTGCTTTCTTTATTATAGCAAATAGAGGGAATGGCCAGATTAACTTCAGCTATTTATGTTCTCAATTCAAAATCTTGTTGACACAAAATTAACCCCTTATTCTTCGAAGATCAGTAAGTTCAAGGTCAATTGAAATCATCATTATTATTATCAGTAAGGCAGCGAACTAGCAGAATCATTAGCATGCCAGGCAAAATGGTTCGTGACATTCCATCTGTCTTAAGAGTTCAAATTTTGCCAAGATCAACTTTGCCTTTCATCCTTTTGGGGTCAATAAGATATGTACCAGTGAAACGCTTGGGGTTAATGTAATTGACTAGTGCCCTTGCCAAAAAAAAAAAATTCAGGCCTTGTGTCTTTAGTAGAAAGGATTATTATTATTATTATTGGTGGTGATGGTATGGTCTCATTGGTAACTGGGTCTTAGTTTCAGTTGTACACCTAGTTTATAATATCTAATCTCAAGGCATTTCCTTGCAATTTCATGTCTTTGAATGCAACCAGAATAAACCCAGGATCTAGCCTCTGCATGGTCTCACAACCAGCTAGAAATGGCAGTTAAGTCTCCCTTAAGGAGAGATATATTGAATAATGTAATCCTCCTTAATCTAGAGTAAAGAAGCAGCAAAGTGCTTTGTTCTTTAGAAGTATAATGCTGGAATGAAGGAAAACAAATATTGCAATGATGAGATGTCAGCCACTTCAACAAACCAATTTTCTTCTCCATATTCTGAGTATATCCACGTCCACAACCACCAGATTAAGTATTTCAAAGGGCCCGGCCTTGTTATATTCTGTCATGCTGAATCTCCATGAGAACCACGTTGATTTCACAGGCAATATGTTCAGTTGACCAAATCAACTATAACTCTCATTGTAACTCACTGAGAGCCATTTTTTTTTTGAGGAGGGGGGGGACTATATTATTTTGGTTTGACCAGTGGCCCTTAACTCTTTCATTCTGTATTTATTTTGAGATGCTCTGTGTTTCTTTCAATCAATCTAAAGTATAACAAAGAATTTAGTAAAATAACTTTGTTATCATTAAGCTAGTGTTAGGAACATAAATTGTTTCTAAGGTTTGGTGGAAGATTTTAATTCAAAACTTAGGAAAACAAGACATTTGTACTCAGAGCCAGAACCGGTTTCAGCCGGGTTGGCAACGAAAGGGTTAACCTTTTGGTGGCATTGTCAGCTCACAAAAAGCAGGAAATCTCAACACAGTTTTAAAAAAAAAAAAAAACTCTTTGTTGGAATTAAAATATAAGTTAAACATTGTGTTAAGAGAGGGACTGAAACCTAAAGGAAGCCATGCCAAGATCCGATGTGATGTTGTTGCATTTTCGGTGCAGACATGGTTGTATGGTTTAGAAGTTTGCTTCTCAAACATGAGATCTAGAGTTCAATCCCACTGTGCAGCACCTTGGGCAAGTCTCCTCAACTATGGGCCCTGACATAGAAAGCCTTGTGAGTGGAGCCAGGGGACAGAAGCTGAAAGAAGCCTGTACACGTGCATGTCATCATCGTCATTTAACGTCCGCTTTCCATGCTAGCATGGGTTGGGCAGTTTGACTGGAACTGGTATGCCAGAGAGATGCACCAGACTTCTGTGTCTGTTTTGGCAGGGTTTTTACGGCTGGATGCCCTTCCTAACACCAACCACTACACAGAGTGGACTGAGTGCATTTTATGTGTATGTATAGAATCGTTGTCGTTTCAACAACCACTTTTCTATGCTCTCGTGGGTCAGATGTGTGTGTGTTTACGTGTGCCCTTGTCACGTGAGTTATAAACGAGTGTCACAATCATACAAGTAGTGTCATTTGTTTCCTATCTGGCATAAAAATATGTCTTCCTGCAGAGAAAATATTATCTCAAACGGAAACAGGTGAGGATCTGGCTGTAGAATATCTACCTCTGCAAATTTCAAGCAACCCAAACAAGCATGGAAAAATGGGTGTTAAAAGCAATGTTGATGAAGTCTTCACTCCCATAATTTCTTGAAAAATTTAAAATAAGAAAGGGCACTAATTCACACAAAGATGTAAAAAAGGGGCAGATGCTGCATAAGATAAAATACGAAAATATGGATAATTACCATGAGGCACCAAGCTACAAAAAGCTGCGGCTCAGTGAGGCTTGATTGTATTTTTAGTGACAGGGAGATAACTTTGTCTGACTCAAATGTTTAGTCCAACGACTCCTGTTCCAAACGATCTCGTATAATGCAACTCCCACCATTACCTTCTGTACCTCCTCATGTATAGATGTAATTTGTGTTTAATCCGGACATGGTATATTATACCTCATTCCTTTCTGTAGGAGAGCATAGGTTCAGAACATCAAAAACTTCTATTTTTTCCTGTGCATCCTGTTTGATAATCTCTCACCTGTCACTGTCTTTTGTGTATCATTTTGAACCAAATATTTGTGTGTGTGTGTGTGTGTGTGGAGAAATGGGTAGATAAGGTAATTGAGGTAGTCAGAATACTTAAGATTAGATTAGTGCTCCATCATGGGTTAGCAACCATTATCTCGGCCTATGCCCCTCAGCCAGGGCTACCTGATAGACAGAAAGACTAATTCTATGACACCCTCTTGCAGACTACCGCATTGACAAATGACAGAGACCTTCTCTTTGTGGCTGGTGACTTCAATGGACATGTTGGACAACATGTCGAGGGCTTCCATGGCATACATGGAGGCTACGGTATTGGCTCTCGCAATGAGGAGGGAACCAGGCTGCTGGAGTTCTGTGATACAAATGGTCTTATGGTTTGCAATACTAACTTCAGAAAATCTGCTAGCCACCTACCACTCAGGCAGACACACTAGTCAGATTGACTACATCCTCACCAAAAAAAAAGGAAAGATGGCTGCTTATAAATGCCAAAACCTTCCCAGGCGAAGAATGTATCCCACAACATAGACTGGTAGTTAGTGACTTCAGGATCAGGGCTAAATGGATGCCCAGCAACAAGAAGGATCTAGAGACTTAAAGATCCTGCAAATGAACAGATATTTAGAGACATATTACTCGAAGCCTTTGACAAAATAGAAGGGGATATAGCTTCACATGGTATAGAAGACAACTGGAGGTTCCTACGGGACAACCTGCTAAGGGCCACCAACCAGATCTGTGGATGGTGCAAAGTCCCCTCTCTACCCAAAATAACGTGGTGGTAGAACAATGTTGTTGACAAGGCTATTAGACAAAAGAAACAGGCTTGGAAGGACTGGGAGAGCAGTGGTAGCAGGGAAGTATATCAGACTGCCAGAAGGGAAGCTAGGAGGCAGGTTTATTTAGCCAGAGGGGAAACAGATAAGAAAAAATTTGCCAATGTTCTGCGCCATGAGGACCAAAGACTTGAGGTATTTCATATTGCAAGACGGTGTGTGAGAGAGAATCATGATGTAGTAGGAGAGAAATGTGTTCGCATGGATGATGGTTCACTTGTGCTAAATGAGGATGCAAAGAGAGAGGTTTGGAGACGCCATTATGAACGGTTGCTGAATAAAGAAAATGAATGGGAGAAAGAGAGTCTGCCGAATGTCAACCCAACAGAGGTACCTTGGTAGATAAGGCAATTAGAAGTATGAAGACAGGGAAAGCCCCAGGCCGATCTGGAATTACCAGAGATGCTCAAAATATCTGGCAGTGTCAGCTATAGCCTAGTCACCTGTATAGTTAACCAGGTAATACACGAAGGAGTCATACCCAATGACTGGTGTAGCAGTAAGACAGCTGCAGGAGAAATACCTATTTCTTTACTACCCACAAGGGGCTAAACACAGAGGGGACAAATAAGGACAGACACACAGATTAAGTCGATTACATCGACCCCAGTGTGTAACTGGTACTTATTTAATCGATCCCAAAAGGATGAAAGGCAAAGTCGACCTCAGTGGAATTTGAACTCAGAACGTTACGGCAGACGAAATACGGCCATGCATTTCGCCCGGCATGCTAATGGTTCTGCCAGCTCGCCGCCTTCGGGAGAAATAGCTAGCCAAAGATAAGCCCCTGTACCTGGCTTTTGTTGACATGGAAAAAGCCTTTGACAGGGTCCCCTGATCCCTTATCTGGTGGTCAATGAGGAAACTAGGGATAGATGAATGGTTAGTGAGAGCTGTGCAAGCCATGTACAGGGACGCTGTAAGGTGAGGGTTGGCAACAAATACACTGAAGAATTCAGGGTAGAGGTAGGGGTCCACCAAGTTTCAGTCCTCAGCCCCCTCCTATTTATCATAGCCTTCCAAGCAATAACAGAGGAATTGAAGACAGGATGCCCCTGGGAGCTCCTCTATGCTGATGATCTTGCTCTAATTGCTGAGTCACTATCAGAACTAGAGGAGAAGTTTCAAGTGTGGAAACAAGGATTAGAATCAAAGGGCCTTAGAATCAACCTTGCTAAAACCAAAGTCCTAATAAGTAGGAAGGCAGGCAAACCACAAATCCCTTCAGGTAGATGGCCCTGCTCAATCTGTAGTAGAGGCATTGGTAGAAACTCTATAAGATGTACCCAGTGTAAGCTATGGACACATAAGAAGACCTGGGACGAAGTGGTAAAGCACAACCTTTGAACATTAGGCCTCACCAAGGAAATGACTAGTGACCGAGACTTTTGGAAATATGCTGTGCTTGAGAAGACCCAGCAAGCCAAATGAGACCATAACCTGTGGCCTATGCCAGGAGCGTAACCAGCCCACTTATGCGTACCTTTTCCTTCTTTGGTCACTAAACTCTTCTTGTGAAGACCTGTTGAGGCAAGTGAAAACAAAATCAAATTCAATGACTAGCATCTGTGCTAGCAGGATGCAAAGAGCACCATACAAGGGTGATCATTGACAAAGCGGCTAACCAGCTTCCGTGCTAGTGGTACATAAAAGGGCACCATTCGAGTGTGATCGTTACCAGCATCGCCTTACTGGCACTTGTACCTGTGCTTGTAGGGTGCCAAGAGCACCATCCGAACATGATCGTTGCCAGAGCAGCCAACTTGCTCTGTGCCGGCACCATTCGAGCGTGATCATTACCAATGTCGCCTTACTGGCACCTGTGCAGGTGGCATGTGTAAAAAGATTCGAGTGAGGTCATTGCCAGTACCGCCTTACTGGCCCCATGCCAGTGGCACGTAAAAGCACCAACTACACTCTTGGCGTTAAGAAGGGCATCCAGCTGTAGAAACTCTGCCAGATCAAGATTGGAGCTTGGTGCAGCTATCTGGTTCGCCAGCCCTCAGTCAAAATCGTCCAACCCATGCTAGCATGGAAAGCAGACGTTAAACGATGATGATGATATATATACACACACAATTGTGTTAGAGCTTAGATTGAAATGCAAAGATAACCATTTATTCACCTAAATCAAAATAGCTCAGCAAGCAGGTCAAAGGTCAGATTAAACATGCACAAACATATTAATAAACCTTAATTGTTTGTTTGAAAGAGTTTTAAAAAAAGCCCTTCTTGATATGTGTCTATATATATATTTTTTTCAATAAAGATTGAGATACTTTTATCTGACGAGGTCAGATTGCAGTTGAAAGACCTAGAGAAATTTAACAGATATTGTTATCAGAAATGATAACCCTGTCTTCATTTGCATAAAAGTGCTGCTGCTGCTAATAATAATGATGATGATTTCGCATTTTGGCACAAGGCCGGCAATTTCAGGTGCCTGGCTAAGTCGATTATATTGACTCCAGTGTTCAATTCGTACTTTATTTATCGGCCCCTAAATGAATGAAAGGCAAAGCCAACCATGTCTGTATTTGAGCTCAAAACATAACCTGAAGACATGCTGCTGAGTATTTTATCCAACATGCTAATAATTGGTCGCCAGCTCACCACCTTCATAATATTAATAATAGTCCTTTCTTCTGTCGGCACAAGGTCAGAAATTTGGGGTGAAGGGGCTAGTTAATTACATTGACTCCAGTGCATAACTAGTACTTATTTCATCAACCCTCAAAAGGATGAAAGGCAAAGTAGACATTTGTGAGATTTGAACCCAGAACATATGAAATGTCTCTAAGCATTTTTGCCCAGTATGCTAATGATTCTGCCAGGACACCATCTCCATAATAATAATTATGCCTTTTCTCAACTTTTAATGATCAAATTGATTCTCCACGTGTCTGTGTGTAATCCTGCGTCTTACCATTTCAAACCAGTTTTATATGTTGGCATGAGTCAAACAAGTGTAGAGTATGGTGGGTTGCCAGTTATCTTAATCCTGTTTCATCTGGGAAGCCTTACATCCCAACATCTAACTTTAAACACAGCCAACTTCCACTGTCAGAACAGAAATAGCAACCAAATCTCCTTCAAATCACACCCCTTCTGCCTCTATAGAAGTAAAAAGACAGATAAACCTAAGTAGGCTTATCGCTTATATTCACAAGATACCGAATAAAGAAGAGACTTATGTCTTATGCTAACAGCTGTTTCAAGAGAATCCCGACTTATGCTGTAACTATGTTTATACATAATAAAAAGCCATGATGTCCTGAAGTAAGACAAGTTCTAAGAATTCCATTGGGTGAAGCCAGCTCACCCTCATCCAAAGTATATGGCTAAAGATGCATTTCATTGCAGTGTTTACAAATATTAAAAAAAACAACAACATTCGAGTGTGGTCGTTGCCAGTGCCACCGGACTGGCTCCAGTGCAGGTAGCATGTAAAAAACCTTTTGAGCATGGTCATTGCCAGAACCGCCTGACTGGCTCTCGTACTGATGGCATGCAAAAGCACCCACTACTCTCGAAGTGGTTGGCATTAGGAAGCGCATCCAGCTGTAGAAACTTTGCCAGATCAGATTGAGCCTGGTGTAGCCTTCTGACTCACCAGTCAATTCATGCCAGCATGGAAAGCGGACATTAAACGACAACGATAGAGTAGTGGTGGTAAGGACAAAAGTAGAGGGGAAAGAAGGGAATCCTTAGGAAAGAGGTAGGGTAACTAAAGAGGAATCAGTACTATGAAAAGCAGAGAAGAGGAAGATTAGGCATATAAAGGCAGGTGAAAACAAGGTGGTCTACTTTGCAGGGAAGCAGTAAGTGGTAATGAGAAAAGGTCCTTGTAGAACTTGTGCTGTTACATGAAAATTACTTTAGAGAAGTGAATTAATGGGAAGAGCTTGTTCTGGTGTAATATATCAACTCTCAGTAACACAAGCTATGTAGGGAGTTCCACTATAAACTGGGGATCAGGACAGATTATAGAGTGGTTTGTGGTGGACAGCCCTACATTGTAAATAGGTAAGCTTGTAGATTGTGTTGCTGTGAGTTGCTATATTACACCACAACAAGCTCTTCCCCTAATTCGTTTCTCTGACATAATTTTCATAGGTTCTACAAGGACCTTTTCTCATTACCTAAAATCTTCCCTGCAAGACAAACTGCCATGTTTTCACTTGCCCTTATAATATACCTAATCTTCCTTTTCTCTGGTTTTCATCAACTGAGGTCTTGGGAAGTTGGATTTTAAGTATCTGACCTGTCTGACCAATTCAGTTCTTATCTATCCTACACTTATGTCAGTCAGCTCTCCAATAATTTTAGACACACACACAGAAGAGGAAAGAAGGATGGATGGATGGGTGTTCATGTACTGTTGTTTTGCATTGACTGTAGGAAGGTTTATTTTTTTATCTCAAATCTATGTTTGATATTATTTATATTAAAAAGGCGACTGTTTAATTTAAAATTAACACACACACACGTGTAATTTTTCTTTTTCAGATGATGAAAAGAAAGAAGACATGGAGACTAATTAATTCTTTAAAGATGTCCTGTTACTTGTTCAAGCCTTTTTTTTTTATGTCTGTTTTTATATTGAAATAAACATTAAATGAAATTTTTATTATACATTCTACTTTGTTGCATTGAAATGTCTGATCAGGCACCAGAATATAAAACTGTTAATGACTTACAGTTGTAGTTTTAGTGTTTATTCCCTCCAGGTTAGAATTTTCCACATTACAGCACCCGACTGGTGTAACAGATCTACAGGGCATTCCGACTAAATTTGGCAAAACAAAACACAATATCCCATCCAAAAATAAAACTAGAGTACAGCTGGAAGAGAACGGTTTACTCCAAGTAGCTGCTCACAGCTTACACCATGGCCTCAAGATGGCTCTGGAATGTGGTGCATGCATTCTTCATTGTGTCCCTGGGAAGATCTTCAAAGCCCTCCTTGATCTTGGCCACCAGCTTAGCGATTAGTGTCTTTCTCAACTGTACCCCACATACGGGATTACGATCGGGGGGGGGGGCAGAAATTGGGTCTGGTGAAGTTGTAGAAATTCTCCATCACTTCTGACTTTTTTCTGGAGTTATGGCAAGGAACCAAACCTTGCTACCACATATATGAACTTCCAGCAGCAACCCTCTCCAACCAGGGTTTGACCAGTGTCCAGCAGCTTCACATAGCCATCTGAACTGAGCCTAAGGCCTTGCTCAAAAATCTTGAGGTAGCATGTCATCCTTCACTGGAAACACACCCAAAGACCATCACAGTCTGGGGGGACTTGGTCTTCATAATTTCTATGTCGTGTTTTACAGTCTTTGCAGTATTCACAGAGCATTGAGCAACAGCCATAATATCAGCATTTTGACACCCTGCATGAATTATCATGATACAAATAACTCTTGTCCAATATTCAGATGGCTTCCAGTCTACCATGTCAACTAACTTTTTTCATTTACAACTTTAACCTTAATGCTCTCCAACACTGTTGACTCTTCCTGAAAAATAAGGAGACATTAAAAAAAAAAAGGTTAAATTTAGCCCAAACACCTTTCACCAAAAGTGGAAATGAAAGATTATAGAACTGGTGCTTTATGCTTTAAATTCACAGCATTTTCTCTCATATTCAAGTATTAATGATAAACTCCTGTGGTATAAAAAAAATTTGTCATGCTATTGAAAAGGGAAAGTGTCTGTACGATAGTTGTGTGACAAACGACAAAGCTGAAGCTAATTTAGAGAGAATGAGAATTGTTAATCAAGACAAAATATGCTAAGAATATATCACACAAGCCAGAATTAGAAAACAGGTTAGAAGAAAAAACATGACCGGAGAGAATAGACAGGATTTCCTGGAAATTAATCAAAGAATTCTGAAAGAAATGACAGGATATTATTAATGAGTAAAGAGATGTTTTATGGCTGACAATGGACCATGGAATGTTCATGTGGTACTGCCAGTATATATGCAAATGCCTAAATACTGAAAAATATTTATATAAAATAGGCACAGATGTGGTTGTGTAGTAAGAAGCTTGCTTCCCAATCACATAGTTCTGGGTTCAGTCCTACTGCATGACATCTTAGGCAAGCCTTGGGTCAACAAAAACCTTGTGAGTGGAACTGGTAGATGGAAACTGAAAGAAACTCATTGTATATATATATATATGTGTGTGAGTGTGTGTGTCTTTGTCCTCCACCACCACCTGACAACTAGTGTTGTGTTTATTTCCCCCGTAACTTAGCGGTTCAACAAAAAAACTGAGAGAGTAAGTACCAAGCTTTAAAAATGAGAGCAAGTACTCGGTATCAATTTATTCAACAAAAAATTTTTCAAGGCACTTGTTCCAGCATGGCCCACCGTTTCCTAACTGAATCAAATAAAAGGTAAAGAATGATTTTTTTTTTTTTTAATTTTGGCTTTTGTCAGTTTTTCCATTCCCCCCGTCTGTTGGCAGCATGGTTTAGATCTCCATTCCACCCCAAACACATACACTGTTGACACAACTGGCTAATGCTGATAATTAAATATTCAACAACCACAACGAAGGTTTTCCTTGTTAGCTTAGTAGACGAGGGCAAAGTAGAGTAATATGTGTTGCCAAGAAGTACAGCACAAAAGTGTTATCTTTTATTTGTTTCAGTCATTAGACTGTGGCCATGCTGGGGCACCACCTTGAAGAATTTTTAGCCAGATGAATCAATCCTGGTACTTGTTCTTTGGGTCCTTTTGCCAAACCACTCAGTTACAGGAACATAACTGCACCAACACCGGTTGTCAAGTAGTGATAGGGGACAGACAGACATAAATATAAATATATATATATATATATACACACACATACAGATGCTGGGCTTCTTTCAGTTTCCATTTACCAAATCCACTCACAAAACTTTGGTTGGCCTGAGGCTATAGTAGAAGATGCTTGCTCAAGGTGTCACACAGTGTGACTGAACCTGGAACCATGTGGTTGGGAAGCAAACTTCTTACCACAAAGCCATGCCTATTAGGGAGAAAATAGTTTTGTGACATGACCAAGTTGCTATAGTAACCCTGTACATTAAAACAAAGTACCTCATAGTAGCCAAATGAAGTACAAATAGTTCTTCATTTGTTTGTTTTTCATTAAATCAAATTTCTGCTGTGTTGTGTCTCTGTATTTAAGAAAGATCAAACAAAATAAGACATTAAATCTCAAGATTCTACCATTTTTTGGTCAACTCACTGCGACTTTTTATTTTAAATAATTATTTTTAAAAAAGGGTAGGCAACTATTCAACTGGACAAAAACGTAAGTGTTGCTGTCCAGCAAAAGAATTAGAATTAATATAAATTAAACAAAATAAATATAATTTTGTTTTTTATTTAAGTGGAATAATTAGACAGTGAGATGAAAATAGTCCTGTTGAATTTGTTTTTTGATCAGAACTGAATTAGAAAAGTCCTATCACAGTTTGACATGCAAAAAGGTCAAGGTTTGGGTTTTTCTTTTCTTTGGGGCTTTGACTTTTAGCAAATGGATTATTTATTGAAATTATTGTTCAAGAGTAGGATCCCAAATATTGTGCCGGAAAAAGTCTTTAATTTCTTTTATTTTTTAATTTAATTTGCTTGACAATAACACTGCAAGATATTCTTTTTTTATGTTATCCAAGCATTTTGGGGTCAGTTAATTTGTAGTAAACATTTAAACTGGCATGCTTAAAGAAGTGTCAGCCCTATATCCGTCGCAATAGCTTGTAGCTTCTTCAGTGTGGGTTCTCAGATGTTTCTTTAAATCCCCAGACTGTATAAAAGCTCTATCACACGCATTACACTTATACGGTCGGTATTTCGTATGACTTCTCATATGGACGGTTAAAGAGCTAGATTCAGAAAATGTCTTCAAGCAAAATTTGCAGTTGTAAGGTTTTTCCCCTGTATGAATTCTCATATGTTTTTTCAAGTCGCTCGACTGTACAAATGCCTTGGGGCACAGGCTACATTTGTAAGGTCTTTCCCCAGTATGGCTTCGCTGGTGGATCTTCAATGAACCAGACTCAGTAAAAGCTTTTTGGCAAATCTCACATTTATAGGGGCGGTCGCCAGTGTGATATCTCATATGCTTGTTCAAGTCGCTGGGACGCATATAGACTTTATCACAAAAATCACAGTTATACGGTTTACCTCCAAGATGGGTCTTTGTATGAACAGCAAGATTAGACAGTTGTGAAAACGTTTTTTCACAGTATTCACAGGAATATGGTTGAGTGTAATCAGAATTAACAGAGTTGCAAGCAACTTCTTGGTGATACACAATATGTGCAGACAGATCGTTTTCTGTAGGGAACTTCTCATCACACATCTTACACGAATAGATTCGTGTCTCTGACTCGTTAAACTGAGGCAAACCTGTGGTTTCTGTTAAAGAAGTCCTTGAAATAATCTTAGTGTGTTCAATATAAGAAGACTCATTGACTGGCATTGAATTTTGCACCTGTTGCAAACCTAAATATTCGTTGAGTGTATATTGGTCATTAATTCTGTGTGTCTTTTTGTGCTTGTTAAGATCACTTGATTGAATAAAAGCCCTTGTACAGATAGGACACACATAAGGCCTCTCACCAGTATGACGGCGTAAATGTACATTTAATGTTCCAGATTCAGTAAACTTTCTATCACAATAACTGCATGCAAATGGTTTCTCTCCTGTATGTGTACGGATGTGTTTTAGGAGATCCCCAGTCCTAAAGAATGTTTTAGGACAGAAGTCACATGTAAACGGCTTCTTTTCTATGTGAGTCTTTGTATGCACTGCAAGGTTACCAAGATGAGCAAAGGACTTGTCACAATAACCACATTTGTGTATTCTATTTTCACTGTGAGTATGACTGTGTGCATCAAGCTGTGTCAATGTTTTAAACTTTTGGTTGCAGTATATACATTGAAATGTTGGTTCATTTAAATGTAATTTAGAATGATGCGATAATGAACTGGACTCAGAGAAGTCCCTATCACAGTAGCAGCACTTGTATGGCTTCTCACCTGTATGAATACGAGTGTGCTTCTTCAAGTCACTCGACTGAATGAAAGCTTTTGTGCAGTATGTACATTTAAATGGCCTGTCTCCGGTATGAGTGCGTGTGTGCACAGTAAGAGTCCCAGATTCTGTAAATGCTTTGTCACAGAAGGTGCACTTAAAAGGTTTAACCCCTGTATGAGACCGTTCATGTTTAGTTAGGTCCCCTAACTTAAGAAATCCTTTTGAACAGTAATTGCATCGGTAAGGTCTGCAACTAACATGAAGCAGGTGATGTGATCGCAACTGACTCTTCAGGTTAAACTCTTCGTGACAAAAATCACATCTGATAGTCTTCTCTAGTTTTTGGTCAGACTCTTTCATTGCACCTTCAGTCTCTTGATTATGCTCAATTTTGGCCCCTACATCACTGGAATCAGCCTCATTTTTGCAATGAGGAGTTTTCTTCCTTTTTTTAGATTTCTGAGATTTTTTAGTTGGCATTGGTGCAGAGATTTCTAACACAACACACTTGAATACAGCTGCTTCTTTTCACAGCCAGTCTTCTTTCTCCCTTCAAAATAAATTAGTTTCAAAAATTAAGTATTGCACATATGAAGAGAAAAATAAAAATTTCAAACCTATGTAGAGAGAAAGAGAGAAATAAAAAACAAAATTGTTTTGCAAAATAAACAAAAACATTTACTTATTAAAGCAAACAAAATGTTGCAAATTTTTTCTTTTTAAATAAATCCTTGTGTTGAGCCTCAGTGAAATGCTATAGGGGTCTTAAGGTTGGTTAATGCTACCATTGCTGACAACAATGCCTATTCAATTTCTCTAGGCCTTCTTAAATGTCGTCTGGCTCAATTTAACTTGTTTGGAGCTGGTGTCACTGAACCAAGGAACCTGTAGTTAATGATGGGAAGGCGAGTCAATTCTGAAAAACCATACTGCTGGAAATACTGCCATTCCCAAGTAGATCAGCAGAACCAAAAAAAAAACCCACAAACTGATATAGAACCGAGATCTGTGGATGGCTGCTCACTCAAACAATACCAGTATGAAGAAGAAAACACCCCAAGCCCTTCTCTTGCCAGGTCAACCCTGAACAACCCCACCACCCTCTTCTTACATGTGAATAATCATGTACCTTCTCTACAGCTATTCTGGAACCTTCACTCAAATTTTAACTCCTTGTACCCTAGCATAAAATGACCTCTCTCAAGGTCTGTGGTCTTACAAGCTGCATGGAGACCTCACTAGTGTTTGTGGTACAAAACTAGCACAAGCACCTAGTGTTTGCTGTAAAGTGTTTGACATTAAGAAGGGTATCTGGCCATAGAAGCCATGCCAAAATAAGACAATTGGAGCATGACGCAGTCCTTGGGCCCATCAGGTCCTCTCAAACCAGCCAACCCATGCCAGCATGAAACACAGACATTCAATGATGAATGGCTGTCTAGTCTCCTAACAGAATTATTTCATCACAGTGACCACAAAGATATCTTTTGACAATTGAGGTAGAAATGAATTAAACACAAACCACAGAAAATAGTAAAAGATGCAAAATCCTAAAATGTTTCTACAAGCAGTGGTGATGTCAGCAGATTCTATAACTGTGTGTGTCATTGTATACAAGTGATGCAGAGATTATTTATTCAGTATAGCTAGGGTAAGTCTAATAAGAGTCTGTTCTCCAAGTGATAAACACAAAAGGAATTGAACTTGAAACTAGCATCATCATCATTGTTGTTGTTTAACATCCGTTTTCCGTGCTAGCATGGGTTGGATGGTTCGACCGGGGTCTGGGAAGCCAGGAGGCTGCACCAGGCTCCAGTCTGATCTGGCAGTGTTTCTACAGCTGGATGCCCTTCCTAACGCCAACCACTCCGTGAGTGTAGTGGGTGCTTTTTACATGCCACCAGCACAGGTGCCAGGAGAGGCTGGCAGCGGCCACGTTCGGTTGGTGCTTTTTATGTGCCACCGGCACAGAAGCCAGTCAAGGCAGTGCTGGCATTGGCCACGTTCTGATGTGCTTTTTGCGTGCCACCGGCACAGGTATCACAACTACTATTTCCATTTGATATTTATTTTGATGTTGATGTACTTGACTCAATAGGTCTCCTCAAGCACAGCAAGTCGTTCTGCAATCCAAGATACTTTGGATGGGTTGGGGCTATGCGAAACTGGTGCAGGAAGCAGCCATACTCACATTATTTGTCGGGTCTTTGCAGTCACAGCATATCTCCAGAGATCTCGGTCTTTCGTTATTGCCTCTGTGAGGCCCAACATTCGATGGTCATGCTTGACTACCTCATCCCATGTCTTCCTGGGTCTACCTCTCCCCGAATACTTTCAACTGTTTGGGAGTGGCTCAAAAATCCATTGAACAGCAATCATTCTGGTTACAATAAATTATTTCACTATGGCTTAGTTATTCACACCTAAATAAACTGCCATTCATTGAAGGTTAAATGATTTGGTCTCAAACCTACCTGACTGGAATATGAAACTTAATCAAGTTATTGTTTTTACACTTACCAAGAACATTCTAGAGATACTGCTCTCAGAAGTCAAGTTGGTCCATCTACAACATTAATATAGGAAGGATTTTGTGAAAACAACAAAACTGTAGCCTTGCACTGAATTCCTTAAATGGTAACTTCTCCTCGGACAGTTGTGTATCAATTTAGGTAAGAATCTACAAATGAAAAGACAAAATAGTATTAATTTTAAAGTAACTTAAGTTTAGGGTTATCTGGATGGAAGGTAAGCAGTTGCCCTGAGGCCAGAGACCTGTTCTAAATTCTTAAAATTGGACGGAAACTACCAAAGGCACCCAAGTACCAGGAGGTGGTATTCATCCTGGCAAAGGGTCAATCAAGTCTAGCACCCAACAACAGGAATCATTCCTCATACAGACTCCCACACAGTTTCCATATACCAAAAATTAATTTAAAATAGGTGCAGTTATGGTTGTGTGGATATGGAGTTCATCCTGTAACCACATGGTTTCAGTCTCTATCCCATTGCATGGTATCGAGGCGGCGAGCTGGCAGAAATGTTAGCACGCCGGGCAAAATGTGTAGCCGTATTTCGTCTGCTGTTACGTTCTGAGTTCAAATTCCACCGAGGTCGACTTTGCCCAGTTATGCACTGGGGTCAATATAATCGACTTAATCCGCCTGTCTGTCCTTGTTTGTCTCCTCTGTGTTTAGCCCCTTGTAGGTAGTAAAGAAATAGGTATCTTGGGCAAGCATCTACTACAGCCTCTCAAATTGTTGTAGGTGTTTTCAAATCAAAACTGGACCTCTTCCTGTCGAGAGTCCCAGATGAACCTACCTCATAGCAAGAGGTGCAAATGAGGGTAGTGACATCAAACTCCATTCTTCACCAAGTGCCACATATTAGAGGAGGCTCTCAGTAATAACAGTGTAGCAAAACAGCAGTACCACAGCTCTGAGCTGAAACTACAAAATATATATATATGTATGTATGTGAATATTTACATTCCAAATATCTGTGCAAAATGGTGATGACCTGTTTACACACTTTATAAATAATACACTGTGTGACTCTGCACCATTTGTGACAGGAGGAGCATCCAGCCGGAATCTACTGCTTTGACAAGTCTTCATTCAACTCATGCCAGTATGAAGAAGCTAACAAAACATATGAATTAATGAATCTAATAAATAATTAGGTCTTCAGTATCACTTTAATGAGAATCAAATCTAAACAAGATTGCAAGTGACCGTTGATTGTTTAGGTTTTGTATTTAATGTCCTTTGTTAACATTCAGACAGGAGATTTTTTATTTCTTCAGGTCAGAACCCAAAACCAAATGGCTGGCAAGTAAGCTTCCTAACCACATAGCCATACCTGCTGCTTGCAGTTGTTAAGAATTCTTCACGAGTTACTATTTTACAATCAAGCAGATACAGACTAGCAAAAACTGAATGCCATAACCAGAGTAGATTGATTCCTTAGTTAATAACCCATCAATTTCACGAGTTATGAGATGATTACCGCCACCTTAGCGAAGGCAGAGGTATTGTTTTCAGTTGTGTTTGTTTGTCTGTGGACAAGATGTCTCAAGAACCACTGGATGGATTCAAATGAAACTTTCAGAGATGGTTGGCCTCATGATTGGTACAGACTGATTAGATTTGGGAATTGATCCAGTACCAGGCAAGGATCCTGGATTAATTTTCCTGTTTTTTTTTTTACTTAATTTTTGAGAGCAGTCAGGTTCATTTTTAATCATCATCATCGTTTAGCATCCGTTTTCCATGCTAGCATGGGTTGGACGGTTCTACTGGGGTCTGTGAAGCCAGAAGGCTTCATCAGGCCCAGTTAAATCTGGCAGTGTTTCTACGGCTGGATGCCCTTCCTAACGCCAACCACTCCGTGAGTGAAGTGGGTGCTTTTTACGTGCCACCCGCACAGGTGCCAGACAGAGCTGACAAACGGCCACGAACGGATGGTGCTTTTTACGTGCCACCGGCACGAGGCCAGTCGGGGCGGCGCTGGCAACGGTCGCGAAACGGAAGGTTCTCTTACATGCTACCGGCACTGGTAACACATCTGCAATTTCCATTGATCGATTTCGATTCTGATCCTGATCCTCACTTGCCTCAACAGGTCTTCACAAGTAGAGTTTTGTGTCCCAAGAAGGGAAGGTATGCATACGTAGGCTGGCTCCATCCCATGTAGAAGGAAACGGTTTATGGACTCACTTGTCCTGCCGGGTCTTCTCGCGCACAGCACACTTCCAGAGGTCTCGGTCTTTTAATATTCTCATTATTTTTATTTTATTCCTGTTTCTGTACACAAAGGAGTTGAGAAAATGGCCTCGTGTGAAAGAAATCAAATGATGGGCAAGCAGAAATGATGACTGCATTAAAATGAACATTATACAATTGGTCGATACTTGTTGGGCAAAGAATTACCAAATGTACAGGACACTGATGGCTGAGGGGAAACATTTCAAGGAAGCCATTGGAAGAAGTGGGTGAGGTAAGAACTCAAAATGGCCATCCTCACAGGGATCAGTTGCAATGGTAGAATGTTACAGAGTAGACTTGTTCAACCCATGATAATGATAATAATTCACCAATATATCAATGAGTTATTTTCCTAAGTTTATATAGAACCTCAAACAAATGGGACTCTATCAAGGACCAATGCTATTTGCTATCATGCAGATGTGGCTGTGTAGTAAGAAGTTTGCTTACAAACCATATGGTTCTGGGTTCAGTCCCACTGCATAGCACCTTGGGGGAAAATGTCTTTTACAAGAGCCTCAGACTGAGCAAAGTCTTGAGAGTGGATTTGTGTGTATGTTTGTGTCTCCTTATGATAGTTGTAAACAAGTGTCACTGCCATGCAAGTGGTGTCATCCATTGCCAATATTCTGCAAGACCATGCTTGGCCATGTGGAGAAGGTTGGCAACAGAAAAAACATCCATTTATAGAAAATCTGCCTCAATAAATTCCATCCAACTCGTGCAAACATGGAAAAGTGGACATTATAAAGATGATGATGGCAGCCGTTTTCTTTTGCAACTTATTTCAGAGAAGACCAAATATTTGTGGACCAATTTATTGGTGGTAACACGAGGCAAAAAACAAGCTTGATTCCTTTTGTGAGACAAATTGACTTGAAGAAACACAGCTAACCCTAAAATGCCTCTGCATAAAATCCCAAATAAAAATTTCTAAAAATGAAACCAATGATGATAAAATATAGATTGAAAAACGACTCTACAAGAATTGTCTGAACAATCTGTGTAATGTATTTGATAAGAGAAGGAAGGAGTGACAGAACGTCTAGTGATTTTAGGTATTTAGTTACATCCCTTTGGCCTTCAGTTCAAAAAATGATGCTGAAACTGACCTTGCTAGTTATTCTGTTGGATTCATAAACAACGAGTGAAGAACACCATAAGCAAACATTAACAGTGTGGCAGTGGGTGGTACAGTAGGCAGAACATTAGGGTTCAAATCCCACAATCATGGAATTTGCTTTGTGGTTTTTATAAAATAGGAATCAAACAAGGTCATGGGATAGTGGCCATGCTGGAGCACTGCCCCGAAGGTTATAGTCAAATGAATACTGTGCAGGTGGCACGTAAAAAGCACCCACTACACTCACGGAGTGGTTGGCATTAGGAAGGGCATCCAGCTGTAGAAACATTGCCAGATAAGACTGGAGCCTGGTGCAGCCTTCTGGCTTCCCAGATCCCCGGTCGAACCGTCCAACCCATGCTAGCATGGAGAACGGACGTTAAACGATGATGATGATGATGATGATGAATCAAGCCCAGTGCTTATTCTATCGGTCTATTTTGCTGAACTACTAAGTTACAGGGATGCAAACAAACCAACACTAGTTGTCAAATAATGAGGAGACAAACGCACATATATACTCAATGGGCCTCAACACAGTTTCTGTCCACCGAATTTACACAGAAGGCATTGGCCAGCCCAGGGTTATAGGAGAGGGAGACACTCGTTCAAATTCTTACACAGTGGAACTCTACTTAAAACAACATGGTTGCAAAGCAAGACTCTTAACCAA